>NW_020172638.1:922093-923001 GCF_003031525.2 Neophocaena asiaeorientalis asiaeorientalis
TTATCAAATTATGAATGATATAAAGGTGGAGATACTGAATGACAGACTTGAGATTTTTAAAGGTCTTTGGAGATGCCATTCTATGGAATTAGTCCTAAATTTTGGGGGAAAGCAGTATGCACAAGATGTTTATCACAGTAATATCAATAATAGCACAACCTGAATACCCAACTATGGAGAAATGATTAAGTAATCTCCTGTATAACCACTGGAAGACTAAGCAATAACAGTGAAAATTCTTTTATAAACAATATGTAATATGGACTTCCCTGGTGGCACAGTGGTTAAGAATCCGCCTGCCAATGCAGGGGACACGGGTTTGAGCCCTGGTCCGGGAAGATCCCACATGCCGCGGAGCAACTAAGCCTGCGAGCCACAACTACTGAGCCTGTGCTCTAGAGCCCGCAAGCCACAACTAATGAGCCCGAGTGCCACAATTACTGAGCCCGCATGCCTAGAGCTGATGCTCCACAACGAGAAGCCACCACAATGAGAAGCCTGCACACCACAATGAAGAGTAGCCCCCGCTCACCACAACTACAGAAAGCCCGCGCACAGCAACGAAGATCTAATGCAGCCAAAAGTAAATAAATAAATAAATTTATTTTAAAAAAAAGATTATGTAGTAAGAGGAGAAATGTTTAAAAATATAAAAGAGAAAAAAATATATATATATAAAAGAGAAAAAAGAAGGAATCAAATTTATATATACAGGATTATTCAAGCCTACGTATAGGGAAAAAAACAAAGTAATACATCAAAATATTACCAGTGGGGGGAAAAAAATGTTACCAGTGGTTATGTTTGGGTGATGGGACTAGTATTGATTTTTTTTCTTTCTACTTTTATACTCTACCTTGGAGAGTTTCTTTAATGAGCATAGATTTTTGTAGCAAAACTAATAAACA
>NW_020172638.1:923067-932337 GCF_003031525.2 Neophocaena asiaeorientalis asiaeorientalis
ATCACAGCCAAGACCAAAGCTAAATGGATTTTTAATAAGAATTAATGTGAAGTTCTGAGATGAGGGTTTAAACGAAATGCCAAGTTTACGACTGGAGCAACAGGGCTTACTGACAGTTCCTGTGGGATTAAAAAAAAGACCTAGAAATTAACTGACTGTAAATTCGTTATGAGCCAACAGTGACATGGCTGAGGAGAAAAGATAGCCATAATATAAACTTCGGATTTCTAAAATAATTTGTATGCAAAACAAAGGCAGTAACAATATTCCCATTGTGCTGTGTGAGTTGAACTATATCTAGAATACTGTGTTCAGCTTTGAACTTGAGCTTTTAAAAAAGATGTTGAAAACCTGGAGAGCAGCCAGCAGGATGAGGCATCAGAACCACAGCAGGAAAGCAGTGATTCCCACACTTTGGCGGCATGAGAATCACTCAGAGGGCTTATTAAAATGCAGATTCTTGGGTCTCCTCCCAGAGTTTCTAATTCTATAGATCTGGGATGGGGCCAAGAAGCTGCACTTTTAGCTAGTTCCTAGGTGATGCCGATGCTGCTGGTCTGAGGACCACACTTAGAGACCCACTGGCACTGTGGATAAAAGCACAGACTCTGAAACCACACTACTAGGGATTAAGTCCCAGCTCTTCCACCTACTGACTGTGTGACCTTGAGCAAGCCTACTTGCCCTCTCTGTGCTACAGTTTTCTCATCTGTAAAATGAAACGATTTGACCAACCTCACACAGATATCATGGCATTGATGTAGTTAATATTTGTAAAGCATTTAGAACATCTAGCCTGGCATATAATGCTTGTTAATTTAATGAGGAACATTAGAGACGTTTCGTCTGAAATAGAAAAACATTTAAACATCTTCAAACACTGGAAGGACTCTTATGTGGAAGATATATTCTGCATAGTTCCTGGGGACAGACATGGAGTCAAGGGGTGGAAGTGACCAAGAAGGAGCCTTTGGATCTGTAACAAGAAGGGCTTTTTAGCAGCTGGAGCAACACTGGTGGGTGGCCTGGTTGGGTTCGGAGTGTCCCAGTACTCACTCAGGGCACTCCCCCGTGAGAGATGGTGAACAGGGATTCCTGTAAGGAATTCCTGTAAGGGGTGAGGGAAGTCGTCACTTAATAAACATCAGCTAGTTCAAGCAATACAACCTTGGTGTAAGGGAGCTTTCACCTCTGATAACCCGGAGCCCTCAAAGTGTTGGCCTCAGACCAAGAGCATCGCCAAGAACTTGTCAGATATGTAAATTCCCAGGCCCCACCTCAGAGCTACGGACTCAGAACCTCTGGGGGGTGAGGCCTGGCAATCTATGTTTTAACAAGCCCTCCAGATGGTGCCAATGCACCTCGAGTATGAGAACCAATGACCTACAACACTGCCCAAAACAACATTTCCTTGAGGCGCTATCTAGAACACCGAAACTTGATTAAAGTAACCTCACTCCAACAAGGTATCAGGTGTAATATGCCTCTGGTAACTATGTGCAGCAAACTGCTCCTTACACCAAATATTTGCTTTGGTATTTAAAAGGTGTATCACAAAGGTGACCCTGAATTCGTTTAAAACAAGAAAATCCAAACTCCACGGAGAAAAGCAGGGTACCCCCACTCCCATCACCCTCTCAGGAGGGGCTGCCCTGCAGGGGTGGGGCGGGGGTGATATATAAGGAGGACCGTGTTCTGACAAAAAGCATCAAGTACCTAAAGGCTAAGAGGGACCTCAGAGACTGTGGTCTTATGTCATCTACCTTCGCAGCCCAGAGGAAAACACAGTGACCCAGACACACAGAACCTCGCTTAGCATCTCTCACCAGTCAGTGCGGACAAAGTCTCCCCTCCTGCACAGGACAAGAGTTTGGAAGAAACAGTTGAACACACTTGGAGAGCCTTTCTCACGCTCCAGGCGCTCTTCTAAATACTTGGAGTATATAACTCCTCATAACAAATCTCTGAGGTAGGTACTAATCTCATCATTTTACAGATGTGAAAACTGAGGGTCAGAAAGGTTAAGTAATTTCCAAAGGATCATACAGCTAATAAGTGGTAGACATTGGCTCTGAGTCTAGGCAGTCTTTCTCCAGAGTCTGTAAGCTTCTGTAACTGTACTTCCTGTTGGGGTCAGTGAGGGAGAGGAGATACAAGTGTGAAGGCCATTACCTTGGCCTGTCTGTGCATGTGAGAGAGACGGAGAGACACAGAGCCAGAGAGTGCCGGCAAGCTCAAGATGGCGGGAAGTGTGAGCAAGAGATGCAGAGGGAGTGGGGGGGAGCCTGAAAGATGGTTCACATGCTATTTTGTCAGTCCCTGTGTGTTCCTAGGTGAGCGCTGGCGTGGATGCAGGAACTGGGGTGACTGCATTCTTAAGCACCTACACAAACAGGCTTGAATCTGTCACAGGCAAGGGCAGGACACAGTTTGACACAAGTCCTTCCCTTTCTTTTCTTCTACAAAGCAATTTAAAAGGAATACATGAGACGAAGCAGAAGTGAAGGTACCAAGGGAAAGTGACAGCTGGATGCAAAGTTGTTGGGATTAATAAGTAAGGAAGAGCCAGCAGAAGCCACGCTCACAGGCTGCAGGGACAAGGGCTGTGACAAGGAAGAGCGAGGTGGCAGAGTGGGCCCCGCAAGCCAGGTGCCCTCACACAGGGTGCTTGGGCTCCTCTAGAACCCCAGGACCAGTCCGCGTCTCCATCACATTAAGACTTCTCCTCATCTTCTCAGAACCCGTGTCACTGCTGTGCTCTCCTAGCAGTGTGGAAACCCCTGCAGAAACGGGACTGCAACTGATCACCCCTGAACACGCAGCTCCTAGTCCAGTACCTGGCACGCTGTTGCTTCTGGAAAAGTCTGTGGAATTGAATTTGCTGAAGCGCTGCTAGCATCCAGATGCAGTGAAATGCATTGTCACCTTAAGGAGAGGAAGGACGGGAAAAGTCACACCCCAGAGGCTGTGTCCTAGTTGGGGAGCCCCCAGGTACAGATCCGAGACAAGGACTGGAGTGCAAGCACTTCATCTGGGACGTGAAAGAGACACCAAACACTGGTAGGGGACTGGGGAGGTGAGCAGAGAAAGACAGGCAGTCATCAAAGGGGATCTTATGGAGCCAGCTGTCAGTGTGAGCGACTAGCACTTACCCCACTGGGGAAACTCCAGGAGCCTGGGCAGAACACACTCGAGGGAGGAGGGGGCTAGGGCAACTCCCATCAATCACTGGGTTGTGCTCACTTCCCGGACCTTTGGGCCCTCTGGGCGAGTGGCCTAGCACGCGCCAGTGGGGAGAGGAAGCTGTTGGGGAAAATGCAGGTGCTGGCAGCTGAAGTCAGACAGGTGTGTAGTGAAATGGTGATGGCAAGGGCAGTTAGCGCCCCCTCAAGCGCACCGGGTCGGGGTGGTCCTGAAAATCTGCATCTCTAATGAGTCCCCAGGGAGGCGGCTGCTGATGGTGGTCTAGAAGCACAGCCCGAGAACCAGTGGGCTCAGATGCGGGCAGGACACCAACATGGTTGGTCCATGCTGGATACCTGGGGCAAATCCAACACCTAGGGCTGGGCAGAGCTTAAAGATAAAGGAAACCAGAATTACACCCCAAAATATGCCTCTTTGACATAAAAATTATTTTGAGCTGAAGACAACTGAGAAGCAGTGGATACAAGGAAAGGTCCTGCTCTCTCCCAATTTGCCTAAAAGGACATAAATTTTCAAAGTTGTCCCTCCTCCCCTCTCTATGAGGGAGGACAAAAGTGAATCACTGAGACAACTTTAGACCTTATAGGCCTGGAGACAGCAGCAGAGGAATCTACATAACAAGTAACTAGCCTGTATCTACCACTAGTTTCCCATATATTTACATTCCCACCATCTGCCACTTTTGAAAGTCTAAAACTACTTTCCCTTTTTCTTCTTCTTTCTCTACAAATTTATTGTCATTTGGTTTAGATGACATATAAGCCGGAGTTCTAAGCCACTTCTCTGAGTTACTCATTTCTCTGAGTTTCTCTCACATGTGTATGAGATATACCTGTTAGTGAACTTGTTTGCTTTTCTCTTGTTAATCTATCTTTTGTTACATGGACCCAAGTTAAGAACTTAGAAGGATGGAAGGAAAGGTTATCTTCCCTGCCCAACAGAGACAAAGCCGAAGAGGTGAGCTAAATTTCTGCTTGGTCCTCCATAGAAAAACTCTTCCCACCTCGCCCAAAGCATGTGCCTGGGAGTCACATGCTCAGGTGGATGGGACCGTGAGACAGGCTTCTTGGGAACCCTCTGTACCTGCTATGACTAAGGTTAAGGCCACTCACAGCATCCTGAGGATGCTGCCTTCCTAGGAGTTCCATCAGGGTCTTTTTCTCCAGGGGTGGCCTGGCAAACAAAGGTCACAGGGGCAAAGAGCACAAACAAATATTTTAGAAAGAATCCAGCTTTTGGCTACAGAATCGAATCCAGCTGGGCACCAGCCGAGTTCCTCCCGATCTGACACAGAGCTCATCAGCACAAGCCTGGTGCCCACCACCAGGGCAGCCAAAGGCAGTGCTGCATCCCTTCCTGCCAGGCCTCACAATCATTACGTAGTGTAGTGACCTTGAGACCCTCCTACTCTGTTCTGGAAAAGGCAAACCTTCTAGAAGATACCCCCAAAATAGTTTGTATCACCTTACACTCATTCAACAGCTACAATAGCCAGGAAAAATTAACAGCCCTCCTGTCCTTTGCTGCTTGTTTATAATAAGAGCATATGCTTGCAGGGAACATAGAATCCTAAACAAAAATTGGTGCTTATTTGACCAGACTAAATTTCCAGTTCGAAACCTACACTGTTGGTTTCACAACACAAAACTACTCATGACCTCCTGAGAAATGAGAGGGGAAAGGCAGGGAGATAGAGATAACACATCTACCCTTCATTCACGGAAGCAGAGGCATCCTTGTTTGTCTTTTACAGTAATCACCCTTAGCAAAGAGAACGACAAGGCCACATGCCCACGCTTCCATTCTGAGACTGGAGTAACCGCCACAAAAGCCAGGGTGTTAGGCCTCAGCCCACTGCAGGCATCTAGACCCTCCCTGTTCAGGAGGCAGGTCACTAGGGAACGCTGAGGTCAATCCCCTTCAGGAGGCACTGTAATTAGCTGCAGACCAGAGCCTGACCGTGAGAGAAAGGAAAGCTTCTTCCCCTCACAAACTGCAACATTCTTCCAGCTTTCCCGATGGGTTGCCAAGTGACTCAGCGCTGGCCCACTGTGGGCACTATTACTGATGAGAAATCTTCCGCCTGGGTGATATACTGGATACAACACATGCCCTAAGAACAGTGCCAAGTCATACCAGAAGAGCAGGCGAATTATTCACCTCCACTTCAAATGCAGGCAAATCCTGTCTTACTGCAGGGGCTACTCAGTATCAGAAAGACAAAGCCCTAAGATAAGTCAGAGATTTCCATCTAAGATTCAAGAAATTATTAGGTGGAGCCTCTCCTTTCATGTTGACTATTAAAAGGCAATCAAATCAAGGACAGCCTAGAAAAAGGGCAAGAAAAAAAATAATTTTTCGAAAACAACCCCATAGCAGAAAGCTGCATAAGAGCCTTCAGCTCTCTAACCGCCTTTGTGAGTGCTATGAGCTCCACCCAGAGGTCATTTCCAGATCTCCACGTTCATTTAATTGGGAAAAAGAAAACCCACATCTTCTGGGGTCCAGAGCCCGACTTGCTCTGGAGAACTGCCGGAAATTCGTAGACAACATTCCCTCTTTCTCACCTTTCATTAAAGGAACTGCTCTAAACAAAGCCACTGACAAAGGATTAATCTCCAAAATATACAAGTTGCTCATGCAGCTCAGTATCAAAAAAACCACCAACCCAACCCCAAACTGGGCAGAAGACCTAAACAGACACTTCTCCAAAGAGGATACACAGACTGCCAACAAACACATGAAAGGATGCTCGACAGCACTAACCATTAGAGAAACGCAAATCAAAACTACAATGGGGGACTTCCCTGGTGGCGCAGTGGGTAAGAATCCGCCTCCCAATGCAGGGGACACGGGTTTCAGCCCTGGTCCAGGAAGATCCCACATGCCGCGGAACAACTACTCCCGTGTGCCACAACTACTGAGCCTGAGCCCTAGAGCCCACGTGCCACAACTACTGAAGCCCACATGCCTAGAGCCTGTGCTCTGGAACGAGAGAAGCCACCGCAATGAGAGGCCCGCGCACCGCAATGAAGAGTAGCCCCCGCTCGTCGCAACCAGAGAAAGCCCACGCACAGCAACAAAGACCCAACACAGCCAAAAATAAATTAATTAATTTTAAAAAAGAAAAAAGCTACAATGAGGTATCACCTCACACCAATCAGAATGGCCATCACCAAAAAATCTACAAACAACAAATGCTGGAGAGGGTGTGGAGAAAAGGGAACCCTCCTACACTGTTGGTGGGAATGTAAATTGATACAGCCACTATGGAACATAAAGCAATTATGCTCCAATAAAGATGTTAAAGAAAATTAAATTTTAAAAAAACAAAGGAACTGCTCTGAAGTCTGAAATTCAAGATTTACTCAGGGAACCTGGTGACTTCCAGCAGGACAACTACCTTTGATATTTGCACCTGTCGAGGAACTAGTTTGAGTTCCTGGCAGGTTGAACTCAGCTCAAAGACAGTGGAGCGTTCAAAGAGTACTTTTAGAAGAAAAACTGAGGGCTCTCCTTGAAAAAAAAATATAAGACTCGAGAGCAACTCAGGGAGCAAAGAAGAAGGTGTCTGACATTAGAAGGACTGGGAATAATCCTCCTTCAGGAAGGACCCATGGCTACTTGCCTAGAAGGCCCAACTGAAAAGCACCCACTCCCTTATGCAACCCAGATCTTCACATAACTGACTAGGGTCCCCAGAGCATTCCCCTGGTATCCATCCATTCATAACATGCACACACTACTCACCACTCCACCCCACCCTCCACGCCAATGGCCCTCAGTCCACAAGAGGTCAGGCTAGGATCAAGAGCCCCCAGTTTGCTGGGCTCTCAACTGCCCAGTGCAAGACTTGCTCTGTTGCAGATATCATAAGCTAGCCCAGCAAGTAAATGAAGCGTTCAAACAACAACAGTATGTTGGTGCATCAAGTTTCATCTACCACCTGGAGAGCTTCTCATCACAGCCCGCATGCTCCTGCCTTCAACAGCTTGCGCCTTACATGACTTAAGACAGCTCTGACAGGTTCTCAAAGGGGAAAAAATCAAACTTACCCTGTCTTCCTCCAACACCACGCCCCCACCCCCAACACTGCCACCCAAGTTCTTTCCTCACTATGAAACACTGAACAGTCTTTCCGTGTCTATTGACAAAAATATCTATGGCCATATTTATCCACCTCGGGAGTATTAAAGCTCTACAAAATATCTGTGCTAAACCTCTGCACATTCTCCATTAAACAAGGCTAAGCATTCCCAGAATGTTGACCTCTTTTCTTCTTTAATAGACTTTTTTAGAGCAGTTTTAGGGTCAAAGCAAAATTGAGCAGAAAGTACAGAGTTCCTATATAATCCCGGCCCCCACGCATGCACAACCTCCCCCATTATCAACATCTCCCACCAGAGTGGGACATTTGTTACAATCTATGAACCTGCATTGACACACCATTATCACCCAGAGTCCATAGTTTACATTATGGTTCACTCTCGGTGCTGCACATTCTATAGGTTTGGACAAATGTATAATGATATGTATCCACCATTATGGTATCATACAGAGTATTTTCCCTGCTCTGAAAACCCTCTCCCTCTTTGTTCCTTGACCATAATGCAAAAAATTCTGTGCTCAGCATGACTTAGTATGACTCTAAGCAGAGGACCCGAAGCCTGCCTAAGGATAAGCACCACCAAGGAGACTGGTTAAAATCACAGATGTTCAGACTGCACCCTCAATCCACTAAATCAGACCTTGCTAGGGAGGAGCCCAGAAAGCTAGACACAGTCCAGGCACCCCAGGTGATTGCTATCATCAGTAAGTTTCAAAAATGCCTCTCTAAAGAAGAAATGCTCCTAAGTTCAGTCTCCCAGCTGAAGAGCAGCATCCATTAAGAATGTAGCAGGCCACAGCAATCAGAGAAGGAAAAGAAATAAAAGGAATCCAAATCGGAAAAGAAGAAGTAAAACTGTCACTGTTTGCAGATGACATGATACTATACATAGAGAATCCTAAAGATGCCACCAGAAAACTACTAGGGCTAATCAAGGAATCTGGAAAAGTAGGAGGACACAAAATTAATGCACATAAATCTCCTGCATTCCGACACACTAATGATGAAAAATCTGAAAGAGAAATTATGGAAACACTCTCATTTACCACTGCAACAAACAGAATAAAATACCTAGGAATAAACCTTCCTAGGGAGACAAAACACCTGTATGCAGAAAACTATAAGACACTGATGAAAGAAATTAAAGAGGATACAAACAGATGGAGAGCTATACCATGTTCTTGGATTGGAAGAATCAACATTGTGCAAATGACTACACTACCCAAAGCAATCTACAGATTCAATGCAATCTCTATCAAAGTACCAATGGCATTTTTCACAGAACTAGAACAAAAAATTTCACAATTTGTATTGAAACACAAAAGACCCCGAATAGCCAAAGCAATCTCGAGAAAGAAAAAGGGAGCTGGAGGAATCAGGCTCCCTGACTTCAGACTACACTACAAAGCTACAGTAATCAAGACAGTAAGGTACTGGCACAATAACAGAAATATACATCAATTGAACAGGATAGAAAGCCCCGAAATAAAGCCACACACATATGGTCACCTTATCTTTGATAAAGGAGGCAAGAATATACAATGGAGAAAAGACAGCCTCTTCAATAAGCGGTTCTGGGAAAACTGGACAGCTACATGTAAAAGAATGAAATTAGAACTTTCCCTAATGCCATAGACAAAAATAAACTCAAAATGCGTTAAAGACCTAAATGTAAGGCCAGACGCTATCAAACTCTTAGAGGAAAACATAGGCAGAACAGTCTATGACATTCATCACAGGAAGATGCTTTTTGACCCACCTCCTAGAGAAATGGAAATAAAAACAAAAATAAACAAATGGGACCAATGAAACTTAAAAGGTTTTGCACAGCAAAGGAAAACATAAACAAGATGAAGAGACAACCCTCAGAATGGGAGAAAATATTTGCAAACAAAGCAACTGACAAAGGATTAATCTCCAAAATTTACAAGCAGCTCATGCAGCTCAATATCAAAAAA
>NW_020172638.1:932394-932997 GCF_003031525.2 Neophocaena asiaeorientalis asiaeorientalis
AGACATTTCTCCAAAGAAGATATACAGATTGCCAACAAACACATGAAAGGATGCTCAACATCACTAATCGTTAGAGATGTGCAAATCAAAACTACAATGAGGTATCACCTCACACCAGTCAGAATGGCCATCATCAAAAAATCTACAAACAATAAATGCTGGAGAGGGTGTGGAGAAAAGGGAACCCTCTCTTGCACCGTTGATGGGAATATAAATTGATACAGCCGCTATGGAGAACAGAATGGAGGTTCCTTAAAAAACTAAAAATAGAACTACCATACGACCCAGCAATCTCACTACTGGGCATATACCCTGAGAAAACAATAATTCAAAAAGACTCATGTACCACAATGTTCATTGCAGCTCTATTTACAATAGCCAGGACATGCAAGCAACCTAAGTGTCCATCGACAGACGAATGGAGAAAGAAGAAGTGGCACATATATACAATGGAATATTACTCAGCCATAGAAAGAAATGAAATTGAGTTATTTGTAGTCAGGTGGATGGATCTAGAGACTGTCATACAGAGTGAAGTAAGTCAGAAAGAGAAAAACAAATACCATATACTAACACATATATATGGAATCTAAAAAAAAAAAA
>NW_020172638.1:933349-1000560 GCF_003031525.2 Neophocaena asiaeorientalis asiaeorientalis
AGGGGTGGGATAGGGAGGGTGGGAGGGAGACGCAAGAGGGAGGAGATATGGGGATATATGTTCATGTATAGCTGATTCACTTTGTTATACAGCCGAAACTAACACACCACTGTAAAGCAATTATACGCCAATAAAGATGCTAAAAGAAAAAGAATGTAGCAGGCGTTTCCCACCCATGCAAGCTCCAGCTCCATGAGAATACCTAGAACTCAAGATGGGTCCCATTCTTTACTTCTAAACAGCAAGGCTGCTAATACTTTTCTCACTTATCCCCTTATATTGTTGCCAGAAAGGTTTACAAGGCCTAGCAAGTGTCCGCTTCTATTAGGAAATGTTTTTGTATTCCTACGCAATGGTCTACTATTGGTCTACAGTTTATAAACATGCTATTTGGATCATTTGCACAAAATGATGAGTTAGGAAGTAGGTCTGCTTGGTTACAGTAGAGGATTTGCCTGAGGACATTAGCACACATTGTGCACGGAGCAGGACACACAGCTAATATCGGTTTTTCTTCTTTGTGCCTTGAGGGCTCTTCTGCCAGCTGCTCCCCCTGGCTCCCCACTGCTCTGCATTCTGCCATAGCCACTGATGGTTTAATGGCAAAATTCGCTGGGCAGCAAGCCATGTGGCTCTTACAGACGGCAATTAGGAGAGAAGGAAAGGCTGAATTACAAGGTGTTTGAAAACGCAGTTTGAAAAAGTCAGATCTTATTTTCTCTTACCTCCTGGTAATAAAATCTCTGTATTCATCCCAAAACAGACAGCTAACTCTGGGGTCATTTGGAGTCAACAGCTCAGTCAATATAAAAATCCACTACACAGTCAATGGGGAGCATGAAAATCCATTAAAACCAGAAGTCATATTTTTTTCATCATAAGGAATCCTTACCTTTTCTTTGGCTTTCCTTTTCGTCCCTGCATCCATCCACTCATTTTCTTTCTCCAGCATGTCAATAAAGGCCCATCGAACACCCTCAATCAATTCCTCCATCTATAAGGAAATACCCAAAGAAGCAGGTCAAAACCAAGAAGCTTCAGACAAGCTTTTCTAGGCCACGATAAATAGCCCAATGCTAAACACAGTGTCAAAGAGGCTCCTTTAAGCTTGACTCCATGCTCTGGCAGCATTTCTTTGCCCAGGAAAATGCCTTTTCCCCCCATTACTAGAAGAAAACTAACCACTTCTTTCCTTGAGAACAATGTGATGGCCCACTTGTAAAAGGATTACATGAGGAAAGGAATTCGCCATAGGTTATGACTAATAACTTACCTGTAGCTACCGTATTAGCGCACCCATATCAAGGTTGCAACTAATTTCAATAGGTTAATAAGGGCTTGAGAGAAAAAAGCAAAGGCATGTGCTGTGTACTTCAGAAAGGTATTGCAGAAGAAAGTGAGTGAACAGTTGAAAGAGATACTGTTAACAGAGAAACAGGCAGGGAGAGCCAGCACCCTAGACACTTCTCAATATGAATCACTTATGTCAAGACCCCAGTTCTCTCCAAATTAATGCCAGTGGTTAAACCAAATGCGTGGCTGTTCTCTGTCATCTTCCTACTCTCCTCTCTCCTCTCTGACAGCTCAGAAAAGTCGTATGCTATTTCAAGTCTTAAATGGTTAGGTCTCAAGGGGACTGCTACAGAAACACGGTCTTCTGAAAGCCCTGTTTCAAAGTGTTCCAAGAGTGAGACCACACCTACAGTGATGATGTGTTTGCCCTGGCTTTTCTTCCAGCATCTGTGGGTCAAAAGAGAGGACTGGGGGAGAGAGATGCTAACACTTAACTTCAGCAGCCCACACGGAGCAGTCTGGGGAGGTCCTGCTTGTCTATGGGTGAAAACCAATCGAAATTCCATTCTCCTACACAGACGCTTCATTTTTCCTTATAGGACACTCAAGAAAGCATATAATACTAGGTTTGGCACCAGAATGAAAATTTTCATTTGAAATTATGGAGGTGTAAATCCATTTTTAGCATTAATTCTAGAAAGAAAGAAATTTAGATGTTTCCTTGGTTCTATAATGAATTGTCAGCACAAAGCTCAAAATAGTTTTTTTCTGTTTAATAAGTTTTCAGCTATGTTTTCAGTTCAATAACAGTTGTAAGGGAATAAGAGCTGGCAATCAGTGGGCTGGGTTCCATTGTATGTAAATAAGAACAAACAGCAGATGGAGGCGGGGGTACTTCACAGCTATTTCTTCCCAACTTAGTGAAAACATTAAGAGAAAAGAAACCTCAGCTTGAGATTGGGGCGTGATAAAGACAGGAAATGACAGAAAAGCAAAGGTCCTTTAAAATCATTAGTTCGCTGGTTCTCAACCTTGTCTGTACATGGGGTCTCTGGCTGGGGGGTGGCGGGAGGAGCTTTAAACAATGCTGATGTCATTGTTGCAGAGTGAGGCCTGAGCCCTGGGAGGTTGCAAAGCCCCTCCAGGTGATTCCAATGTGCAGCCAGGATGAAGACTCACTGGTGTAGGGAAGCCACTTATTTTACAGATAAGGAAATCAGGAGTCAAGAGAGTCCATGAGCAGGAATTTCCTGGCGATCCAGTGGCTAAGACTCTGCACTCCCAATGCAGGGGGCCTGGGTTCGACCCCTGGTCAGGGAACTAGATCCCACATGCCGCATCTAAGACTTCGCATGCAGCAACTAAGAGTTTGCATGCCGCAACTAAAGATTCCTCATGCTGCAACTAAAAGATCCCAAATGCCGCAACTAAAGATCCTGCATACCGCAACGAAGATCCCACACGCCACAACGAAGATCCCACATGCCACGACTAAGACCTGGCGCAGCCAAATAAATAAATAAATATTTTTGAAAAGACAGAGAGAGAGAAAGAGAGAGTCCATGATCTCTTCCAGCTCTTACAGCTGGGAAGGGTCAGAGCCAGGACCTGACCTCAGAGGTAAATGACAGTTGTGAGGTCAGAACGTCCAGGAGCAACAGAGGTGTCCCTCAGAAATCAGAGGAAAATGCCAGGAAAGTAGAAGAAAACAGAGAGAGATGCAGCAGTGACCATTTCAAACAGAAAACCCACAGAAGGAGGGTGCTAAAACAACAAGGAAATCTTCAGGGCCTAGATCATTTGCCTCTGCAGTCACCAGCACCCCTAAGTCTTTATGACATCACTGTAGGGGAGCAAAATTTGCCACCCTAAAATATGTCTCTGGCATATCAATTGTTTTAAGCTGGTCATTTTCTGAGGAACAGCAGACATAGGAAGGGATCTGAAAACGAAATAGCAGTTGCCCTTTTGTAAGAAATATCTCCATTTGTAAGGGAAATTTCCATTTGAAGGGTGTCTCCCTCTCTGTACCTGGAAGAGGAGGATGACTAAATCTCCAGAAACTCCTATCAATCAATGGAGAAGTCATCGACTTAAATCTTCATCACAATCACCGTCCTTTACCGCACTTTTCCTAGTATTGCCCCATAACTGACATCCTCTTTTGTCTTTAGCTGAAGATGGTATATAACGTGAGGGCTTTGGCCATTTTGGCAAGCTGCTTAGTTTTCCCTGGTCTCTCCCATGCATATACGTTACTTAACTTTGTTTGCTTTTCTGCTGTCACTCTCTGTCACATCAATTTAACTCTTCTATCAGCCAGAAGAATTTAGAAGGGGAGAGGAATACTTCTTCCTCTCCAACACCATCATGCAGCAACACGCACCAGCCAGCCTGTCACCTTCACATAAAAGGAGAAACAGTAACTTCCCAAACTAGGGAGGGGCAACAGGGATGGAAAGAAATGGGTGCATTAATTTGCCAGAGATTCAGCGACTGAATCAATGGAACCAGGTGATTAATTTTGTGGGGAGGTGAGGAAAGGGTGGAACAGTCAGATTAATTCCCAGGCTTCAGGCACAGGCAACCAGATGGACACTGCCCCATTTTCTTTTTTTTTGCATTTTTAAAAATTGAGTTATAATTGACATATATTAGTTTCAGGTATACAACATAATGATTTGATATTTGTATATATTATGAAATGATCACAATAATAAGTCTAGTTAACACCCATCACCATGTTACCAAACACAAGTTCATATGCCCAACGCACAGTGAGGCCAAACAATCTGAAACATCGGAGTCTAGAGCGGAGAAAGGTTTATTGCAGGGCCAAGCAAGGAGAACAAGTGGTTCATGCTCAAACACCCTGAACTCCCCAGCAGTTTTCAGGCAGAAGTATTTATAGGCAAAATTTGGGGTGATGGCTGCAGGGTGTGTAACTTTCTTCTGATTGGTTGGTGGTGAGGTAACAGGGCGGTGCTCCAGGAATCCTATGCTCAGCCTGGAGTTACCATCCTCCCCCTGGGTGGGGGCCTTAGTTCTTGCAGAAGAACTCAGAGATATACGGCTATGTGTATCCCTTGAGGAGGAACCAGGACACTGCTGCACTGTGGTCTCCTTATTCCTCCTCCTTTGTTTCTGCATTCCCTCCCTTCCCTGCTTAGCAACTGTTTGAAGCTGCCCTTGGGAACTCAGGGAAGGTCAAGCAGGCTGAAGCCTTTTTCCTGCGAATAAGAAACGCGGGACACGGAAAAGATTTGTACCAGGGAGGGCCCCGCAGAGTCTTGCTCCGTTTCAACCAAACATAGAGTATTTTTTTTCCCTTGAGATGAGAACTTTTAAGATCTACTCTCTTAGCAACTATCAAATATACAATACAGTATTACAAATTATAGTCACCATTTTCTAAGACATAGAATGTTGGAAGAGAAAGACAGGTGAAGACAAAGGCCAGACCTCACTGGGAAGTGGAGACATCAAGGCTGCACAACCCAGTCGAGGAGTCTGTCTATGAAAGAGAGAAAGCAAAGACAGGGTACAAGTGGATATAGGGTTAAGAGAGGGTTCTGAGTTTGGGTTGTGTGCATTTGTTTGTTGCTGCTGCTGTTGTGGTAGTTGCCCATGTGAGAGGTTTACCTGTGTTTGTTTATGTACTGACGGACATTCAACAAGAAGGAAACGAAAAACCTGATTAAAAAATGAGCCAAAGACCTTAACAGACATCTCACTAAAGAAGACATATAGATGGCAAACAAACATAAGAAGAGATGTTTCACATCACATGTCATGAGGGAAATGCAACTAAAACAATGAGATAGCACTACACACCTATTAGAATTGCCCAAATCCACAACACTGACAATACCAAGCACTGGAGAGGCTGTGGAGCAACAGGACTCTCACTCACTGCTGGTGGGAATGCAAAATCGGAGAGCCATTTTGGAAGACAGTTTGGTAGCTTTTTTACAAAACTAAACATACTTTCACCATACAATCCAGCAATCACATTCCCTGGTATTTACCCAAAGGAGATAGAAACTTATGTCCACCCAAAAGTCTGCACCCAGATGTTTATAGCGACTTTATTTATACTTACCAAACCTTGGAAGCAACTATGGTGTCCTTCAGTAGGTGACCGGCTAAACAAGCTGTGATACATCCAGACAATGGAATATTACTCAGTGCTAAAAAGAAATGAGCTAGCAAGCCATGAGGAGACATGGAGAAACCTTAAGTGCATATTACTAACTGAAAGAAACCAATCTGAAAAGGCTACATGCTGTATGATTCCAATGATACCACATCCAGAAAAGGCAAAACTATGGAGGCAATAAAAAGATCGGCGGTTGTGGGGTGGGGGTGGGGAGAGATAAGCAGGCAGAGCACAGAGAATCTTCAGGGCAGCGAAAATACTCTGGATGATATTATAATGATACATTCATGTCATCATACACTTGTTCAAATGCACAGAATGTACAAGACTGAACTCTAAGGTAAACTATATACCTTGGGTGATAATGATGTGTCAATGTAGGTTCACCTTCAGTTTAAAAAAAAAAAAAGTGAGTGATGTTAATGAGAGAAACTAGGCATGTGTCAGGGGCAGGAGTGTTAGGTAGCTAGTCAGACATGAGAGGGTCCTGCCCCATCCTGGATGGTTCATCTTTCCCTCTCCCACCAGGACACCTGGTGGACAGAGCACACCCAGAGATCCTCCCTCTTGTGGCCGAGGACCACCACTAGGTCTCCAGCCGTATCAGGACCAAGCAAGACAAAACTGCCAGCACAGGTTGACGCAGGCGCACCAAGACCTACAAGGTGACTCAAGGTAACCCAGGGTTCATTACGCCTCACTTGTAATAACTTAGCATTGCGGCTTTTGCTTTCCCGCCCCACCCCATGGGTTCTGCTTGGGTGCTTATGGGTAAGTGCCTGCATACTAGCAGGAAAGTTATATAACCTAAAGCTGTCGATCAACTTGACAATCAAATGACATAGGACACACCCAACCCTGTCCCATTGCAGGGCTGCTCTGGTTTCCAGATAGACCACTCTCATCCTTTCTTGGGAGTGTACTTTCGCTCTGCTTAATAAAACTCTTGCTACTTAAAACTGCTCTATGCCTCCTGACTGAATTCTTTCCCTTGAGAAGGGCAAGAACCGAGGAAATCGCCATTCCACGAAATCTTTACACCCTCCTCTCAATTTTGTTGTTGAAGGAGAGAATATGCCATCTCAAAACACGTCTCTTTGGCTTAAGGATTATCTCAAACTGATTATTTTTAAGAAAGAGCACACAAAATAAGTGCTAAAAACCAAGAGGTTACCCTCTTGGAAGAAACACTTGCATTTATAAGAGAAACCTCTGAGTCTCCCTCTCTGTATCAGGAAGAGCAAGTTGACTAAATCTCTAGAAACTTTTATTGATGGAGAAGGCAAGGCATGAACTTAAGTCTGCATAACAAGCAGACCTTTGTTTACTGTGCTTTTCTCAATAACCTCCCTCAACTGTCTCCCCAGCCCTCACCCCACTCTCCAACATCTTCTGTCTTCAGCTGGAGATGGTATTTAAGGCTATGGTTTGGGCCATTATGGAAAGTTACTCAGTTTCCCTGGCTTGCTCTCATGTATGCAGGAGATATACATGTTATTAAACTTCTGTTTCTCTCCTGTTACTCTGTCTTTTTATGATAGGGAGGTCTCAGCCAAGAACCCAGAAGGATAGAGGAAAGATTTTTTTCTTCCCCATGCTATAAACTTAAAACTGCTGTAAAAAAAAAAATTAAGTCCTTTTTAAAGGACTTACTGTGTGTAGGTTATATGCAAATACGACACCATTTTATATAAGGCAATCAAGCATCCGCAGATTGTGGTTATCTGCAGGGAGTCCTGGAACCAATCGCCCGCAGATACCGAGAGAAGACTGTAATCATTTTCCTCTTTTCTTTCCCTGTGAGCCACAGCTGGTCTCTGCCCTATCCTCTGAGACCACCACTCCCCTCCCAGGTCTCATCACAGGTTCTCAATTCTTTCTTTTTGACCACTCTACAGATTTAATATGTAACAGTTTTTGTGAAATGGTGCTGAACCACCCCAGCAGACTTTAAGAACAAGGGAAATCTCTGGAGGTGATTAATGTCATTGGTTGGCGTGTCAATGCAAATAAGAGAAATAATGATTTTAGTATGCTGGAACTAGGAAGATAAATCACTGAACACTTCTGATTTTTACCTTTAGACTACTCTACAGCATCACATAATAACAATGCCTTCAGTCAAGTCATGTTCCCTGAGGCAGCAAAAGCCTGCTGTGATTTTTAAATAAGAAGACAGAAATATTATTTCTTCACCAAACCTTGACCTAATGCCCCAACCAGCCAGCATATAACATTAATAGAAATCACTTAAAGTAGAAGTCATAAGGTGAAGTTATCCATAGAAAATATTTATTTAGAGTTAAAAATCAAAATATGACATACAAAAATTAACTCAAATATTATTATGGCAAAATCTGCCACATGCAGAATAAGAGCCCTCCATGTAAAGCAGCATTTTGTTAAGCATCTACTTATCTCAGATTTTATGGACCCACACTGAGAAAATACAGTTTATTTGGTCAGTATATGGGCAGTTTTTAGTTCTTTCCCTCAACCAATGCTATTTAAAAGTGGGTTCCCCTTTTCATTCTTTGCACTCCAGGGTTTTGCCCACAGCATTCTACATCAGACATCAGACACTGGTGAGCCACATACACATATGCATACACCTGGTACCCTTCAGGAAAGGTTTTTTTAAATGAGATTCTCCTATCTTAGTGCATTAAAATTGTCTCACCTGCTCTTCTTTTGACCTCTCCTTATCCTCCCTCCCCTCACATGGACATAGGAACTTTGTGTTCTATATATATGGGTCAAGATGGTTCTATTAATGCATTTAAAGGGACATATGCTAATACCGCTTTGAGAAGACGTGAAACCAAGCAGGACCCTGCATGGCCTTCCTGGTGACAGACCCCCTCCGTGTCCCCCACTTCTTGTTTGGAAAAAAAGCTTTAGTCTCGCCGGCCTTCCCCTGAGTTCCAAAGAGCAAATTTAAGCAGTTAATAATTAGAAAAGTGAGGGAATGCAGAAACAAAGTCAAAGCAATCAAGCAAAATGTTACGATAGCTTACACAATATTTCAGCCATAAAACAGAGTCAAAGGACTCCTAGTTCCTCCTCAAGGGATACAGATAACGATCTGACACATATCTTTGAGTTGGTTTACAGAAACCAGAGCCCCACCAGATGGAAACTGCTGACCATAAGCATGCAGACCTCAGACTGGTTGGAACCAGAAGACTGATGCTTAAGATTCTCAAAACATCACCCTGTTACCTCACCAACAACCAATCAGAAGAATGTCCACAAGCTGATCACACACCTTGCAACCCTCACCCCTAATGTTGCATTTAAAAACCCTTGCCCAACCCTACTGTGAACTGCGTACGCGAGGGATCTAGGTTGCGCGCTCCTTGTGAGAATCTAATGCCTGATGATCTGAAGTGGGGCTGAGGCGGTGATGCTAGTGCTGGGGAGGGGCTGCAAATACAGATTATCATTAGCAGAGAGGTTTGACCGCACAGAGACCATAATAAATCAACTGCTTGCAGACGCGTATCAAAACCCTATCAGTGAGTGGCAAGTGACAGTTAAGCTGCATCTTACGGAGGAGACTGGACAGAAGCAACACACTTTGGGTGTCACTGTCTGCCATCACTCCCAGATGGGACCATCTAGTTGCAGGAAAACAAGCTCAGGGCTCCCACCGATTCTGCATTAGGGTGAGTTGTATAACTAATTCATTATACATGACAATGTAATAATAACAGAAATAAAGTGCAAGTAAACGTAAATAAATAAATAAGTAAAATAAAAACGCTTGCCCAAAAGCCATCAAGGAGTATGGGTCTTTTGAGCTTTAGCTGCCCATTCTCCCTGCAAATAAATGCTATACTTCCCTTCACCACAACCCAGGGTCTGTAGATTGACTTTACTGCACATCGAGATTGGCTCGATAACAAAAGGGGTCAGTTCACCCCACTGTCAGTTGTAGTTTCCTTCAAAGCTTTGTCTCTGGTGACAAAGAAATCCTACATGGCCAACTCAGATCGTACCTCATACCAACGAATCCCAAACACTTAAACCCACACTTTCAGTCCCTTCTCTGAGTTCCTATTAGGCTTATATTCAGAACAATATAGGTGTGTGTCTAATTGCCATTTATATTTATTTGATCTCCCCAAGAAATCCATAAGCTTCGAAGACAGGAATCATGATTTAGATCAAATGACGTCATGGATATGTAAGGCAACTAAGAAGTGTTGAAGGGGAGCAGAATTTGCCACCCCAAAACATACCTCTTTGGCATGAGGATTATTTTAGATTTTAGGCTGATTATTTTTAAGGAACAGCAGATTAGAAAAAGCTCAGAAAACAGAGAAGTTACTCTTTTGTAAGAGACATTTACATTTACAGGGGAAACCTCCATTTGAGAGGGTGTCTCCCTCTCTGTACCAGGAAGATGTCATGACTAAATCTCTAGAAACTCTTATCAGTGGAGAAGTCAAAACTTACATCTGTATAACGTTACCCTTGTTTACCGTGCTTTGCCTGGTAACCTCCCATAACTGGCTTCCCTCCCCCGACAACAACATCTTTTGACTTTAGCTGCAGATGGTATTTAGGGTGATGACTTGGGCCATTTTGGCGAGTTACTCAGTTTTCCTGGGTCTCTCTCATGTATACAGGAGGTATACGTGTTATTAAACCTCTCTCTCTCTCCTGTTAATCTGTCTTTTCATTACAGAGGGATCTTAGCCAAGAACCTAGGAGGTTAAAGGGAAAAATAATTTTTCTTCCCCTATGGTGTTCTGCAAATTTAAAGTTGTTAGTTTTATGATTTCATATCTCACCACTGTTAGTTTTATGATTTCACATCTTACATGATATGATTTTTCACATGGTATGATTTCATACGATACATGTAGCAGATGTTCAATAAATAGAAGTTGATTTATGTTTTTCAAAACCTCCAGGGGGTATCTAGCAAAGAAATGAAATTTAATCAAATATCTTTTATACATGCTAATGTATAACAGTTATTCCAGCAGTTATTCCAAATATAAACTTCAGTGGAACTCAAATGACTCAGTAAGTTAGCCCAGTCCATTCTGAGGTTGATGATGCCAACGTGGTACAGAACAGATGGCTAAGAATGGTTTAAAAATATTAATATATGTATATACATATATATTATATATCTGATAGAAATAGCTATAGGCTGATGGAGTTCTTAAAGAAGAAAAACAATCTTCAAGGTGATTATATGCATTAAAGTAATTTTAATGAAATTCTTAAATAAAAGCATAATGTTGAAGAGATTTTCCTAATATATTCAGAAATTATACGTAATATCTTAACAAAACATAAGATTAAAACGTCTCCAGTCTCCTCACTGGTCTAGAGCAAGACATGGTTCCTTAAATTATAACCACGTGACGAGTGAATGTGAAAAACAAAAATTACTATCAATAATTCATGTGGTTAACCTGGAAGAAATAGGCTGCAATCTAAGGGAAGTTCTAAAACTTTTCTTTCTGGCAACTGTCACTTCACTAGAAACACAGACATTAAATAAATCAATGCACTAATAAATATTAACTATCCACTGACTCATTATTTATACTGTATTTATGAAAACAACTTTGAATTGGCTCCTGATAAAAATATAATAATGGCATTGAAATAAGAAGTAAAGAAGAGACCCATGTTAAGGTGGGAGAAGTGGTAAAGCCAGAAAAACTAAGGATAGTTAGGAAACCCTCAGTTTCTGGCAGCCAAGCAAGCTGGTATGATAAAACAAATCATACCAGTTTGTCAAGATTAACAAACTTGCGTAGCTATTTAAAATGTTGGCGAAAGAAAAAAATGTCAAGCTACTTGGGCCCCAGACATGCTATAAAGTATGTCAGTCTGGTGGGGCAGTTTACCACGACCTCTTATCAAAAAGCATAAGGCTGGGACTTCCCTGGTGGCGCAGTGGTTAAGAATCCGCCTGCCAATGCAGGGGAGACGGGTTCGAGCCCTGGTCCGGAAGGTAACAAGAGTAAAATCCTATTTACTGGATATGAACAGAGAGACTGTGCTCTGATTTTCTAACTCATCTTTTTCTGTTTCCCACTTTCCTACTCTTCGAGGGAACGGATCAGAAACCAGAATAATATTTAGAAGTCAACCAGTCTCATAATGGTCTAGCTTTTGGCTGTGGGTAAACTCCCTCCAGCAAGGAATTCTCCCTGGTCACATCCAAAACGCAGCTCTGTTGGAGGGCCTAAGTGCTTTCTTCCAGCCAATGAATTTCCAGGACAGGGTCTCCGCAGCCCACAGGCCTGATCAGATCTGCTTGACAAGACTGTGGCCGATAATAAGCGGCAAAGGCAACAGTGTCCAATGTTATCCAAAGATAGAGACCACAAACAAGAAAGGCGGCCCAAATGTGTCACCATCGTGGCAGCACACTCAAGGACAAGGGCAAGAGTAGTGTCCACACTTATTTCAAAAGAATTCCCAATGACCTTTCTGAATTACTTGTTTTGCTGGATGTCATTTTACCAAAGGTTGCTTAAAAAGAGCTGTCAGGATTGGGGTCTTATGACATCTGCTGTAATAAGATTTAGCCCGTAGAGAGTTGTGAAACCTGGATCTGTTCTAGAAATTATACTTGGCTCCTTGAGTAGTTGCATGAGACTCTCTCTTATGAGCCAGATTTAAGCATTAAACGATAGGGCTGGTTCTGGAATGTGGCTAGGGCACCAGCCATAAAAGGATCTTTATCCCAACTGAAAGCTACTACACTGGGCATATATGCAGGACTAGGAACAGCAATCCCCCAGGTACCTGCCTCACACTCACTCTTTTGAGGAGAAATTAGAAAGAAGAGATCTCAATGCAGGAGAGTTGCCACAGTTCTTTGATAGATAGTATGCATTCTCTCTTCATGATTAATCTTAGGCATGGCACACAGTAATAACAGTAGCTGACGTTCACTGGGCACTCACTATGCACCAGGCATGTGCTAAGCCTTCTACGTGGATTATCTCACTCAGTCCTCGTCACAAAACAGCGAAGTAGGTACTGTTTGTATCCCTGTCTATGAGTCACTGCAATGATGGCTTTTAACTCTATACCCCCATCCCTGTACCCATGCTCTTTGCTGTGGGACCTTTCACTAAAAAGGCAGCGTCTACTTCCCTGCTCTGTCATTCTGGACTGGCCTTGTGGCTTGCTTTGGTGAACAGAATGCAGACGTGACACTATGCCAGTCCTGAGCCTGGGCCTCAGGAAGCCTCACGCGTCTCCGCCTGCTCACTTGCACCTCTGCCATCGCTATGAAAACGTGCCCAGGCTAGCCGGCTGAAGGAAGTACAATACTTGGAGTAGAGCCAAGTCATCCTGGCCACCTCTGCTGAAGCCAGCCTAGACCAGCCAACCCCCAGACATTAGACAAACCACGCGAAAATAAGCAGAGCTGCCCAGGGGAACCACCAACCAACTCCAGGCGCATCAACATCAACTGTTAATTGGTGAAGGCCACTGAAGTTTTGTGGCTGAGTGTTACACAGCATTACTATAGCAGCAAAACCTTGTGTACCATTCATAAACAGGAAGATAGAGAAACAAAGAGGTTAATTTGCCCCAAATGATAAGAACAGAACTGGGCTATGAGATGCTAATGCAAGTTTTCAGAAAATCAGACGTAATTTCTTAATAAGGTCAATATTTTATAACTGTATTTTAAAAGCCCTTTAAAACTCACATCAGTTTGTTTTGCCTTAATCCAGACGGATCTTCTGCAAAGACCCAGAGAAACTGATTGATATAACAGCTGACACCATTGCCTAGGCAAACGGAAACAGGGACACTTGATAGCCAGATAGAATATCCTTTACTTTGCGCGACTTGTGTTGAAGGGAGCTTTATCTTTATCAGTACAATGGCTATACTGAGAGCAACTCTTGTAACAGCATCTGTAAGGAATCAAGAACCCCTCGGTATAAAGGCATTGCTATGATGCATGACACTGACTTTCAAGTGACTTCTGCCACTAACGTTAGAGTTACATCTCATTTATTCAACCACTGAGAAAAACGGTGAGCAAGGGAATTGGAGAACTTGAATATTAATGGAAGTCCATCAATTCAATTATCTTGGCTAACTAATGAGGTGAACTCCTAGTGCATGGAGGTTGCAAGTTCAAACGCCACCACTGCAATTGGACCCATGTGGGTACTTAAGTCTTCGGCACCAGCTGCAGCAGTATGGGATGGGAGGAGAAACCCGTTCTTGGGATAAGAATTACTACCAGAATTGCTCATGCAGAGCACTCAGAAAACTGGACGATACTCTAGGTCATCCATGGCATTACTTGGGGACATGAACGATGTCCTTACCATAAAGAGAAAAAGGAATCAGCTACTAGAGTACAGGAGAAATCAGTGAATTGTTTTACACAGTAAATAAAGCTTTAATTCTTCACTTAATAAAATCTCAATCTAAAGTATAATAAAAGATTCGTTCCTCTTTAACTAAATTAACCTTCCGCGTACAGAATGTTTTAACGTATAATAAGAGACCAGTGACTTTATCTTTGATTTGAGTGTTGACAAAAACTCTCTCGTTGACCAACCTTTAGCCAGGTTCATCTAAGCCCTGTGCCAGGCCCGCACAGCCCAGTTTTATCAAGAATCCCAGTAAGTCAGTTTACAGAGAACCCCCTCCACACTTGATATCTGAGCACCCTCCATATCTGTCAGATTCCTCATCCCCCACCCTTGATATCTGTGCACCCTGGCCTGCCTTCAGAAAAAGTCCCCTGACCTGTGAACGTTTCCTCTTAGTCATTTTCCATCCACTGCCTCCTTCACCCTGCTCCTTGGCCAACCCCCAGCTGTCTCTGCCATGTTCACAGTTGAGCCCGATCTCTCTCACCTACTTGGAAAGTCTTGACATCCTTTGCAATACTCCTGAATAAAGTCTTCCTTATCATTTTAACAAGTATCAGAATATTTTTTTCTTTAATAGGGTTCACCCTACAACAAAAACAGATAATTTGAGAGAACAGCAATAAAATGCCTATTGGCAGAGCTGAGATATATGAATAAAGATAAGTAATTTGGGGACAGAGTATCTATAATGAGATAAAATTATGTGGTTTAATAATTTAGCTCAGACAAAATGTTCAAATGGGAATTCCAATTTCCTTGAATTTTCTAGAAACTACAATTCAAAGCATAAAACGGAAAGATCCTTTTCTCCTTTGCATCAACATGATAGAAAATTTTTCTTTGACGTGTATGTTTACATTTCTGCCTTAGTAACCCAAAAAAATGGTGAACATTTTAAAGACTGTTTTGATGAAGAAACCTTACAGAGCCTTAGGTCATCATTCCAAGTATCAGGGATCACTCCTCAGAATGATATATGTAGGAAATACTGGAAATTGAGCTCAGTGTGTGGACTGAGCCAAAGATGAACCTCAAATGTTGCTCTTAGATGAAATCTCTGATAATCAGCTTGTTTCTTACTGTTTCCCCGTTTCTTCTGAAAATTCTATGAACACAAAAAAATGCAATGTCACCTGGTTAGACTCGAACTGATTAAGCTTTCACTCTATTTGTCTTTAAAATATTAGAATGCTACTA
The DNA here is from genome assembly GCF_003031525.2 of Neophocaena asiaeorientalis asiaeorientalis. Taxonomy (NCBI): domain Eukaryota; kingdom Metazoa; phylum Chordata; class Mammalia; order Artiodactyla; family Phocoenidae; genus Neophocaena; species Neophocaena asiaeorientalis. Next base: position 948,389 of record NW_020172638.1, read on the forward strand.
GAAGCAAAACCTATTCCAACTGTTCCCTACCTCTAAAATGCTAAGAAATAGGAAATATGTGCCTTTTATTTGTATAAGATCTTAATACATGAATAAGTAATTTCCTGATAAGGGTGAATCAATTATAGGACAAGCCACTAAGAAGTCTTTTCATTATGACTGGTCTCCTCATGCCAGTCATAAAAATGGTGAAGATTCAAGTGTTTTTCAGAGAGAAGCAAGGGAACAGAACACTGACTTAAAGCTAGGGTGTTTGGACTTGAACCCCACCTAAAGCATTTTCAGGCCGTGTGACATTTGGGGAATTTACTTAAACTCTTGGAGCCTCAGTGCCCTCATCTGGAAACATGAGGGCAATAATAGCAATTACAGGGCCACCGCGAGGACTAAATGAGTTAACGCATCGAAAGCTCTTATAGAATGCGTACCAGACATCCAACTAAATCTCAGTAAAAGTTAGCTACCTTATTATCATCATCAGATTTTTAAAACATTATACAGCCATCGTTGGGATCTTTGTGTGCCCACCGTGGACACTGATATCTATCTGGGGCATTTACTCATACATTACAGATATAAATTATCATTAATAATTTTAAAATGGAAGAGAAAAACAAGTAACAACTTTAGACATCCCTCCCCACGTACACACATACCCCTAACTCTCTCTCCTGTCATTTAGGTCATGAGCCTACAGATCAGGGTTTGTCACAGTACGATGAGAGCCATCATCTCTATTTACAGTGACAATACACCATGGATTCTCTGAGAGAGTTCTACTTTCATACCCTTCATATAACTTTCCACAAAAGCAACCTGTTAAATGATTAGCTAATATGCTGTATTTTTAAACTATGCATGATCTTCTAAATAAGATTGCAAAACTTAAAGAGTTCTCTGACAGACACGGTCATGACTTTGGGTCTGAAAACTGGAGAGAAAATGTTAGTGTAAAAGCCACAAAACGGTATCCCAGGGACATATTCAGTTTGGCCTCCAAAGTACCGGCCAAGATTTAAAATGTAGGATATTTCACATACAAGTCCGTATTTCTGACTTCTCTCAAAACACAAAAAACAGAAACCGAGCAACCCTCGGCAGGCATCCTGCATGAAAAGAGCCTGAGCTGAATCCTGAATATCACATCCATTCCTATTCATCACTACTGGGTCCCAGACACCGAGGCCCAGGGTCAGCTGTCACTCATCACTGCACTTGCCCTGGCTTTTGCTGACACCCAGCCAGCTTTACTCCTGTACGTTATTTAATGTTCCTCACTGGCTGTGAGGGTATTTGAGCTCGGAACCCCCCACTTTCGCCTTGACTGAGTCCTTTGCACCTTTCAGGCACTGAACATCTCTGACTTGCAGACTCCACACCAGCTGGTCCCTGAGCCAATGAGAACCAAGCCTCCAAGGTGCTTACCTCAGAGTACAGTCTAGAATTTGTTTCCTCCTCTAAGCTGGTATCCCAGAGAATCTGAAACATCCTCACCAAGTACTAGCTTGACTCCAACTCCCACCCCTGTTCCCAGGCCATGAATCTCACGTGGGGTTGCTTGAGTCCTTCCCCTCTCAATATTAGAGCACTCTGAGAAACCCAGTTGGTCAGACACCAACAACTCCACCTTCTCGGGGACCTTCCTGGCTACTAGCACCCGCTCACCCAGGGACTGAGCCCTGCCATGCTGAACTCCAGGCAGGGCTTGAACTCTTCAGTTCTTTAGACAGGCACTGTCCAATAGCCACACGTGGCAATTGAACACTTGAAATGGGGTTAGTCCGAACTGAGATGTGCTATAAAAATATGCATGGGGTTTCAAAGACTGAGTGTTAAATAAAGCACACAAACTACTGCATTAATAATTTTACATTAATTACTTGTTGAAATGACAATATTTTGGATATATCTGGTTAAGCAAAATATATTATTAGAATTAATTTCACCTGTTTCCTTTTACTTTTTAAATAAGGCTAGTAGAAAATGTAAAATTACATACATGGCTCATACCGAGTTCTACTGGATAGTGCTACTCTAGGTAACAAAGACAACCACCGTCCAAAGAGTTGTGCAACTCCCTACTCTCACTCCACCGGCCTGTCCCTCTGACTCAAGTAAAGTCTGCAGCCAGTCCCACATGGATTAAGGTCCTGGCTCACTATCTGATAGGCAAGAGATTGTTCCATGTGGCCTCTTTAGGTGGCTTTCTGTGGAAGGAGTCTCCTTTTTCTACATGCTATTCTTCCCATTTCTAATTAAATTTGTAAAACTCCCATTGTTATGTGTGAGTGAATAAATATGACTGTACATGAATGTGGCTGTGTGCACGTGCAGACTCGCATATGGGAAGTCACAAGGAAATAGTAATGTAAAATGATGTGTTTTCCCCAATGATAAAGGAAGAGAGGTACTTTGGGGGAGTGAGGGAGGATGCCTTCACCGCTACGAAGGAAACCCCAAAGTGAACTGCTCCTCCCACCCTCTCTATAACAAAGGGTGCCAACCAGAGGCAGTTGGGCCAACTTGCCATTAAGAGGCTGCAGAGGGCTTCCCTGGTGGCTCAGTGGTTAACAATCCACCTGCCAATGCAGGGGACACGGGTCCGAGCCCTGGTTTGGGAAGATCCCACATGCCGCGGAGCAATGAAGCCCGTGCGCCACAACTACTGAGCCTGCACTCTAGAGCCCGCGAGCCACAACTACTGAGCCCGCGAGCCACAACTACTGAGCCCGCGTGCTACAACTACTGAAGCCCGCACACCTAGAGCCCGTGCTCCACAACAAGAGAAGCCACCGCAAGGAGAAGCCCACGCACCGCAACGAAGAGTAGCGCCCGCTCGCTGCAACTAGAGAAAGCCTGCACACAGCAACGAAGACCCGACGCAGCCCCCCAAAATAAATTTATTAAAAAAAAAAGAGGCTGTAAAAACAGAAATACTGAGGAGAAGCACAAAGTCTCTTAGAGGAACCCAGGTATCAGTTTTCAAAGGAAAACTAAATAGCTCAGAGGAAAAAAACAACAACAAAAAAAGCAGAACTAAAAAGTAGCCTGAAGGCCCTCACACCTGGGGTTTGGCACAGTCCACTTAAAGCAATCTGAAACAGGGAAATTTTCTATGATCTGAAAATTGAAGCGATTACTTGCACTAATGCAACAGGCTTTAGCAAACGATGTACTGCTGCCCTGAGTCAAATGCCTGCCCTGCTCACATGATTTGCCAGAGCTGTTTTTTGGTGGTAACTGCAAACACATGAATGATGCAAAGGCCTTGCTACTCCAAGTGTGGTCCCTAGACCAGCAGTGTCAGCACTGCTTGGGAGCTTGTTATGCAAATTCTTGGGTCCTACCCCAGACCCGGTTAAAATGCAATGAGATTTTGCATTTTAACCACCAGATCGTTCAGTGATTCCTGTACACATTAAAGCTTGAGAAATACCTGAAGTTTAACCTTCTGACTGTATTCATTTGCTTAACAACTGTTTTTGAAAATAAAACAATGGCACCCACCCCTCTGAGTTAGTGTCTCTGGAATTTGTGCCATTGGGGATATTTTTGTTTTTCTCTTTGGATTGTAGCTAATAATAAAGAATGTTTTTCAAGTAAATCAGTGGTTCCAGGTGGTTCTTGGATGAGAGCCCTGTAACACAGCTATAAAAAGCCACATATTACTCTTATAAGTTTCCAACTTAAGTATTCCCTGAGGCAAATAGCTTCTGCTTAAGGGAGGCAAATAATTTTATGTAAAATAAATGAGTATCTGTGTAACTATCACACTACCTTCACGTCCCACGTACATCAAAATAAGGGGGGAAGTGCCAAAATCAACTTGACTTGTCACATCCTGACACATGAAAAAGGGACTTTCACACCAAAACTGAGACAAACAAATTAATCCACATACCTTTCGTATTACTTAAAATTCTTCTACTGCCAAAAAAAAAATCCTGCTATATAAAAACACCTCCATTATCCCTTAATTGTTTTTATATCCTTCCCAGGGCTTATAATGTTACCACTGTGATTATCTGATAAATTCTCAATCCATTTACTCCGACCAAGGAGTGAAAGAAAACACAATGGGAATATTCAGTATTTTGAAATAAGACATTAATTCTTCAGTGGAATTATTTACAAGAAGAGTACTTACAGGTTCAAATATAAAGTCTCGAACTTGGCATAAAATTCTCCAAAGTATCAAAAGACAGAAAAAAATCCAAGTAAATGTGCTTAGATGTATGGCATTCCGAAGCAAACCTCAGCACATAATACATAGTTGTAATACATATCAACACATAATACCAACCAGTGGAATTATCATGGCTTAACAGACTTTTTTATTTCTTTGCCTTTAAATTCAATGTTTAATGACCACCTGCACCCAAGGTGCTTACATATTCATATCTGACTGACTACGATGGATTGTTATTAGCGAAGGGAAGCAAAATATACCATCCCTAAATATGCCCCTTTGCCATATTGATTATTTGGGGCTGATTATTTTTGAGAGGCTGCAGACACAGGAATTGTCCTGAAAACAGTAGAAATCACCCTTTTGTGAGAGAAATGAACGTTTATAAGGGTAAACTCCATTGTAAGGGTGTCTCCCTCTCTGTACCAAGAGGAGCATGACTAAATCTCTAGAAACTCTTAGCAATGGAGACGGCAAGGACTTAAGTCTGCATCACAGCCATGCCCTTATTTACTGCATTTTGTCTGGTGCCCACAAGTGGCTTCTTCCAGTGCTCAACATCTTCTTTCGTCTTTAGCTGGACTTGGAATTTAAGGTGGTAGCTTGGGCCATTTCTGGGAGTTACTCAGTTTTCCTGAGTAGAAGAGGTACACATGTTATTAAACTTGTTTGGTTTTCTCCTATTAATCTTTTATTACAGGAGGGTCTCAGCCAGGAACCTAGAAGAGTAGAGAAAAAAATTTTTTTTCCTCCCCTACATTAGTTAATCATACCTAGATATTCTGCTTCATGCCATTTGTAAAATATAATTCTTCACAAAGAAAATGCACATCAGAAAAAAAAAAACCTAGCTAAATTGAAATTTCTATTTTAAAATAGACCCTCTACTCCAGTGTAGCTGAAACACATGGAGAAGAACACAGCCAAAATGAGGAGACTTTTTAAAATTCATGACCTCCAACTTCACCTAGAGCAGCCATACTACATTTCCTCAGTTTACTCAGTCTCCCACTCCCCTGGACAACCATTTCACTCCTCCTCTCTCCTCCAACCTTCAGCCCCAACCTCTGTCCTAAACTCAAAACTCATACCCTACTGCCTCCATGACATCTCCACCTGGAAGTCTGATAACATCTCAAATTCAACATGGCCGAAACTGAACTCCTGATCCTGCCTTCCAAACCTGATCCTCCCCACAGTATTCCTCTTCTCAGTTAATAGCACCTCCATATTTCCATTTAATCAGACTCAGAGCTCTTACTCTCAGATCCCTCAACAAATCTGTCGGCAAACTGCGCTGGTTCTATCCTTCAGAATGTATTCAGAATGCAACCCCTTCTCACAACTTCCACAGCTACCATCTGGTCCAAGCCACCATCATCTCTGGCCTGGTCCCTCTGATAGTATCCTAATTGGCCTCCCTGCTTCCATTCTTGACCTGATACAATCTCTTCTCAACACAGCAGCCAGGGCGATCCTCTCAACATAAGTCAAGTCACATCAGGCCTCTGCTAAAAAGCCTGCATTAGCTCCCCACTTGACTCAGAGTAAAAGCCAACATTCTTACAATGTTCTACAAGGATTATAAAATGCCACACCATCCCTGTTATTGCTCTGACCTCAGTGCCTACTTCTCTCACCCTCATTCACCCTGCTCCAGCCACGTGGACCTCCCTGCTCTTCCCTGACCACTCCAGGCACATCCCTGCCTCAGGGATTTTGCACTAACTGTTCCATCTGCTAAGAACACTCTTCCCCCAGATAGATGCCATATCTATTTCTCTCACCTCCTTCAAATCTTTGCCAAATGTCATCTTCACAATGAGGCTTTCCTTGATCATCCTATTTAATCCTACAATCCACCCCCACATATTCATACCTTCCAGCAATCCCGATCGTCTTTACCCTGATCTCATTCCTCTGTCTTCCAGAGTCCTTATCATCTTCTAATACACTTGCTAATGTATGCACTGTATTGATTTTTTTGTCTACCCTCACCAATAGAATGTCATCTCAATGAGGCCAGGGATCTTTGTTCTCTGTTGTATCCCAAGTGCCTAGAACAGTGCCTAGTATATAACAGATGTTCAACAAATATTTGTTGAGTAAATGAATGAAATTAAACCTCAGCTTTTATTAGTGGATTTATCTGGTTGAGCCATTAACACCACTACGACAATTACGAATAGCCACAGATCATGGGTACATGGAAGTTGATTACAATGCTCTTTCTATATAGGTTTACAAATTTACAAAATAAAAGGATTTCTTTTTAAGCTTATGAAAAAAATTGACAGTGTTTTCTGTGAAATAAATGTCACATCTCTAGTTTTTAGAAGACAGCATAAGGAAAGGGGGGGAAAATCCCTGCATTTTGTTTGTTTCTAAGCCACTTAATAGTTGTTAAATATGAGAGGGTGTGGAGAAAAGGGAACCCTCCTACACTGTTGGTGGGAATGTAAATTAGTGCAGCCACTATGGAGAACAGTATGGAGGTTCCTTAAAAGACTAAAAATAGAACTACCATATGATCCAGCAATCCCACTCCTGGGCATATATCCAGAGAAAACTCTAATTCAAAAAGATACATGCAACCCAATGTTCATAATAGCACTATTTACAACAGTCGAGACATGGAAGCAACCCTAGTGTCCATCAACGGATGAATGAATAAAGAAGATGTGGTGTACACACACACATATATACACATGATGGAATACTACTCAGACATAAAAAAGAATGAAATAATGCCATTTGCAGCAACATGGATGGACCTAGAGATTATCATACTAAGTGAACTAAGTCAGACAGAGAAAGACAAATACCATATGATATCACTTATATGTGGAATCCAAAAAAAATTATACAAATCAACTTATTTACAAAACAGAAATAGACTCACAGACATAGAAAACAAACTTACGCTTACCAAAGGGAAAAGGGGAGAGGGATAAATTAGGAGTTTAGGGATAAATTAGAGGGATAAATTAGGAGTGTGTATATATTAGATACACACTAATATATATATAAAATAGATAAACAACAAGGTCCTACTGTATAGCACAGGGAATTATACTCAATATCTCATAATAACCTATGATGGAAAAGAATCTGAAAAAGAATAGATATATATGTAGGCATAACTGAATCACTCTGCTGTATACCCAAAACTAATACACTGTAAATCAACTATACTTCAATAAAAAAATTGTTTGTTTTCAACCCAATCAAAAAATGGGCAGAAGACCTAAATCGACATTTCTCCACAGATGGCCAATAGGCACATGAAAAGATGCTCAACATCATTAATTATTACATTATACTATATATGTCATATATATAACTATTATACACATAACTGTATCACTTTGCTGTACACCAGAAACTAACACAACATTGTAAATCAACTATACTTCAATTTTTTTTTTTTTTTTTTGCGGTACGCGGGCCTCTCACTGTTGTGGCCTCTCCCGCTGCGGAGCACAGGCTCCGGACGTGCAGGCTCAGCGGCCATGGCTCACGGGCCCAGCCGCTCCGCGGCATGTGGGACCTTCCCGGACCGGGGCACGAACCCGCGTCCCCTGCATCGGCAGGCGGACTCTCAACCACTGCGCCACCAGGGAAGCCCAACTATACTTCAATTTTTTTAAAAGTTGCTTATTTTGAAGAACAAAAAATAAATAAATAAAATTGGCAAAAAAAGAAGTTGTTAAATATATTACAAATCACTTCATCACTGGGTCTCCAGCTTCCTCATCTGTAAAACAAAGAAACCTGACTAGAAATCTCTACCTTTTGTAATTACAATAGTTCAAATATCCAATCCTAAAATTATTTAGGTCCTCTTTTTTCCTAAGCATTGCCCTAACACATTTAATCTCTACAGGAGAAATTCTGACTCTTAAAGGCATGATTTCATGCTGTTTCCTCATTTCTAAATTTTCTTAATTTTCATGATAACATTCTACATTTGAGTTTGAGTTTTCAATTAATATGGTACTGCAGGAATTCCTCTTTGAAGCAAAGCTGTTCTCTAGATTCGTCACTGGAAGAGCTAGAAGGCTGATATTGGCCTGCTGACCATATCCATGTCAGATCTTGTTAACCGCCCTTGTTTTTATCAGCTGGGGAGCAGCGCTTACCACCTCCTTCTTGTCTTCCTGGAAGTGTACATCCACAAACATTTTTCCAACAACATAAGGGAGCGTACTTTCAATAAAGTTGACACACTTGTCCCACTGAGGCAACAAAGTTGTGGTACCCTGGATTACCTGTGGGAGATAATTGATCCAGACTGAGCTTCACTTGGATAAAACCAACGACTGAAAAAAAGTTCAAACAACCTGAAGGAAACTGTCTACAAAACACTGCAGGCCCCAACGCAAATATATGTGTCAGATAGTACACCAAAGGTAAAATCGGATGAAGAAAAATATTCTGCTTGTCCCATTATATTTAAAACTAAGTGAAAATATTTTAAGAGTGGATAATAATGTATTCCTCCTTTCCTTCCAATTCTCCCCATTAAACAAAGGATTTGGACAATAGCATAGCTTTTCTGCAGTTAACAGGGATGAAAGGGGATGCTGTCCAAGTGTCCAGATGGTAGTTAACATCTACTGAGAACTAAAGTTCCACCAAGAAAGGTCTAACATCAGTAGGTGATCAAAGCTCCTGCCCAGTGAGGGTTTCCTTGCTCTGGGAAGTACATTCACAAGACAGACCAGGAAAATATGCCCACCATGAACAACCCAGGAAGCATATTTACATCGTGTCATAACAGAACACACTGGTGACCAAGTAAAAAATAGATGTAAATGTTTTTCTCATCTGTCCCAATTAAACCATTTCAAGAAAACACTTACAAACAAGTAAGGAAGCTCCAAAGCAGGACTTGGAGGGCTCAAAGGTTTACTCTTGGGGGATGAAAGCAAAGAAATAAATATCATTTAAACTGCCCTTGCAGGTTGGGAGTTTGGAGCACTCAAAATGCAAAGTGAAGGCAGACAGCAAGGGACGGAGGCTCTGAGAATGGTGGCAGGAGGCATCCCTTGAACGATGTTAGATCCAGGTTGTTGGTTCAGAGCAAATGGGATTAACAATGAAGTTCATCTATTCTTCCTCTACTTACTGATAACACAACCACTCTCAGAGGTAAGGAATGAATGAATCTATTTTTAAAACTTCTAGAGAAAGAGATCCTACAATCTTCTTTGGCAATTCAGTATTATATTTAGCACTTTATGCTCAAGAAACATCCCTTCATACCTAACCTCAAATTTTCACAAACTACTTCTTACAACTCTCTATTCTCTTCACAGTGGGGGTGGAAAGCAGCTGGGTACCATCTTTTATGTGATCCATGGGAGTTAACAATACACAGAGATACATATATATAAAATCTACCTTTTTTGTAACTTAACCCTTTGATATGACCTCAACATATATAGTTGTTTTATGATGTTCTCTATAAAGCTCAATACTCTAGTGACTTAAGGGGCAAAATGTATCCAAAATAATTGTGTTACTACTCAAGAGTAATGACCCACTAAGAACTTCTCTACTTATCACTTTCTCTAGTAACTAAAATGTCTGTTAAATGAAGTTATAGCTTACAAAATTAGCCATTACTTAACTCCAAATTGAGATAAAATTAACTTAAAACATTTTTAAAGTCACAAAATTCTTAAAATGTTAAAACAAAAAAAAGCCACAAAATCCTTAAGCCCTGTATTAGTAAGAGAATTACTCAGACAAAAGCCTCTGAAACAGAGTAACACCTATGTAAGTTAAGAGGAGAACAAGAGTGGGAGAGGAGCAAAGATCACAGAGCTGGGTGAGGAGGGGAAGAAGAAAAGTGTTTCAGGCAGTTGAGCCACTTCTCAGAGGAGACTAAACTTAGGTCTCTTTGGCCTAGTAGAATTCGGGTAAATTAAAAGACTGAAGATCAAGGTAGAGTTAAAGACAAAACTCTACCCCTAAATTAAAGATGAAACTTTACCATCTAATACTTATATCATGCATATTTTGAATATTCAGAATACTGAAAATGAAAGACAGTTACAAATATATCACTAAGAAATATTAAAATTATAACTACAATGACCCACTTAAAAACACTGAGGGAAAGGGGAATAAACTGATAAGAAGGGGAGAGCGAAAACAACATGATGGTCCCAAGTATTGCCCTCAATATATAGCCTCATCAAAGAAGAGCTTGAGTGTACCTTACTGTATGTAAGGTTTACCTCAATAAAAAGAAATAAAGCCCCCAAAAAATAGAGTTTGAGATGCAAAACTCCCTCTGTTTAAACAATTGGATTGTTTCATCCAATCCCTGAAGATGATTTTTATTGGATTGGTTAATATACAGACTGTTCCAGCATGTGAAGTTATCCAGTGATGTAACATTGCAATCTTCTTAAAACGTACCCGTGAGAATTCCAGCCACCTATACTGAAAGCGCCTGCTTAGGTTTGGAATTCTGGAATAAACCATCCTCCACACCAAATAGTTGGCAACGGTCCTGTTAACAGAAAGAGAAGCACATTTGTTGTGTTGAATTTGATATGTGATGCTCTGCAGAACACCCTGGGAAAATCTGTTGGCAAAGCTCCATGGAGGGACCTCTTGCTCATACAAAACTGCAGAACTTTCACTTGAGAAATGACATAAGATGATACAGTGTCAATAAGCTCAACCAAAACTGGCTTCCTTTTCACCACCTAATACAGATAGATGATATGAAAATTCCAGCCCCAGGCCTCAGCGTGAACATTTTGCTTTCCCACTCAGGACATGGAGTCCACTGTTACCCAGCCTTTCATGTCTAGAAATTGTCAAGAACTTCCAATTATTAAGTGACTTGATAAAATGAAGATGAATTCTTACCTTTTGGAAACAAAATGCAATATATTGGCTAATACCAATTATCTAGATATGCACCCTGGTTGCAGAACTACTAGATGTGGGAGTTTGGGCAAGTCACTTAAGCTTGCTGATTTTATCTTTGCCATACAATGAGAATGATCCCTACCTTATAGGGCTACTGTGAAGTTAAAATAAGTAACAAAATGTTTGACAGAGTAAATTCTAGTTTTCATTGCTGTTCACTTCCAAACATATGAACAACCCCATACACTCATGTAATGTCCATAATACATATTTTTAAAAACCCGTTACATTTTCTTAAGTGTTGCCGTTTTATGTGCCCTGACCTTAGAAGGATGTGTGATCTGAGTTAATTTCTAACTCAATAGTGATGATGAATTTTTAATGACCCATCCCCTCCCAGCTGTGCCATTACCATGGTGACTAATAACACACATTCCTGAGATGGCTCTCGGTCAGCCAGCCATGTGAGAGCAGTGTGACATGATGAAGGCAACTGGCCCTTCAAGAACAACCCACACTCTCATTTGCATGGCACCCTAACCCAGTGGACATGCACTCTTAGCAATTCAATTTATTTCAGCATATACACCCAATATATGTATAGTCATTTTAATTTATACAGAGATATACTAATGGACTAACATATCAGGAATGTTTTTCACAAATATAGAAATAGACATTTTGAAAGATAAAATGAAATAAAGATATTTTCCGAAGTCCTTAGTTAATCCTTCAAACACTTTTAGTTAATTCTTCAAGACACATTATCCATACAGGATTAGGTTAATACAATGACAGTCAATGTAAATCAACATCTCATATGGTTGTCTTGACTATTTCAAAATATTTTGACCATATCCTTCCCGGATCTGGTTAGAACACCATTGCTTTTTACCTTGTCAGCTGGCCAACCAAGATGGCGTAACTAGAGTGGGAGAAGGGCCACTTCTGCCATTCTTTTCCCATTCACTTTGTGCTTATACTATTAGTAATAGCTTCAATTCCTGTTTCTCTACAAGAATTTTTTAAATCACTTGTCCATTTTGTGAGGATTAAACCAATAATAAAATTCATAAATCTACAGGTATATGTAAATGACCTGAGATTATTTTTAATATGTGGAATAAAGACTAACCAGTGAAGGTAACACTGTCTTGCCTCATATGTGCCATGCAGATCAAATGAAGGGTCCATGGCCATCTATATAGCAAAACTCAATATAGCCTAGTTATTTTTTCAATGGAAAGAATAAAGATATATAGAAGTTCTAAAATTTTCTTCTCAGACCCACTTCCCCTCGGAGACCACCACTCTCATCAGGAAAATCTAGCCCTTGTCCATGCTCTTTTGAGGCACTATAATAAACATGCCGTTTTAGGTCATTCCTTTGGACGTTTTGAGTTCATATCCCTAATCCTGAGCAAGACAAGAAGTGCTCACTGAGCACCTACTGCTGTCCAAGTATCGTCCCAGATGCCATGAGGAATGTAAAGAAATAGGAACTCATCACCTACATTCAGAGAACTTAAGAGTGTAGGTGGGGGACAGGGAACTTCAGATTTCAGCTTGTTCATGAAAAATGGGGTTTTTAATTGAATGGGATACACGGTAAGTACATAAGGAACCCTTCTTTCATTCACTCATTCAGCACATCCTGAGCACCCGATATGTACTAATAGTTCTAGGTGCTGGGGAGATGGACAGCTGAGAAAGCTACACCCCTGATCTCCTGGGTCTTTTAGCCAAGCAGGGAACCAGGCAAGCACAGAAATAATGATCTGGCAGACCCCAGCACCCAAAAGTGCATGCCAGGCACTGGGCTGGGGAGAGTGCACACCTCAACCTGAGGGATGTGAGTAGGCCTTGGGAGGGGGACAGGGCTCGGGCTATGAAGGCTTCAGGGTGTGAAGCAGGAACATGAACTCTGGACAGGCTGAATAATGCAGGAATAGCTTCTGTGTTGGAGGGGATGCTGAGCAGGGCCATCACTCACAGAGCTATAGGCAGAAAGGCCAGCTACAGCAGGGAACACACAGGCTGCAATTAGGGTCCGAAATCTAGATTGTTAAAGGGGCAGAGCCCAACCCTAACACAAGGTCTGTATGTTCTTCAACCTTAAAATACTGCTCTTGTGGTGTGAGAGCTGTGCTGGCTCCAGAGGTAGAGATTCAAAGGAGGTCCATGGCCAGCAGATATGCTTACGTGAATTCAAAAGCTATTCCCTCAAGGGGTCTGTGATGAGCCAGATCAATTGGGGAAGTTGTTAGGACGTGGCCTAATGCTGGCGGTAAAAGAGGCAGCACGATGCAAGTATGTTGGGGTTTTAGATTTTTCGGCGTTTCCTGCTCCCTCAAAATCACACCGCTTAAGGCATCCCATATTATCTATAACTCCCACAGCACTGCTATAGGAGAGATGTTATTGTACGCATTTTACATAAAAGGAAACTTGACGCCTAGAACCATTAGGTAATGCCTCATGATCCCATAATCAGTCGAATCACCTGGGGAGTTTTAAAAGTCCAGATGCCCAGGCCACACCAGACCAATTAAATCAGTATCTCTAGGGTGAGACCCACGATAAATATTGTTTTTAAATCCCCCCCAGCTAAGTCCAATGTGCAGCCAAGTTGGAGAATGGGTGTAATAAGCAGTGGAGGCTAGACCAGACCAAGGTGTATCTGACTCTTAAAGCCTCTGCGCTTTTCCCCATGCCACACAGTGAGGGATTAACACCTCTAGTTCCACAAAGATTTCCTGGCCAGTCACAGAGACCCCAAAACACTCTGACAACCACACTTCAAAGAAATCTGTGGGTATGAAGAAAGAACAGTGTGTGAGGCCTTCATAGGCAAGGCACGACCGAGACAATAGCACACAAAGACCTCTGAGAGCTAGAAGACGGAATTGGGGAAGCTCGCACAGTGAGGCAATGGCGCTGATGAGCTGCTCCAGCGTGCTATAAATACACTGACAGAATGCTGCGGAGCACAGCTTTGGAGTGCTAATATTACCACACCAGGAACAGATCTGACCATAATGACTGAATTACTGACACTTAATGCTCAGATGCATCAAAAAACAAAACAAAAATAAGACTCAGCAACAGTCCCTGAAAAATAACACATAATACCTTTTTTTTCAAAAAGCATTTTTAGCAGTATGGTAATTTCCCCAAATGGCAATAAATAAAGTAGAGGAAAGCAAAGCATCTCAGGAGAGAATCCACCACTAACAGAGCAGCATGAAATCATTTCCCAAAGCCTCTGACTAGGAAGATTTTTTTTTAAGAAGATTTTCCTGCCCCTTGTTTGCAATTAGTGACAGCTTACATTTGTATTGCATTTAAGAGATCATAAAGACCTTTTTTGATCCTCATGACGATGCTATGGGGTGGTTATTATTATTATTCCAATTTTCAGATAAATAAAACAAAGGTCAGAGGTCAAAGGACTTCTAAGTATGGGTCAATTCCAGGACTAACATTTGGGTCTTCAGATTCCACAGCTTGCATTTGCTCCTGAGTCAAACCACCTGAGGTAAGCCAAACAGGTACCTCTTGAAGGTTCTCAAAGCCAAAAGCTTCACCATCACCTGAGAACTTGTTAGAAAATTCCTGGGCCTCCCCCAAGATCTACTGAATCAGAAACTGTTGCCTCTTTTTTTTTTTTTTTGGATGCACTGCACGGCATGTGGGATCTTAGTTCCCCGACCAGGGATCGAACCCATGCCCACTGCAGTGGACGTGTGGAGTTTTAACCACTGGACCGCCAGGGAAGTCCAGAAACTGTTGCCTCGAAGCCAACATCCAAGTTAATGCTAGTCCCATCACCCAACATGCTCAACATCCCCCTTTTCTACTCTTCCCTACCTGGAAAATTCCTCCTTATCCTTTGGGGTTCTGCTCCTATGTCACCTCCTGCACAGTGGGCATTGGGCCATCTGGTTAACTTTTAGAAATTTTTAGGAAGTATCTTCTATGTGAGAAGTACCATGCTAGGCCTTGAAGTTACAAAAGCAATTACAGGAGTGCCCACCATCAGATGCTCACTGAGTCGTGGAGGTGAGGGAGAGGAGCAAACCAGAAAATTAGGTAAGTTCTTTGATATTTTGCTCCTGGGCACAAAGCTAGACTATATTTCCCAGCTTCTCTTGCAGTTAAATGGGTCATGTGGCTGAGTTCTGGTCAATGGACTACGGCTTGAAGTGACACATTCCACTTCTAGGCCTTCCCACAAAACCTCTTGTGCAATCCTCCACTCTCTTTCCCCATCCACTGGCTGAATGGAGAGG
Organism: Neophocaena asiaeorientalis asiaeorientalis; assembly: GCF_003031525.2. Lineage (NCBI taxonomy): Eukaryota > Metazoa > Chordata > Mammalia > Artiodactyla > Phocoenidae > Neophocaena > Neophocaena asiaeorientalis. Next base: position 963,764 of record NW_020172638.1, read on the forward strand.
ATTCCAAAAAGCCAGAGGAAGGCAGAACCACAAGATGGAAGGAGCCTGGGTTCCCAAGTCCCTACTTGGAGGAAAGCTGCCTTACAGGGACACCCATGTTGGACATTCCAGGAGCACAGAGTACATTTGCATTGTACAAGCCAATAAGAGTTTAGAGGTGCTTATCACAGCGACTGGTGTGTCCTGACTAATGGGAACCCAAGGGCACGTTTCCTTGACCACTCTTGTGCCACAACACAAGTGAGGAGCAAAGATGATTAGCAGCCTAAAAACCTTACTGTGCCATGCAAATAAAGTGCTATCAAAATTCTCAAGAAGCATATAGTGTTTTGAAATCTCATAAACATACACAGAATACAAGTTGTTTTTGAGGAATTGGTTGCTGAAGAGTAAACTATGTGACAGAGATTTGTTTTTTGTCTATTTAAAACTGAAGCTTCATAATATCTGCAGGTCATTTATGTTATGTACATAATGTCTGCAGTTCACTTTTCTATCTATATTTTCTTACACTATAGTTCACTATGTTTACATCTGTCTAAGTTATCATTTTGTCAAGAACCAGATTAATGTCTTCCTCCAATCATGGTCTTTCTTGGGCCCTTTATCATGACAGGTCCTGTAATTCTAAAGTGTAATCACCACCAAAGAGATTATCTAATACAGTAAACCAAGGCCCAGTCTATCCCCTGGTTGTAAATTATGCTTTTGTGGAAGTAAAATTAATACAATTTCCAAAAGTACCTACTAATTTACAACTGAAGATAACACAGACACTAGAAGAAACCAACTCACTAGGTGCTGAAGGATGCACATACAGCATGGCAAACTCCATCTTTCAACAGAAATTACCTCCACCATTGAAAATGTGCTGAGTAACTCAATAGCATAGAAGTACAAAATCATTTGGGTCATATTTTATAGTATTACGGAGCTAGGAAGTACATATGAAAAAGTTTTCTAAAGCAATGAGTCTCCCAAAAAACTAATCGTAAGATTCCTGGGATGCTTGTTAAAATACAGACTTCTGGGCCTCACCCCAGATCTACTGCATCAGCCTCTAAGGAGGAGGGCCCTTGGAATCTGTATTTTTACCAAGGGCCCAAGGTGATGCTGCTGGCATTACTGGTCCACAGACCACACTTGGAATAGCAAGGCTCTACCTCACAAAGAATCTGAAGTGAATTTATTATTTCTACTCTCCCTTTTCTGCACATTTACTTTTTTGTATGCCTTCTTCAATGAACACATATTGTTTTTATCATAAGAAAACAGCATCTTAAAATGAACAGCTCTTCAAAAGTGTCTAAGTGTTTTCGTAGGTGGGGATGGATGCTAAATTTTATTCCTAGGACTTTGGCAGGTGCCTTTTTTCCAACACAACTCCTGGTAACATAGCCTTGTCTAAGTCCAAATAAGAAAGTATGAGTATGGAGGTTCCTTAAAAAACTACAAATAGAATTACCATATGACCCAACAATCCCACTACTGGGCATATACCCTGAGAAAACCAAAATTCAAAAAGAGTCATGTACCAAAATGTTCATTACTCTTTCCTGGACATTTTTAGCATTCCCTTGTTTTGTAGTGCTAAAGGAACAAAGCAACAAATTCTAAAACATTCTTTAAGAAAAACTTGACAGTTCCTGAAGTTGTTTCATCAGTCCAATTTTTCTACAGTTCTCAGAGTGATCTTATGCCTTTTCGATACTGGTACTTTGGTTTATTGCCACAAAGTGACTTACTGGCTTAAAAGAAACCAGAAAAAAACAGCAAAAGACCGAGAATGAACTGGGGAAAAACAAAGATGTTCATATAGAAAGCTCAGAAAATAACATCATTATATGACAAGTTCCCAAAACTAATAAACAATTTAGGCTTTCAGAGAGAAAATATGGAGAAAGACCAGAAATAAGGGGCAAAAACACTGCGTATTTGTTGTCATCATAGCAAATAAATTACACCAGATGATGGTTTCGGCCCATTTGTCACAAAGGGCACCATGACCTTCCCTAAGACTCTTTTGATGTAACTTTCTTTAAAAACAGTTTTCAAAGGACATGAGAGGGAAGACCTTATAATTTAAAAGGAAAAATAAAAGTCACAGTAAAATGCACAAAAAAGCTCTTACTTCTTCCTCTCAGAGCCTAATATCCTAAACAAATCCTTAAAGTACTGAGGGACACGGACCACCACATTCTCTGAGGGGCCGATGTCTTTCAGTTCGGGGTAGAGTCTGACATCGATGACCTTCTTGATGAAGCCCAGCCAGTCAAACTGAGGAGAGAGAGAAAAACAACACAGTGAGACAACCTCTGGGGGGCAAGTATCAAGGAGAAAGGCAAATAGAGTCAGTTGAATGTATTCCATTGCTTGTGACTTCAGACCAAATAATTAAACGTTCAACTGCTCAAATCTAGAAAATAAATTCCTGATCACTGCCACCCAGACCAGACCTACTGCCTGAATGGTAAATGGAATGTGTGCTCTGTACTGTCTGTGTATGCACCACACGTGCGCGCACACACTCCCCCAGTAATGCGCACACTCGCTCCCCTGGCCTCTCCAGCACTCCCCCTGCCTCCTCCACTCTCCCCCTCCCTCTTCCTTCCTCTCCCTTCTCTCCTGGGCTCTCCCTCCTTCCTTCTTGCACTCTCCCTCCCTCCTGCGCTAGCCCTCACCTCCCTTCTCCCTGCACTCTCCCCCACTCCCTACTCATTCACTCTCCTGTCCACACAGAGAGAGATGCCCCATTACATTTCTGCTCTTCCCTCTGGCATAGCCTTTCTTACACAGAGGGAAACAAGCAGCAACAAAAAGTAACATGTGTCCCCTCTTCACAGCATCACTATCTTGACGTTCTTACCTGGCTACCCCAAAAGTCATCCCCAGTCTTCCCTTCTTTTCCTCCCTTGCCTGCCTCCACTATTGAAAAGGAAAACCAGTCACTCACTTGCCCAGCCTAGCCTGTAGGTAGGGATGGCCATGTGCCCCAATCTTACCTGATAAGAAATAAAGGGAAGACACCTGGAAAGGCTTTGGTTTTTCCTGGTAGAAGAGCTACACATGGCCCATACTGGTGCTTCCACCTTCTTCCTGCCCTGAAGGCAGATGTGACATATGCAGCTGTGGCAGCCACCTTACAACCTTGAGTCATCAAACGTGAAGTCAAAAAGCCAACACACTAAGAAGAGTGGAGCGGAAAGAAAGAACTTGGATCTTTGATGACATTGTGCAACAGCTAAGCCAACACCAACAGCCACCTATGTCTAGACTTCTGTCATGTAAGAGAACAGGCTTGAAGCTTTTAAGCCACTCTTGGAAAAGTTTTCTATTCCCTATGGCAGAAAGCATCCCGATGCACAGACAAGGGGTATTTTATGTGATGACTGACAAAGATGATGACGAGCAAGAAGACCAATGGTAGGTTTTACGAGGCAAAATTTTACACACAGGTGAAACAGAATCGCTTGTCAAATGACCAGTTAAGATACAATTTCCTGGATCATTTTCACCAACCTGGGGAATCATAGCACTCAGTTGGGAAATGTTCATTTTGTTGTACATGGCCTCACTGGTTCGGTTTTCATGTGGAATCATTATCTGTTGGAAAGAGACTTTGGTTATTTTTTTCAAATGACCCATTTCTTACTGCATGACTACTTTCTACATGTGCCAAAACATCTGCATAGTATCATAAACTTTTTCAAGATTTTGGTGTGGTGCCGAACCTGGGAGAGAAGAAAAAAAGATATCACTTCAGGCAGGATTAAGAAAATAAAAAGAAACTCTGCTGTCCTGCTCAGTGTGAAACACTGTCCTCGGTACAAAAATAACTACTCGAATCCCTCCCATCCCTATAACACGGATGGACAAAACCTGTTACTGGCTCGGGCTTGACAGCCAAACTAAGGTTGAGCAATTGAGACAAACATCCCACCTTCACCTGTGGTGTCCAGGTAATGACCTCCATAGTTCATGGACTACAGGCCACCCCTTCATCCCTAGGGGAACATTCTCACTGAAGAGCACTAGACTATCTGGACACCACTGCCACCTGTGACCATTCTGTCAACAGCTCATTCCCTCACTTCCCCTCTTCCCTCTGGTTTCTCTGGCCTTGAGATTCCCCTGGCCCCAGTGCTAGGGGTAGGGGTTCAGTTACCACCCAGACATATTGCCAAGTCTGCATCTACAGCCCTGACTCTTCACACTCCTCCATTCCCAATACTTATGCTCTTGGCCATTTTGGCAACACCAAATCTAAGCTTCTAGCCTCTGCCACGTTTAGTCTGAGAAGAGCAACAACAATCATCTCCTCAAGGGCCACCTTAATCACTCCCGTGGACAGGCAGTAGCTCCCCGTGCCCCTGAGCACATCATGATTTCGCCTTAAGACCATCCATCATCTGATTCCCTCGCATTAAACTTGCCACCTTCCAACTCACACGGGACTCTCCTACCCTTGCACCCCCATCCATCAACACCACCCTCATGGTCTGAACCGTAATTCAACACTTTGCCTATGATTCGTTTTCTTTTTCAAGTCTTTCCAATTAAACTCCATTTGGGGGCTTCCCCAGTGGCGCACTGGTTAAGAATGCCAATGCAGGGGACACGGGTTCGAGCCCTGGTCCGGGAAGATCCCACATGCCACGGAGCAACTAAGCCTGTGAGCCACAACTACTGAGCCCGTGAGCCACAACTACTGAAGCCCGTATGTTGCATCCTCTGCAACAAGAGAAGCCACCGCAATGAGAAGCCCACGCACAACGAAGAGAAGTCCCCGCTCGCCTCAACTAGAGAAAGCCTGCGTGCAGCAACGAAGACCCAACACCGCCAAAAATAAATAAATTTTAAAAAAACAAAAAGCAAAACAAACTCCACTTGGCTCTAATCCCAAGGGCCACACCATCAACAAGACCTCCCCTTATGCACACATCCCTAGCCGGGAATGGCTGAATGCACACTTCCATGGCTGTGTTTACAAGAACTTTTTTTTTTGGCGGGGGGGCTTGACTACGTTGTCCTGTCTCCCCAGCTTTAGAAGTTTCCCTAGGATGACATGCCCCACTAATATTTGAAGGTCCCTAGTGACCTGAGATGTAAGAGACATATATAAGCATTACCGGCTGGCCAAAAACCCACACACCATGGATTTGTCAAGACAAAATCACAGAAGGCTGAGCGGCAGATACCTACCCCTCTTTTCTAAATGCTTCGGTGTCCTCAGCTTCTCTCTCCTCACCCGCCACAGGAGAGACTTCCTATAACTCACAAGCACTCTCCTGGCTCTATTGATTAATAAATCATTGCCTCAGAGAAAGTTCACACTCCCCCTCCCTCTACTCAGCCTTGCAGGCCCAGGCTGCAGCCCTTTGACCTCAGAGCTGTTTTCAGCTCTCTGCCAGCTACTCTCCCACCGCATGGATTTGTCACGTCATTTAACCTCTTGATAATTCCCAGTCTTGCCTCAGCCCAGCTGTTTTTAGTTCCCTTTTTGGTCCAGATCCCTGGCTCAAGGCAAGGCCTTTCCCGCTGTATCAGAGCTTCGGTCCAAATTAGATTGCTGGGTCTCCTCTTTGCCTGGGAAGGGAATCCAGATGGCCTCTAGACTGGTTCACAGGCATAGTCTTTGACTCCAGAACATCTGCAGCAGTCTTTGCACTCTTCAAAGGTGACATGCAGGGATGAACTTTTTGCTCTGCAACTAGGGGTCTACAGGAAGATACACAAGTACACCACGGCAGCCAAGAGGCCAATTCCTCCTGACCCTATCAGCCTACTCCTCACTTCAACACCCCACCGCACCTTGCCAAACACAAAACCAAGCAACACTTGGACTCCCACGCACTTCAGGATTTTTACCAACTTCTGTTATAGAAGACTACCAACCTATATGCAACCACTTCTTGACAAAAGTATCATTTTTTTCACTACAGTGTATCTCCACAAGCAAATTTCACCATATTTGTTCCCTCCGGTCCTGGGAATGTATAGAGATTTTATTCTTTGTTCTTCTAGAAAAGTTATTCTTTGAACAAAGCTAACCATTTAGGATTTCTGATTATTCTCCCTCAAGTTTGTTCTTGTACCTTTTTGCCTCCACCATGAGCCTGAAAAAATTTAAAAGGTGACTTACATAGAACACAGCATATGACACAATGACATTCATTAGAGTGGGGCAAGAAAAGAATGAAAACCAGGGGTAGGTACAAAGTAGCACTAGAAAGGAAGCTAATAAATGCTTACCAGCCTGCTCTATACACTTTCTACATCAAACTATGTGTCCAGTATGGGTGCATAGACTTCCCAAAGCCCCTATCTTAGATCAGATTGACTTCTGAGTAGGAATGGTGTAAAGAGTAGACTAGACTAAAAATAACGTTCCACTCAAGCCAAATCAATAACGATTTATCAAATATATATTCTTCAGTTGAGACCAAACAGGAGTTCCTCTAGGAAAACATAGAGCCTCTCCCTGCTGCTATTCTTTGGCCACAGCTGAGCAGCATGTGGACACTGAATGGGCTTCAAGCAGAGAGGTAGAAGGAATGAAGAGCTCTTCTTTCTGTCACGGTTTTTCTTCCTGTTACTTCCCAGAGGGGGATGCTATAGGTTCTACCTTGAACCCAAAGAACAATGCCACAGAATGATTTTTTAAAATATATTTTCATTCAAGATATATTGCCTTTAAAATAAAAAGAAAAAAAACAGATTTTAGATTAAGATTTACCTCAGCTATCTTAATCTCCAACCTAAGCACCGACTTCATGTCATGCTCTGCTCGGGAGCTATTAGCTCCCAAAAGCACGGCAGTATCCACCATGAACTTGTAAAGGGCGTCCCGATACTGTAAGAGATAAAGAAGCAAGTGACCATGACATCAGCCTATTAGGAAGTATATTTCAAGGACACGGAAGAGCAGAAACAGCAAGTGGAAATAAATGCCCTTCATTTTCACTCTGTACTCGAAGTATGGTACAGGCATCGTGCAATACCAACCACCCACCTACCACCTTGGGACAAAGAAGAATGATGGCTACTTGGGTACTGTTTCCATGAGACAGAAATGTCTGGCCACCAAGGATCAAGATAATTAGTTTGCTGGCAACTAGCGATATTATGGATACAAGAAACATCTACAAATGAGCCCAGGACAGAAAGTTAAAGGTCAGACTCCTCTTTCCAGGCAAGTGACACTTTAATAAAATAATGGGAAAGAACTGTCGCTAAAAGCAGGAGGCATGATCCATGAAGACTAATGAGAACTGTGATTTATTCTCTTCCAGCTCAATTTACCCACCTCCACACTGAAAACAAAAGACCAGTGACCGAAGCCCTATGTCTTTTCAGTTTTGAACGGTTTTTACAGAGTTCTCCTCACTAGCCCAGGGAAGAAAGAAGGGAAAGAAGAGAAGAATGATGAAAAGAAACCTAGCAAATATAGAATTTCCTCCCTGCATGTTCATAAACCCATTTTCAGGCTATTCACATACTATTGGAGACTGGGAGCTTACTTTGTGGGAACTAAGGAATCTTGTTGAGGGGTCACCTCTCCTTCCAGATATATTTGTGAGAACTCAATACACCGGGTATTAAACTGTTTCATAGTTATGCTATGGGAATAAGATTTCCTAATGTAACCTTGATTTTGCATAGCAAAATGATGTTTATGACCTCGAGACCTGCATGGTGCTTAGCATACAGCAGGCCCTTAATAATTATTTGTTGAATCAGTAAGCAAGATTCACAAATAGTCTTAGTTAGAAATGTTTTGCAAATCCCAGTTCAATTCCAAAAATATTTATTCAATCAATACATATGCACGATATCTTGCTAGGCCTTCTGTGCACATGGGAGGTACAGACGAAAATTTAAATAATACTTGAGTCTGGTTCTCAGTGTGACCCTGTGAGGGAGATAAACACATCATTACTAACTGTAACACTAGCAAGACCAAAATGAGGTCCTTAATAAAGCTGCTAAGTGCTTAGAAACTCAAGAACTGGAAAATTCCAGCCTCAAGAAACCGGGGACATAGCAGTTAAAGGAGACTGGTTCAGAAGCGCTGAGGAGTCCTCCTGTGAGGTGTGCAAGCTGCTTTGTTGGGGGAAGAATAAAAATAGGTGAGACAGGGCTTCCCTGGTGGCGCAGTGGTTGAGAGTCCACCTGCCAGTGCAGGGGACACGGGTTCGTGCCCCGGTCAGGGAAGATCCCACATGCCGCGGAGCGGCTGGGCCCGTGAGCCATGGCCACTGAGCCTGCGCGTCCAGAGCCTGTGCTCCGCAACGGGAGAGGCCACAACAGTGAGAGGCCCGCATACCACAAAAAAAAAAAAAAATAGGTGAGACAGCAAAGGTGGTTTGGGACCAGGCCATGAAGAGGCCTTGAACTCCCTCCCTCTGCGGAATTTAGAGTCTAGCTTGTGAGCAGAAGCACTCTGTGAGCTGTACTTTGAGAAGAGAACTTGTCAAGTGGTGGTGCTAAGGAGGCAATGGAATGAGGGGAGGATGGAACAGCTAAATAAAAGGAGACTTAACAGGGGTCTGCCCTAGGGCAGTAAGGACAGAAAGGAGGGACTAGGTGGAAGAGATACTTTGAAGGCAGAGTCTACAGGACTGATTGGTTACAGGACAGGGACAAGATTTCAAGCACGGCTGCTTGTAGGGTGGTGACCCCAGCAGAAACAGAGGTTCCCCAGATTGGCAAAAGTTCATTCTGTCCACTTTCAAGAAGGAAAACTCGCCAACCTTCTTCCATGAGTGTCCTCAGCCAGAAAGGTGCCTAGGATCTCGGCTAGCTTCCTGCCCCCCAGAGCCTCCTAGATATAGGCTTTCCTATCAGCAAAGGAGCAGGGACTTCCACTGTGAGCCAGCACTTCCCTGTCGAAGTTCCTGCCTTCTCAGGCTAGGCCAGAAACCCGAGCACTCCCTGGTCAAGGTTCCCCTGGGTCTGAGGCTCCTTTGGAAGCTCAACAGAGGTTCCAAAATGAATTGAAAGTATTAGGAATGAACCAGCTCTAATCCAACCTCCAGGAAACTCCTAGGTCTCCAAGCCAACCCAAGAAGTCAGACCAGATTGATCCCATCTAGTTCTCATTAACCTTAAATTAACCTGGGGCACCAGTTAAAAAAAGATTCCTGGGCCTCACTTCAAGTCTACTAAATCGGACTTTCCATTGCTGAGGCCCAAGAATGGACATTTAATAGAAGCTTCCCAGGTGGTTCTCAGCAGTACAATTTGGGAACCACTGGTCGACCGGGTGTCCACGCCCATGCTGCTGCAATATACTGTGAGCTCTCTGCACTTCTGAGGCATGGCTGCAAGCTCATTCTTTGGTTACTCAACTTGGGTGTGCTGTCTTCCCAGCTTGATCATGAGGGCACTGAGCACAGGGGCTCATACAGCCTTCATTTTCAGACTTCCAGAAAACAGGGAGTGTCATTTATCTGCCGAAATGAAAGGCCTTTGCTTCCTACATTGGGAATATGGTCATCAAACACCCACACTGCTCAATTCTAGTAAAGAGTTGGGAATGTGAGAACAATTTATGAACCCAAAAATGCCTGACAAGATACAGAGTTGAATGAGTAAAACTTACAGACTTGGCTTCTGTGCTATTATCAAGGTAGTCTTCCCTCACGGCTAGGGAGAGCGCTGCTTGGTCCAGCTGTTGAAACAAAAAACAAAGCATCTGCTTGCACTGTAAATTCTTAGGTACCATGTTATTAACAAGAGTCATGAGATCTGCATACCAGCCATTATTTAGAGCATGTGTTACTGTTACAAAAACAATTCAATGCAATCAGAGCTACATGCAAGTAGGCACTTCAGCAATGACTGTTATAAAGTATCAGAGACCTGCCCCTCCTCCCCTGATTCATGGTTTCTAACCCTTTTGAGTTTCTAACAATACTGAATAGCATCAAAGCTATAATATTTGAGTTGGAATAGGTCTTAGAGATTATCTGACTTTCCCCCTTATTTGGTGGGTGGAGAAACGAAATCCAAAGAAGTCATGTGACTTCCCCAAGGTAACACAGTTGGGCAGAGCTCAGAGGAGAATCATTGTCTTCCACCACCAGATCCACTATTCTTCTCACTGCAGTATTTTGCAAAATGCCAATCCACGTCAAGCTGATTAACCAGACTGTTCACCTCCCTCTCCCTAAAATACTGTATTGCACCATTTTGGGGGGGGGAAGGAATCAATAATAATTTTGTTTTGAGAAATCTTTGCAAACTTTAGAACCCTCTCTGGAAAGTTTAAGATAGGTGATAAAAATACAAACAATAATCAGACAACTAAATATCTAGAATTATTATTATAGAAAAGTATAGCATAATTTCTTGAATTAAAACTTGCAGCACTGGGACTTTGCTGGTGGTCCAGTGGTAGAGAATTCTCCCTCCAATGCAGGGGACGTGGGTTTGATCCCTGGTCAGGGGACTAAGATCCCACATGCTGCGGGGCAGCTAAGCCCATGCGCCACAACTACTGAGTTCGCACGCCTCAATGAGAGAGCCCGCGTGCTGCAAACTACAGAGCCCAAGTGCCCTGGAGCCTGAGCGCCACAACTAGAGAGAGAAAACCCACATGCCACAACAAGAGAAGCCCTCACCACAACAAAAGATCCCGCATGCCGCAACAAAGATCCTGCGTGCCACAACTAAGACCTGATACAGCCAAAAAATTAAAGAAAATAAATATTTTTAAAAATTAAAAAAAAAACTTTCAGCACCTTAAAAGCGATCAAAGGGAAGAATACAGTCTTTTCAGAAAATGAGCTACAACAATCAGACATCCATCTGCCAAAAAAAAATGAATCTCAACCCACACCTCACAACTTGTACAAAAATTAATTCAAAATGGATCATAGACCTACATGTAAAAACTAACACTATAAAACTTCTAGGAGAAAACAGGGGAAAATCTTTGACCTGGGGTTAGAAAAAGAGTTCTTAGACACCAAAAGCAGATCCATAAAAGAAAAAATAAATTGGACTTCATCATCATTAAATATTTTTGCTCTGTGAAAGACATTGTTAAGAGAATGAAAAAGACAAGCTACAGACAGGGAGAAAAATTTGAAAATCACATATATGACAAAGGACTTGTATCTAGCATATATAAAGAGTCCCCACAACTCAATAAGAAAACAAACAACCCAATTTAAAACTGGACAAAAGATCTGAACAAACACTTCACCAAAAAAAATATTCAAATGGAAAATAAATTAATGAAAAGATGCTGAACATCACTAGTCATTAGCAAAATGTAAACTAAACCCACAATGGAACACCACTATACATGTACTAGGATGGCAAAAAAAACAACAAAAAAAACTTATAATGCCAAGTGCTGGTGAGGATGTAGAAAAACTAGATCATTCACACACTGTTGTTGGGAATGCAACATGACAGAGCCACTTTGGAAATTGGTTTGACGGTTTCTTGTAAAATTGAACATACACCTACATGTGACCCAGCAATCTCACTTCCTAGCTATTTACCCAAGAGAAATGCAACTTATGCTCATGCAAAAACCTGCATGTAACTTTATTCATTATTGCCCCAAACTAGAAACAACCCAAATGTTCTTCAACTGGCAAATGGATAAACTGTGATACACAATGGACTACTACTCACTCATAAAAAGGAATGAACTACTGATACATGCAACAGCATGGGCAAATTTTAATCACATTCCAAAAGAGGCAAAACTGTAGGGATGGAGAACAGGGCTTGGGGATGGGGAGAGTGGATGACTACAAAGGGGCAACACGAGGTAAATTTTGAGGGAGCGATGGGACTATTCTCTTTCCTATGGTGGTGATTACATGACTCCATGCATTTGTAAAAACTTACAGACTTGTGCTTCACAAAAAGTGAATTTAAAAAATAGTGAACTTAACTGTATATAAATTTTTAAATAAAAAATGTTTAAGTTCCAGAACCTTCTCTATGGTTCTCTATGGAACCTTCTCCATGGTTCTTCTCTATGGTTCTCTATGGTTGTTCTTTCTGTTTTCTTGAGTATCAGCAACTGCCCAAAAACTGAATAAAACTGAATGCAACAGCAGATTTTCGACCTTAAATCTTATTCACACATTTAAAAAGTTAAGTAAGTGGGGGAAAAAGATGTTTTCATAACATCCATCTTGCCTGGGTGTATTGCTAAAAACCTCAAATTACTGTGTTCAATCTTCTTCACTAATTGGCCCTAAACAACCAAATCACAAGCCAGCCTGGCTTCATCCTATTCCAATTCCCAATATACCACCATTTCTTCCAAAAATTAAGTAAGCCAGGAACATGAAACATAATATTATGATTAAGATGATTTGGGTTTCAACTAGATTTAGACCACTTGGAGAATTTTTTGAGCTTCAGTCTCAAAGGAAAGGAAACTGTGTAGACAATATCAAGAAAGCCAAAGCTTCCCTCTGATGAAATGAAGTTAAATCCACTTATTGTAAAAGTTTAGATGATTCAAGTGAAGTTACCGGACCTGTTTTAAACTTTCAGATTGCTACAGTTTCTAGGGAACATCTTAAATACACCAAACAGATTGAATAAGGTTAGTCAACTAAATCTCATCAGAACCAGATAAACTCTTGAGGCAAAAGACTTTCTCAAGAGGCCAATATTAGGACACTATGTTGTCTGAGGTTTTTCAATCCTTGCATTTATAAGTGATCTTAATATTGCAAGTAGAAAGTATAATATATATTTAGGAACTCTAACACATTGAACAGAAATACGAATTTTTTCTCTGACTGCAATACACCACAGGTTAGGAAACAAAACAGTAATACAAAAAGAAACATCTCACACAGTATGACGCAAGAAAAGGACAAAAAAGCTAGCAACAACTTCATTTCCAAGACAGTCTCTCCTTATCATCCTTACGGATTTTGCTAAGAGTCACACAAATGCAGGCGCTGGGTGATGATCACTTCAAGTCACTGTTCCGGTAACATATACTGAGACAACCCTGGCCTTCCGAACACTCTTTCAGGACCACATATATTCAAAAGTCTTTTATTGTCCTTTAAATCCTCATTCTTGGTATCTCCTTACACAAAAAAAACGAAACACATGTAGTGAGATATGATGGGAGGCATTAATCTGTTGTTTCCTGTATTTGTGTATTTCCCTTCTCCCATTTAAGTCTGTGGCAAATCCTGTGCCATCTTGCCACAGGGGAACTTTACAGAGGACCACTGTGTGGGTTTGAGCAACCCCTGCTTGCCAAACTGCATTTCTTGGCATGGGAATACATGTGCCCATTGGAAAGGCACCCAAAGGCACCGCCTGCTCACCTAGTAGTATGCCTACAGAGCTGTGCCTTCCCAAAGGAGTCATTTTTCTTATCCCCATGGGTTTGTGGGATTACAAAACCCAAGAACATTGAGGAAAATAGAATGTGATGGAAAAGGAAGTCTAAATACACTGAGGGAGAAGAGTTTGGGGGTAAGAGAGAGTTCTTCCAGAGCAAAAACAGAATCTAGGCAGCCAAAGAAGTCAAAGTTTCTCACGAGCAGAAGGACTCATCAATGCCCCTAGAAATGTCAGGATTTGAGAGGGAGTTGGGAGGCCCAGGGCCCCAGCAGAGGAGAGGAACACTTGAAGTGGCTACATGGGCTGGGATGGCAGGTTTCTTTTCAGAAACACATAACTGATGATCAGAGGGTCTCCCAATACCCTAGGAGAAGGCTGAGAAATAAAGTAGCCGGGAAGTGGGGAAGGGCCTAGACTGGTTCAGTTTCCAACTAAAAGGTGGGGGTGGGACCTCAGAGTCAGACATGAGACTGACTGACTAAAGAAAATGGCTATTTCTCACACATCTGAACTTGAGATCTGAGACACATGTTTGGCACAGAAATTGAAGACAAACATTCCCCACATGGTTCTGACCAGTTGCCTAGTCATGCTTTAAGAGAAAGGTACCTTTTGTCACGTGCTACTGTGTACCAGCATCTATCCTGTAAATTGTCACCAAATTCATCCTATTTAAATCTCACAGCAACAGTGAAAAGTAAATTCTAATTCACCCTTCATTCCACATGGGGACAATGAAACTGGGAGAAGTGAAACAATCTGCACACACATTCAGTGAGTAAGTCACAAAGCCAAACCTCAAACCTCAATCTCTTTAACACCAAAGCATACTCTTTTCTCCACCATGGCAGTGGTTTTCAAACTATGTTCCACAAAACTTAAAAGGTACTTCAGGGGCTTCAAATATTCAGTTAGATTTTTTATAGTTTTAACTATTTCTAACAAAAGCAACACCCACAAATTCTACAACACTGGCAGCCACAGATACGCTAGTTTTCGTTATCAGGTTCACTGGGTTTTATGCAGATCTCAGAAGAGAGCTTTTCCTACCAATATCTAGACACATGCTTGAACTTCTAGCAGCTCTGTCATGATTAGAAAGACTATAGCTCTATTTTGTTAATTCAGGTGTGTGAATATCCACTCATATAAAATGGTACAAACAGGGACGTAACTGAAGCAAATGCACACTGCACTCAAATGCCAGGCCATGCTCAAACACATCAGTTTGGAGGAAGCTGCCACCTTGGCAGAAGAGACCGGTAGTAAGCACATGAGTGCCTCCTTACATTTGGAAAGTGTTCTGTTATTGACAGTTCAGTGTTTCTAGGATCAGTTTAATTGAATATTAAGTGTGCAAGGCAAGCTGTTAAAAATTGATTGCCGTGATCCTCTATTCCCCGTGTTTCCTGTAAGCTGGTATTAAAACTACGGGCTTGATTAGATCCAAGTTCATTTTTTTTTCTTTCTTTTTTTTTTTTTAAGATGTTGGGGGTAGGAGTTTATTATTTATTTTTGCTGTGTTGGGTCTTCGTTTCTGTGCAAGGGCTTTCTCTAGTTATGGCAAAGCAGGGGCCACTCTTCATTGCGGTGCGCGGCCTCTCTTGCTGCGGAGCACAGGCTCCAGACACGCAGGCTCAGTAGTTGTGGTTCACGGGCCTAGTTGCTCCGTGGCATGTGGGGTCCTCCCAGACCAGGGCTCGAACCCGTGTCCCCTGCATTAGCAGGCAGACTCTCAACCACTGCGCAACCAGGGAAGCCCAAGTGCTTATTTACAATTATGTACATACACACAGATGTTTGGTTTTGGTTGGTTTTTTTTGTGTGTGGTACGCGGGCCTCTCACTGTTGTGGCCTCTCCCGTTGCAGAGCACAGGCTCCGGACGTGCAGGCTCAGTGGCCATGGCTCACGGGCCCTTTTTCCTTTTCTTTTGGCATCATTGATAGCATATGCTTCCCACTGCATGGTATCAGGAGGCACACAAAATCTGGTTTTCCAACTTTTAGCAGTGCTACCATTAATATCTGGGTTCATCTGATGTCAGTCTGGTCTCTCTATCCTGAATTTCTCCATCAACCATTCATCTAATAGCTTTAGCAGCTATTGGTGATAGTTACCTTAATTCTTTTTTTCATTAGGGATTTTAAAAAATGCTAACTTTTAAATTCTATTATTTCTCCTGTACTTTTAAAGCTGTGATTCTCGTATAAACAAGAATTTTCTCTCATTAGCTATTAGGTTACCCTGAAATCAGTCAAATCTAGTATGCTATAAATTAAAATAGATGTGTCAACCCAATGCACATGTGATTCTTATTTGGAACCCGAATCAAAGACCAACTGTTTAATTTTTTTAAAGGACATGCTTGAGACAATCAGGAAAACTGAAAATTCGCCAGGTATTAGATGTTAACTATGGAATTACAATTACTTTTTTGGTTGTTGTAATAGTCCTTTCCATTAGATAAACACTGATGCATTTATCAGCGCAATGATATTATACCTTGGATTTGCTACACAATGTTCCAGCCTGCTCTCCAAAAGGAGGTGTATCAGATGAAACAAGAACAGCCAAAAGTTGCTGGCTGT
The DNA here is from genome assembly GCF_003031525.2 of Neophocaena asiaeorientalis asiaeorientalis. Taxonomy (NCBI): domain Eukaryota; kingdom Metazoa; phylum Chordata; class Mammalia; order Artiodactyla; family Phocoenidae; genus Neophocaena; species Neophocaena asiaeorientalis. The sequence goes on from NW_020172638.1 coordinate 979,700, forward strand.
TGAAGGTGGCTTGATGAGTACACGGGAATTTGTAGTACTATTCTTTTTACTTTTACTTGTATTATTTTCCATAATAAAATGTTTAAATGGATTCAGTTCTTATACTAGATCCGGAAATTGGTGAAAACTGAAGTGGTTACCATTTGCAATTAATTAACCTGTGTGGAAATCAAGATCTATCATGCAATAGAGTACATAAACTTAAGTTTGAAAGACAGTCTCCAACTTACTTCAAAACACCATTTAAGGTTTTTGGAAGGGATACCATAATAGTTCTGAAATTAAGAATGAGAGTTTTAAAATCTGGTTTGTTTGTTTGTTTTAAGTGAGTAATCTATCAACATGGAACAGAGGTCAATTGGACCATCACCATGGTTGTAGAGCATTGAAGAGCACGTCTTACCCTGAAAGCATTAGAATATGTCTGTGTCATGTTGTTGTTCCATCACCCAGCACAGATATACAGCTGTCTCTGTAACTAAGAATTTCCTCTTGAGGAGATGGGAATTCTTTCAGTGACTAAAGATATTTTTATTGAGACTGCCATTGTCTAAAGTAGAGAGGGACAAACTACAGCCTGGAGTCCAGCCCGCCATACAGCCACACCCATTTATGTACGTATTGTCTACAGCTGCTTTACCAGGTATAACAGCAGAGTTGAGTAGTTGAGACAGAGATAATATTGCCCGCACAGCATAAAATATTTCCTATCTGGTCCTTTACAGAAAAAAAATTTGCCAGCCCCTTGGTATAAATCAAAAAATAAACTCCAGGGTATAGATTTTTAAAAGTTGACTTATATCAGGAGAGGATAATACACTCTAAAGGATTTATATTTCTATGATTTAAATATCAATATATCATTAATATTTTCTGGTTTAACAAAGAACAGAACTGGGGGGAAAAATCAGCGGTTCAACAAAATTTTCATTACTAAAGTAACCACAGAAGCAAAAAAAAAGAATCAAAGGACAAAATAATTTAAAAAGTGCTATTTGCATTCTTGCCAAGTTCTTTGACTGATCAATCTTCCACTGTTGGCAGTTTTCTGACAGTCTCCTGATTTTACCAATGTAATACTCTACCTCAGGGTATGTCCTCATGGCCCATTCCTTTATGAAAGAGATGTTTACTCTCCCAACAGAAAATGCAATCAAGCACTTAGAACAAGTTTTGCCTTATCTTTTGAAAGGAAGGACAAGAGATTGAAGACAACTTGACAATGAAATTTTAGGCATGTACACAAGATGTTAGTGAAGGAAAACAATGAACCATAGCACATGTTCACTCCTTGGTCAGGGGAATGAGGGGAGAGGAAGAGCAGAGTTCAGAAAGTCTTTGCTCATCTCTCCACCAGAATTAAGGGGCCCTACACATGCTCAGGGTAGATATTCAAGAGCCAGATCACAGATCACTTGAAACTCACTCACCGGCTTCTTGCAAGGCTGACAAAAAGTGTGTTCATGATTTACAATCTGCAAATCTGGGTGGGGGGAGGTGGGAGGTGGGTAGGGAATAGTCTAGATCCTAACGTTTAACAGAATTTGTAACCTTATCATTTCACTAAGGTGGTATGAGTCTCTTTCCTTGAGAAGGCAACCCAAAAAGGCTAACCTTGGGCTAAACAAGCATGATGAAGGAGTCCTCACTATACCTTCAAGATGTGTTCGTTGGACACCTTGTCATCAGAGGACACATACAAACGAATGAACACAGAATTGCTGTACTGGCCACGAAACGTCGCAAGTGTCTGAAGAAGGCTGAACTTTCTCTCTGACCAAACCCCTTCAGGACCGATGTTAGATTCAAGCACAGGCCAGCGGAAAGGTGAGTGCCGCAGGATATGTAACAATGGCTTGGCATCTGCTTTTTCGATCGCTTCTGAAAGGGAGCAAATATGAAGAGAGAGTTAGAAATGCAAACTGGATCACCGAACTAGAAAGCAAGTGTATCTTCTCAAGAGAAAATTCCAGTAAGGTCCCAACCTAACTTTTTCGGGAGAGGTGCAGCGGACTGAGCATAATCACAGAAACAGAACTGCCTATGACTCATACTTCAGTGTGACTGTTTAAACCTGATGTTCTTGCCAGGAGAGCTGACTAGGGAACCTGCCCAGTATTCCCAACAATAAAAGATGGGCTCACCATACTGACCCAAGCCAATGAGCAACGTTAAGCTGAGAACACTCTGCAAAACTAAGGAACAACCCTAACTAAAGGAAACTGCTCAATAAAACTAATCACTCCCCAACAAAAATGAATTACTGCTTCAGACTCTTTCATCATCTTTCAGCGCCCTCTTCTAGCTCACCAAATAATACCTCAAAACCTAAACAAATTAACACACTTCTCAGAGGCACTGGCTTCTTCCTGCAGTAGCCTTGAGAAAGTGTACCAGGTAAAATGTCAGGTGTCTTTTTTTTTTTTTTAATTTTATTTATTTATTTTTGGCTGTGTTGGGTCTTCGTTCCTGTGCATGGGCTTTCCCTAGTTGCGGCGAGTGGGGGCCACTCTTCATCGCGGTGCAGGGGCCTCTCACTGTCGCGGCCTCTCTCGTTGAGGAGCACAGGCTGCAGACACGCAGGCTCAGTAGTTGTGGCTCACGGGCCTAGCTGTTCCGCGGCATGTGGGATCTTCCCAGACCAGGGCTCGTACCCGTGTCCCCTGCATCAGCAGGCAGATTCTCAACCACTGCGCCACCAGGGAAGCCCTCAGGTGTCTCTCTTAACTCCAATCAGACCCAAGATGCTGAGAGGGGCCTAAAGTGCTCAACAAAGATGGCTGTTAGGCTGATGGAGAAGCAGAAGGAGCCTGGCCCGGCTGGGAATCTGGATTACACTAGGCCCCAGGAGGTTCCAAAGGACATAGGTCTGGTTTGAGAAGGAGTGTTACTATGTCCTTCTCAAACCAGACCTAGCCTCCAGATTCTGGTTTCTGTACCACGTGCAATATGGTTTGCCCTTCTGACCCCACCCAAGTTTCCCATGGAGTAACTGATACCTGAAGAATCCAAGCCAACCACTGAAATAAAATTTTCTTAGTTTCTCCATCAAGCTAGCAACAAAACATTAAGACAGAGGTCAATCAAGAAAATATGGTACTGGAACAAAAACAGAAATATAGATCAATGGAAGAGGATAGAAAGCCCAGAGATAAACCCACACACCTATGGTCAACTAATCTATGACAAAGGAGGCGAGGACATACAATGGAGAAAAGAGAGTCTCTTCAATAACTGGTGCTGGGAAAACTGGACAGCTACATGTAAAAGAATGAAATTAGAACGATCCCTAACACCATACACAAAAATAAACTCAAAATGGATTTCAGACCTAAATGTAAGACCGGACACTATAAAACTCTTAGGGGAAAACATAGGAAGAACACTCTTTGACATAATCTACAAACAACAAATGCTGGAGAGGGTGTGGAGAAAACAGAACCCTCTTGCACTGTTGGTAGGAATGTAAATTGATAGAGCCATTATGAAGAACAGTATGGAGGTTCCTTAAAAAACTAAAAACAGAATTACCATATGACCCAGCAATCCCACTACTGGGCACATACCCTGAGAAAACCATAATTCAACGAACCCCAATGTTCGTTGCAGCACTATTTACAATAGCCAGGTCATGGAAGCAACCTAAATGCCCGTTGACAGACAAATGGATAAAGAGGATGTGGTACACATATACAATGGAACATTACTCAGCCATAAAAAGGAACGAAATTGGGTCATTTGTAGAGACATGGATGGACCTAGACACTATCATACAGAGTGAAGTAGTTATCTATTTTATACATATATATGTCAATCCCAATCTCCCAATTCATCCCACCATCCCATATTATACTAATATGTATAAAATAGATAATTAATAAGAACCTGCTGTATTAAAAATAAAATAAAATTCCAAAAAAAGAAAAAGACAGGAGTAGTCAGGGACTTCTCTGGTGGTGCAGTGGTTAAGAATCTGCCTGCCGTTGCAGGGGACACGGGTTCCAGCCCTGGTCCGGGAAGATCCCACATGCCGGAGAGCAACTAAGTCCATGCGCCACAACTACTGAGCCTGTGCTCTAGAGCCCACGAGCCACAACTGCTGAAGCCTGTGTGCCTAGAGCCCGTGCTGCGCAACAAGCGAAGCCACCGCAATGAGAAGCCCGTGCACCGCAACGAAGAGTAGCCCCCGCTCACCGCAACTAGAGAAAGCCGGCGCAGCCACGAAGACCCAACGCAGCCAAAATTTAATTAACTTTTTTTTTAAAGGCAGGGGTAGTCAAAATCCAGTCTTGGAAAATAGCTCCTTTCTTTAAGCAACACCTTTAAATATTAGTAGAATTCTTAGTAGCTCTCTTTTTCCTTAAACAATATCTTTAAGCATTAATAGAACTCTGAAAAATAAGGGTGGTAAATTATTTTATTTATTTTCTGTATTACTCACTCTCATTCATGCAAGATGAATAAAGGATTTTGGCTTTCTGTATGGCTTCGGTGTCCCGCCTTCTACTGATTGATTTCTCCAAAAGTGCTAGGAAGGTTAAAAAAGGATTCATTAGTATCCAGCCACAGGTGATGCTGAGTTGGAGGTCATTTGATAATCAGTCCCAGCCTCCAGAAAATTAAATGTAGAGACAGACAACCCTGGAAAAGATATGTCTATAAAAGACAGCAGAACCGATTCCAAGTTGCTTGAGGTTCAAATAACAAATATTTTTAACATCCTCTTCTCCAAGGTTCTCCTAACTCAAAGAAACCAAAAGTTCAATTTCCAACTGAGACTGGACCTTCTGCCAGGGTTAATGTTTTCTGCCACCTACACACAAAAAAACCCAGAATTCATTTTTTCAAGAACCAAAAATAACTGAATTCTATTCCTCGTTTCTGCACTGAGTAATATTCTCAACGGAGGCATTTTCATCAGGGTCGGGTTTCTTAAGACTTCTTCACAGTCCAGCCGCTCAGGGAGGTCATCTGTAAGAAATTTCCCATTAGGAGTTTTATTCAATGCTGCATAAACATGCCGTGGACACGGAAGACGTTGTTTAGACAGGAAATGGAGAAGCAAGAATGTAAAGCCTACCCAAATTGCCTGAAAAGTTGCCCATTTACACATTCAAAGTCCTGGCCATTTAAAATGAGGCCATGTATATAAAATGGCTGCCAGCATGGGCACAAGCCCACCTGGAAAATGATTTTCTGTTTATAAAATCACTGATGCTATTGTTTGAAGGTAGAAAATGACAGCTGTCACTATTTTATTAAATAAGGAACTAGGAAAGCCAAGACTCAATAAAAACTACCCTCCCCACAAAATAACACCTTGGATGCACCTGAGAATATCAATTTACCGACATGAAGCCAAGACAAAGAATTCCCACACAGCACCACGGCACTGCCTACAACGAGCTATGTCAAACTGCAGTTGTCAAGGAATTTGGTATTTATTTCTGAAACAACCTAGCAGCCTCCAAATGATGGTACAACAGATGCTCCTACAGTACTTTGAATAGCTTCAACATACAATGTACAGTGCTAATCAAATTAGTAAATAATTACATATTCCCTAAAGCAGAATCTACTTCTAAACTACAAGTTCTACATTTCAAAAAAAAAGGAACCCAGAGCTTCTGTCCAGTTTTCTATAAGCATCTGTACATCAAACAAGTACATATAACTAAGATAAACTAAATAAGTTGAGCTCGATGTGGGCATTTTCAATTATTTCAACTTGTTTCTTTCTTGTGTATTACCACAGCAATAAAACTGGGATAACTAGCCCCAAGGATAAAGGATGATTGCTTTTTTTAATAAACAGAATCTCTAAAATCATACCCACATATATTTCTATTCAAATCAGATAATGTGCCTTTCCACCATATTGCTACCACAGTCATTGGACTGCTGGGGAGACACATTTGAAAGTAAGTAATCCAAATTTCATTTGGGGATGCACTGTTATTGTGATGCTATAAACACTCCACAGGCTGCAAACATGAACACCCTGGGGAACAAAAATAAGCCATGGAACGAAAGAACTCAAAGTATTAAATATGTACCTGAGTGTGTACCCAAGGCGCTCTATGTATCACGAGAAGGGGAAAAGAGGACATGTATATGCTAAGTAGGGCAATCCCCAAACGCTAACGGTGCACAAATATCAATAATTTTTATGTGTCAAAATTCTGGCTTTTGAAACAAATTCAGCTAACACAGGTTCCTTATCATACCCTTTCCCTTCTCCTCTCCTTCTCTTCAAACCCAAGCAGGCAGGAGAACGTTGATATGCAGACAATGTTGTGACAATCAGTTGGCTGCATCCATTTTATGTATCTCTGTATTTCAACTAGTGCTAAGAAGTATAAAATCTAACCTGGAGAGTCATTAATGAGCAGAAAACAAAGCCTATCAAAGGCAATTACTCAGGTTATTACACTGTCCCTAAAGCACTGAGAAGGGCTCGTGGGTCACCCATATAAGTGTATTCCCATGATAATCTGCATTGTTTCTTGGAAGATTTCTCAGTCTCCTCTCACCCCCATCCAGGTGTTCCTAACCATGTTACAACAGAGAAGGAAAACTCCAGTTCATAACCTATAGTACAACAAACCTCAGACTTTAAAATCAGTTTCAAAGTGCCTATGCTCATCAAAATTTGATATATGTGTGTGTGCATACAGGGTAATTATTTTTTCTTCTCACTATGCTCAGATAAAATTGGTTTTGCCCCCCAAAAAGGCAAAATAATAGACAGAGTCAAGGGGGTGAGCTTTCAATCACAAAGATGTGGGTTCCAGTTGCAGCTTGCTGCTACTTTCTAGCTGGAACTTAAGCAAGTTACTTACTCTCCCTAAGCCCCAGTTTCTTCATTTGTAAATCTGGACAAATAATAGCACCTACCTTCCAGGGTTGTGGTGAGGATCAAATATTTTAAAGCACAGAAAGTCTCTATCTCAGTGCCGCAATACGTGGTAAGTGATCAATCAATGGTGGCTTAAACAGGCTTCCAGGCTGAGTTAGCTCTACACGAAATTGTAAAGTAATCAAGCTTGTTTCTAGTGCTTTCTCCATAAATGTTTTCTCCTCCTCCCTTCTCAGGATATTGGTAGCCAAAAGGCCTTCTGCTAACCCAAGACATTGGCACTCCTTGTGCAGGACTCTTGCACAAACTGGACCTGCCCTAACAACCAAGCAAAAGCCCATGCTCTCAACATTTCCTCTGCTTCCATAGTAGAGGCAACGCTCCAACAAGAGATAACGTCTGAAAATACTTTGCTGCATTCATCATCCTAGACAACAAGGCCTTTTCTTTATGTACACTTTCTCAATGAAATTATAACCTACCTACAGAAAAGTGCACCAATCATAATTTGAAGGATTTTCACACACCCACATAACCAACATTATGACCAGAACCCCTGGAGCCCCTCGTGCTCCCTTCCAGTCACTATCTCCAATCAAGACAACCAGCATCCTCTTTTGTGAAGTGCTTACTCAACTCTATTTCCCACATTTCTATTGGTAATCTTTTTTCTTATTAATTTATAGAAGCTCTTTATATATTCTACACACAAATCCTTTGTTGAGTATTTGCACTGCATTTGCAATACTTCTTCCATTCCCCAGACTTCATTTCCTTAATGGTATCATGTAATGAACTGAAATTGTTTTAATGTAGTGTAATGTGATCACTTTTTCCATCTTTGGTAAGCATATTTTGTGTGCTATTTAAGAAATCTTTGCCTACCCTGAGGTCATGAAGATAGTGTCTAATGTTCTCCTCTAGAATATTTACTGTTTCACATTTGGATCTACAGTCCACATAGAAATTGGGTTTTGCCCATGCCTTTGTAACACAGGCTTGGCCTCACAGGGGACGAATCGTGTGAGAATTTTAATAAAGAAGGTATTTTTGGTCATTGGGCCTCAAATATTACCACAAAAAATTACTTTTAGTGCATAAAATAGGCATTAACAATGGCTATTCTCCATTAGATTAAGTGCTCTCTGGGTCAGGGACTGAGTCACATTCACCTTTGAACACCCAGGGCTTAGCGCTTAGCATGGGTGGTATTCAATGTTTGCCGAGTTGAATTTCTGTCAAGGAAAGTCTGAGAGAGTTTTTCGCCCAAATGAAAAGGAAATGTGAGAAACTGGACTTATTTTGTTATTTCTTTTTATAATCAGCAATGTCCTAATTATACTAACATCCATTATCTCCTTTTCTCACATTGCAGTCTGCATATCATACAATGAGATCCAAGATTTCATCTGTTTTTGTGAATACCGTTTTTTAAGCTACGTAAGTCTCGTTTCACCAGTGGTCTCAGGTTGACCTTCCACTTCCCCGCTCTTCTATGGCGGGGGTGGGGGTGGGGGGGGTACTTACTGGCATTCAACCTCCTTTAACCGCAGAAGCCAGACAGGACTATCAACTCTACTCCGTCCACATTCTCCTGCTCAGACAGGGCCTTTATTGAGAGCTCTGGAATAAGAAGAGGGAATTCCAAACAAAGAAAAACGATACTCCTAAGGACTTGGCAGTCCCCTGGTAAGTCAAGAGCTCACGACAGTCACATACAGCTCAGGCCAGTCATCTGGAGATTTTGCAATATTTAGGACTTTCCCAACTAACACTGTTTTCAAAACTCCACACGCACAAAGTTTTAGGCCTGTGAGCAAACACCTACCAAGAACCTCGGTGTTAAGGTGACGCCATTTAAACAAGATGGTCCCAGAGCATAAGGATTATTTCAAAACACGCTCCTCTGTGTTCTTTCTCCGGACCCTGTAATCCTTTTATGTGCCTGTTCTAAAGGGGATCCTCTGGCTACTTGCTAAGAGCTCGCTGGAGCTGTGTGCCTGATTTGCTTAATATTTAGAAAGCAGCAACTGCATTCTAAAGCCTTCAGTCAAATGTCATCAAGGTGAATGCTCAATTTCATGTAGATTATGCCAGCATTTCCTTTAGAAATCAGTGGGAGTGTCCTCTTAATTCCAGCGAGAGAGAGAGAGAGAGAGAGAGAGAGAGAGAGAGAGAGAGAGAGAGAGAGAGAGAGAGAGAGAGAAGGGAAGGTGTGCCCTTCCACACCTACATAAGAAACAGAATGTTCTCTACACACATATTTTTTTAAACCTATCATATGATGGCCTGGTTTCTCCTTTGGTGGTACTTAAAAGCCACCTTTGGCTGGTCCATGTTTGAATGTTGCCTCTAATCTTACTATTTTTAGTCTCTGTTGATTTTCCAGGCTACAGGCTTCAATCTGGTTTCCAGCCTCCTCAGTTTATTTACCGTACTGAAAATTTTCATTTTTCTAACTTACACTTCATGGGTATTAAGTTCTAATGCAGTTAGATGTGGAGACTCTAAATCAGCTTGCAAAGCTCATTGTTATTCTCATTAAAAAATAAAATTCAAGTTAACTAAGTCATGGTCTGTGGATCCCATAACCCTCATGTTTTCACACGAATTGTGTGACACTCGACTTTGCAGTTCCTCAGCCCCATAGCCAGTCAAGCATGGGATTAACTGAGTCTGTCTGACACACTGAAAAGACAATGAGAGCTGATATTTCCCATTCTTCTGGAAAACTCCCACCCAAACATAGGTAGAGAAGCTGTCAGAATGCTTTTCTCTGTTCATTTTTTATGATCATCTCATAAATGATCATTGTTGGTTGGCATTAGCTTAAGAAAAAGGGGCAGAGATTATTTTAGGGGCATGAAAAACCTCGAACTCATCAATCTAAATCATGGGTTACCAAATAACATAAAAATATTCCCCTTTTAACACAAAAGACCTCTTTGTCCATAATGAAATCAATTTTATACAACTGCCAGACACTACAAAAGTCTCACAGAAGCTAACTCTTTTATTATGTGCACTTATAAGTGAATTTTTAAGGATTACACTTAACCAGGGTCACACTTCAAAATAATTTAAATTTTAACATCACTCTGATAGCATAGCATTACAATGAATCTGCCAATATAATATTTTAACTCATAAAAATAGCTTTCCTATTTAGATAATTTGAATCTTAGCAGATAATTCAATGTAAGGCCTGTGCTGAACTTAGAGTCATTAAAATTCATCTTCAGTTTTCTTTTTCCTATAGTGCAAATCTTAATTACATTTTTCCTGCCTATTTCTACCATCTTAACATTACAAGAAAAGGCCATGTATGGTTACATACCCCCCGCAGTGGTCCTTCCTGAGCAGTCCTGAGACATCCAAGGACCCTGGTGACAGCGTTCATTTATTAAGCACCTGTTCTGTGCCAGGTATATTGTACATGACCTCAATTAATCCCCCACCAACCCTAAGCAGCATGTATCATTAACCCCAGTCTACAGGCAAGAACTGTCATAACTTGTCCAAGGAAACTCAGCTAGTAAAAGTTAGAGCTTGGATTTGGACCCAGGTCCCTGACTCCTGCTCATCTGACCGTCAGGTACCCAGTAAAATTCTGCAAGGCACTTTCCTATGTGAGAACAAGGCCCCCAGGTGGCTAAACCAGAGGCAGTCCTCATGGACTTTCTTGACAGAGCTCTCCACCATAACTGGAAGAAATGCCTTCTCCGGTTATATCAAGACTTGTTTTTGCAGTGGTGGAGTGACCCTGTGCTGAGCCATTTACCCCCTTTGCCCCGTAACCATATTTGTGAGCAGTGACACACACTCCTGATGCTCCTAGTCATAGGTAGGAGGCCTGGTGAGGTTAGATCAAAACAAAATTAGCTGGTCCCGAAAGCTTCACTTCACATTATGTCCTAGTCAAACCAGTGGTTTCCAAACTTGAGCATGCATCAGTATCATCAGAGGGGCTTGTTTTCGCTTTTGTTTTAATTGAGGTATAGTTGATTCACAATGTTCTGTTAGTTTCTGGTGTACAGCAAAGTGATTCAGTTATTCACATATATATTCTCTTTCATATTCTTTTCCATTATGGCTTATTACAGGATATTGAATATAGTTCCCTGTGCTATACATTTGGACCTAGTTGTTTATCTATTTTATATATGGTAGTTTGTTTCTGCTAATCCTAAACTAATTTATCCCTGCCTCCCAACCCCTTTCCCCTTTGGTAACCATAAGTTTGTTTTCTAGGTCTGTGAGTCTGTTTCTGTTTCATAAATAAGTTCATTTGTGTCATATTTTAGATTCCACATGTAAGTGATATTATATGGTGTTTCTCTTTATCTTTCTGACTTACTTCACTTGGTATGACCTCTAGGTCCATCCATGTTGCTGCAAATGGCATTATTTCATTCTTTTTTATGGCTGAGTAGTATTCCATTGTGTATATATACCACATCTTCGTTATTCACTCATCTGTCGATGGACATTTAAGTTGTTTCCATGTCTTGGCTATTGTAAATAGTGCTAAGAACTTTGGGTGCATGTACCTTTTTCAAATTAGACTTTTCTCCAGATATATACCCAGGAGTGGGATTGCTGGATCACATGGCAACTCTATTTTAGTTTTTGAAGGAGTCTCCACACTGTTCTCCATAGTGCCTGCACCAATTTACATTCCCATCAACAGCATAGGAGGGTTCCCTTTCCTCCACAACAACTCCAGCATTTGTTATTTGTAGGCTTTTTGATGATGGCCATTCTGACTGGTGTGAGGTGGTACCTCATTATAGTTTTGACTTGCATTGCTCTAATAATTAGTGATGTTGAGCATCTTTTCATGTGCCTGTTGGCCATGTGTATGTCTTCTTTGGAGAAATGTCTATTTAGGTCTTCTGCCCATTTTTCTGATTGGGGTTCTTTTTGTTATTGAGTTGTATGAGCTGTTTGTATACTTTGGAAATTAAGCCCTTGTCGGTCACATCATTTGCAAATATTTTCTCCCAGTAGGTTGTCTTTTTGTTTTGTTTATGGTTTCCTTTGCTGTGCAAAAGCTTATAAGTTTGATTAGGTCCCATTTGTTTACTTTTGTTTTTACTTCTATTGCCTTGGGAGACTGACCTAAGAAACATTGGTACGTTTATGTCAGAGAATGTTCTGCCTATATTCTCTTCTAGGAGTTCTATGGTGTCATGCCTTATATGTAAGTCTTTAAGCCATTTTGAATTTACTTTTGTGTATGGTGAGAGGGTGTGTTCTAACTTCACCTTTCCAGCTTCCCCAACTGCACTTGCTGAAGAGACTGTCTTTTCTCCATTGTATATTCTTGCCTCCTTTGTCCAAGATTGACCGTAGATGTATGGGTTTATTTCTGGGCTCTCTATTCTGTTCCATTGATCCATATGTCTGTTTTTGTGCCAATACCACACTGTTTTAATTACTGTAGCTTTGTAGTATTGTTTGAAGTCTGGAAGGGTTATGCCTCTAACTTTGTTCTTTTTCCTCAGGATTGCTTTGGCAAATCTGGGTCTTTTATGGTTCCATATACATTTTAGGATTATTTGTTCTAGTTCTGTGAAAAACGTCATGGGTAATTTGATAGGGATCACATTAAATGTGTAGATTGCTTTGAGTAGTGTGGCCATTTTAATAATATTAATTATTCCAACCCAAGAGCATGGGATAGCTTTCCATTTCTTTGAACCATCTTTAATTTCCTTTATCAATGTTTTATAGTCCTCAGCATAAGTATTTCACCTCCTTGATCAGGTTTATTCCTAAGTATTTTTTATGCGATTTTAAAAGGGATTTTTTTTTTAACTTTCCCTTTCTGATATTTCAATGTTAGTGTAAAGAAATGTAACAGGGGGCTTCCCTGGTGGCGCAGTGGTTGAGAGCCCGCCTGCCGATGCGGGGGAAACAAATGTCAATCTTGTATCCTTCTACAAGATTGCTGAATTCATTTATCAGTTTTGGAGTTTTTGTGTGGACTCTTTAGGGTTTTCTATATATAATATCATGTCATCTGCATATGTTGACAATTTCACCTCTTCTCTTCCAATGTGGATACCTTTTATTCCTTTTTCTTCTCTGATTGCTGTAGCTAGGACTTCCAATACTATGTTGAATAGAAGTGATAAGAGTGGGCGTTCTTGTCTCGTTCCAGATTTTAGCGAGAAGGCTTTCAGCTTTTCACCATTGAGTATTATGTTGGCTGTGGGTTTGTCAGAGGGGCTTGGTAAAACACAGAGTGTTGGGTCCTTCTGCCAGAGTGTCTGATTCAATAGCTCTGGGGTAGGGGCCAGGAGTTTGCATTTCAAACAAATTCCCAGGTAATGCTGATACTGCAGGTGGAGAAAAGTACTTTGAGAACCACTACTTTCAACCAACAGCACTCACCAGCCCTCCTTCCCCCAAAGCTTTACTAAGGTACAGTTGACAGTTATCAGCAGTCCTTCTTGATGCCTGTGACCCCAGGACATCACCAGCCCAGATTTCCTCCTCTCCCATTCCCCACCTGACCCAATGTCAGATCAGAAGCTTTACCCTTTCTTTGCTGGTTTCCTCACTCTGTAGCTCCATTTTAATTCAACATCAACATTTTTCAAGGAGAACGTTACTTTGTTTTGTCCTGGAAACACTCTCCTTGCACTGGCCCATTTAGGTCTTAGTCCTCAGTTCTGAAAAACCCGGCTTTGAAAAGTTCCTTTCTTAAAGATGAAATGCAATATGTGTTTGAGGTGAGAGTCAATTCACTGGTTTAAGAAAAAAAAAATAATCAGCACTATGCCAGAAAGACTTCCAAATGAAAAAAACAACACAGGATAGCTATTTTCAACTCCTGCTTATACCACACCCTACAGAGAGGAAGAGTGGGATAAATATTGCATCGCTGAAATCCTAAAAAATCTGAGCTCCAGACTTCACGATTCCTCTCTCATCTATGACGGCGGCATCAAAACACTGTAAACATAGGTTTAAAAAGCCACTTCCCCAACTAACCCCTGTTTTCACTCCCACCTTCCATGAGGAGGTGAGAGCAGCAGAGGTTCTATTCTTGGCTATTCAAACCACAGTGTGTGGTCAAGGGCAGCTGCCCCTCTAAAACTGGGTTTATGACAGTGAGGGGTTCGGAGCTGGGCTCTCTTTTCTTTCTCTGTCCAGAATCCTCTCCTGCAAAAAAAAAAAAAAAAAGGAAGCAATAGCATCCTTGGCACAAGCAGAGGACCCAAAAGGGCAAGAGGGCTGGTGGGACAGAAGTTAACTTCCGCACCCACTGGCTGTGGCTGAAGCTCCCCTAGCTGATTCTTCCAGGTGTCTGGGAGCGTTTCAAAAAAAAAGGGGGGCTACAGAGAAGACACAATGACCCTTCATGCTGAAAGGAGAAGAAAGGAGAGAAAAGGATACCAAATAATGCTTGAGGTTTTCTGTAACAAAGAAGACAAACTCTACCTTCATCTGGATCCCAAGCTAGAAAACAGAACAGCATGCTGGGGCCTTCAGAACTGATCTCCGTACATCAACTTCCTCCTCCGAGCCACGCAGCCAGCACGCTCTGGCAAAATGCATCGCTCATCGGCACCCCCTGACATGACATTTACAAATGGTTTCCCACTGCCCGAGGACAGAAGCTAAAATCTTGAAACAGCCTACAAGGCCTATGTGCTCTGGTCCCTCCTCTCTCTTCAGTTTTGTCTTGTGTACCCATTCCCTTCCAACTCTGAGCTCCAATCACACTGGGCTTCTTGGGTTTCCTCAAAGGCACCAGCTGGACAGAGCCTCTGCTCATGCAGTTCTTTCCGCCTGGGTTAAATTTGGAGACATTTGAAATGCTAGACCCATAATCTGGACAAATTATATGGCTGGATTGGTTTGGGCAACTCACATAATTTTCCTGACCTTCGCTTCCTCAGATGTAGGGCAAAGATAGAAATAAACAATGATGGCAACATCACAGAATTAGAATGAGGAACCATAGAGAAAACAAATGATTTGCTAAAGGAATAAAATTAGTAACAAGAAACGCTTGGGCCTTGGGGAAGTGAATTTATGAATTCAGAATAGACAGCAGGTAGGAGAAGCAGTTCAATTTGGAACTCAATCTAAAAGGTCACTACAGGAAGTCTGGTTAGTGACACAGCAAACTTGTGAGTGTACTAGCACATATTTGTGAGTGTGTGTTTCTCTCTCATAAATATAAGCTCCCGTACCTATCTTAACTGTTGTTGAAAATAAAATTCCCCTCTCATTTTATAAATTAAAAGGTCCATGCATGTTTTACAAAGTATCTCTCACTGTGCAAATATCAACACTGATGAGGCTTTCCAAACAAACATATCTTGTTTGTGACAAGTCATTATCCAACCAGCCTATAGTTAATTTTCCCGTTATGGGTAGTGCCTTTTTACATGGAATGTTTTCTTGACACTTTAAAGCAAATAGTCCGTCATTACTAATTCATTAAGTATTCACACAGATGCTATTAATCACAATGAACTAATGTGGTATTACTGGGTAGGTTATTAATCTGCAATTACATGCAGATTTCCTAATAAATTCAAGTTGCCCAAGTTTTTTGAGGAGAAAGGCAAAGGAAAACCAAATGAACAAATCTTTCAGAAAACAAATTAAGGGAAAGAAATACCTCTCCCTGTACCGTAAGAGAGGACATATAAAATTTCTGTTTTCTTTTCATCCTAAGAAATCTTCGTTCTTATCCAATACAATGACATTTGCATTATACAGGTTTTCAACAAAATAATAATATAAATGAAGGAAAAACAAACCACCCATGCACCCTGGAGAGGTGCTGAATTTCTTTAATGACATACCATGTTCTTAGATGTAGCAAAGCCTGGCTGCTCAACATGTGGTCCCTGGAACAGCAATGTGGGCATCACCTAAGAACTTGCCAGAAATGCAGACTCTCATGTCCCTTCTCAGACCTACTGAAACAGAATCTGCATTTTAACAAGATTCCCAGGTGATCCACATACACATTCAAGGTTGAGAAGAAGGGTATCAAAGTACAGTTTTGTACTTTGTACTCCAGCTGCAAAGTAGAGTAGAAGGAAGTGGGAGAGTTTGGCTTACACACCATTGTACATGAAAGCCTAGGTGTGCTGAGGAGGGAACAGCAGGCAAATCTCATTGAAATTGTTCAGAAGTACATAAACAAGGTGGATGTGACAAGCAGCTGGGGAATCTGGATTATTAGGAATACAATTTACATACCATGTTTCATGAAATCTAAGAAGCACGTTTTTTTTTTTTCATCTTAACATCTCTGAAATTGGAATTCATCTTAAAGCTGTCAGCCAGGTACAGTCACGATGTAGATGCCATCGCCTGCCCATGTGTGACCTTGATCTAGCAGTTCTTATTGTCAGCACTTCAAATGAGCTGGTTGCCGGGCTAGGAAATTATCGCTTAACTCATCTTCAGAAAGATTTCACTACAGTTTGGCTATGAAATGAAAACTTACTGTATATCCAAAAAGGCAGTCTTGGAGGAAAATCCCTGAGATGACTGGGAACACATTTTAAAGAAATGCTGAATCACTGCTGTTATTGATGGAAAGAGGACAGTGTTTTGTGAGAAAACAGATGTACTGATGGTTTGAAATCAAAAATACTGTGAGGAAGTTTTAGAAATACCTTAACCCATCTCTTCTGCTTGCGTTTTCCTTTTTAATTAATGCAAAAGACTAACGTGATAAAAATTAATGTCTAAGTGTAAAAAACTTTCAATGAACATAAAATAAAAATCCCAAGTGCTAAGAAACCACTGTGTAATAGCTTAGTCTTACTTAGCATACATGAAATAGTGGTGCACCTTGCAGTTGACAGTCTTTTTGATTCATTGAAATATGGTATTAATTTAGTTGAGGCTATGAAAGACAGCAGTGTTTGTGTGTTCTCCTGCTTAATTTTAAGTCAAATAAATATAACCAACAAAACTGCAATAGCATCACCACCACAGAAGACCCAGTATTTTTCCTCCTGGGAAATAATAATAAATGTGTCCAGAATATTCAAGCTGTGTTTCAATTTAAATAAAAGAAGGCGAGAGAAAAATTATTCCAAATGACTGCAAAAGCATTTTAAGGACAACTGAACCTCCGGTGAGATGAGACATTTTAGTTCCTGAATGCTGAGTCTCACATCCAGGTCTCAGGGGCAAGAATACAAGTCTGGCTGAGCGGGGAGGCAGGCGTGAGACCTCTGGCAAGGGCAGCTTCGTGGGCGTCCTGCCACAGCGTGGGCTATGCAGCCTTCAGACCTCAGCCGGAGCCACAACTGCCTTTCCTCACCCAGCACTTCCCACACGGTCCCCACTAGACACGTTTCATTCTGGCAACGACCTGCAGCTTTCAAACCCCAACTTCCTCTTCTCCACAGCTCAGAGATTCCAGACTGACACGCACACCTTTGACCTCAATTAAAATAACTGAATTTTTATGTCTTAATTTACTCGCACTGGTGTGTATCCAGAGCAGTGTGTAGTCAAGGGGGAAAAAAGAAATCTCTTTCCTTACATTATTCCAGGACTTGGTCAAAATGTTGGGAAATATAAATTGCGAGAAATTAATAAATTAGGGCATTGCCCAACAGTCTTTAACGTGCACTAGCAAAGCATACTGCCAGAGTGGTTATTTTCAATGGTTCTCATTTCAGGAAACTCACAGAACCTTCTCCAGTAGACAGTGGCTACAGTTCTCTACTTGGTTAGTTAGACTGGACATCACACTTGAGTAGGTTCTCAAACTTGGCCGCAGGTTAGAACCACCTGCAGGGGAAGGGTGGTTAAAAAACCGGAAGCCAGCCTGTACCACCCCAGACCAATTACATCAAAACCTCTGAGGATGGGACCCAGGCATCTGCGTCTTTCAAGCTCCCCTGTGATTTCAGTGTACGCCTGGGGTTGAGGAGCACTGGTCTAGAACTGCCCTGTCCAATTCAGAAACGGCTAGTCGCAAGGGGCTGTTGAGCACCTGAAATATAACTGGTCCACAAAGGACACATGTTGCAAGTGTAAGATGCGTAGTGGATTTCAAGGACTTAGTAGGCAAGAAAAAAACGTAAAAATGTCTCACAAATAAGTTTTTTTATATTGATTCCATGAAATGACAATATTTTGGATATGCTGGGTTAGATAAAATACATAATTTCACCTGTTTCCTTTTTACTTTAATGTAGCTATTAGAAAATGTAAAATTACATGTGAGTTGCATCTGTGACTCATTACATTTCTTTTGGACACCACTGCTCTGGAAGATGCCTTTACAGGTCACTAGCTGTGTGAATATGAATGAATTACTTAACCTCTCCAAGCCGCAATTTTCACAACTGTAAAATGGGATAATACCACCTTCCTGGTTTTCAGGGGTTTTACTAGGTCAAAATAATCTGAACTCTAATCCTAGCTCTATCGCCTATTAGCTGTGTGATATTGGGCTGGTTATTGATTGTACTGCTCGGCTACTTCTATTTCCTCATTCCCAAAATGTAGATAAACCTTCCATCTTACAGGCTTGTTGGGAGTTCAGTTTAGAGAGTTCAACAAATGGTAACAAGGGTATTATTAAATAAGGTCACCTCTATTAAGTGCCTAGAATGTTAGGGCCTGCTCTGTGTGATGTACTCTTACGAATTTGGGGGGGGTGGGCGATCTGTTAAAGGCTCACTTCACAGTAATGAGAAGAAATACCCCCATTATTAGTAAATCAGGGGAGAAATGGGGATTTTTCCGCATTGTAAAGATGCTCAACCCATCCACACCTTCAAGTTGCAGTTGAAAAGTTCTCAGAATTGAGGATGAGAGCACAGCTGAAATCATCTCATCAGGCAGTTTGGAAATGCGAGAATGAAATTTTCAACTCGGTTTGGCCATGCATTTGTGTGCAACCAACTTTTAAATTTTTCTGGTGCCTGAGTTTTGCCACTGACCAATTAGGAGTATAGTAAAGGTAAGTGATTGTCCCATTTCTCTAAGACACAGGTTTCAAGGCCCAGGAAATCTGAATCATCTGCTTCTGCTGTGAAATCTGGATGACCCTTGGAAGTTCCTGCAAAAATCCCATATTCTCAGCTCCGTTATTATCCCGGCTTCTAGCAACCAAAAGCAGGAACATGTGGGAACTTGTAGGAGCTTCAGGAATCGTTACCACCAAAGCTCACGTGGGTACGCCTCCGAATTGTTGCCACCAAAGCCAGCTAGGATTTTTCTTCCCTTCCCAGTCATCCTCTTTCAGGAAGTGGCTTTTCAAAAATATGCAACTCTTTTGAACAACTACAAAGTAAAACACATTACACACACCAACCATGCAAAATAGGGCCTGGGTGTGGGCAGGTTGAGAAGTGTCACTGTAGGTATATATATGTCTTTCTCAGGATGCAAATATCCTGTGTCATTAGTCATGCCAAAAACCTTATATTTAGTCAAAAGATCCCAAATTTAGTTGACAATCTTCTAAAGTAAAATGTTTCTATCTTCCTACAACATTCAAGCTAACTAGCAGGAAACTTTTCATAATGTATTGCAATATTTATACCACAAACAAGCCCCCTCATCTGTTTTTACACTCCTTTTCTTCAGTCTAGAGTCCCATGCATAGCATTTCCAGGCTGTCACTCCACCTTTCAGAAACCTCAGCTTCCTTGCCCCAAGTCAAAAATCTCACAAATGGATTCTGACATCCTTCATCCGCCATCTCACTCCTGTCATCTCTCACCAACAGCGCTGCTCATTCCTTCCTTCCAACAGACCCAAGTTATACTGATTCGGTCTTCTCCTTGGAACCTCACTCCAGCACCTCCAGATTTACAGCCCCCCTCCACCCGCTGCCATTCCAAGTTCAAACAAGAGTCCCTGTCTTCAAGATAAGACAACGAGCGAGCTCTTTCATACACCACATAATATGTACTTATGAATGAAGACGCTACTTTGTATATTACTACTTTCAATCATTTGCACTGTTTATAAATATTTTTAACTACACTATGACAAAGGCTGTATCATCTCTAGTTGGGCACTGACCTTTAACTCTCTGCTTTCATAAGAGGTATGTGGTAATAGACAATAATTTCATCGATGACTGTATTTGTTCTGTGGCGTAGGTAATCCCATAAAGCTTGCACTTAACCAGTTCAAAGCTTGGCACTGGCACAAATCTCCAAACACCTATCTCCAGTTTCATCTAATATCATTATAAACACCTATTAACTGTTGGTAATGTGCTCATTACCCAGGGATTCTAGACAGTGGACTGCTCAAATATTTGGGTATGAGTGGACCAGTGGGTCCATGTAATAGCTGTGTCCACTCAAAACACCTGAATTAGGATGCATTGGAAGGCTGAAGTGCAATAAAACTATACCTCCTGAGGCGTGCCCCAGCAATCCTTACATAGGCAGGGGTTCTTAATCTTTTTTGTGCCATACATCCCCTGGGCAGGCTCTTAAAACCTATGGGCTATTCTCAAAATATTATCTATAAGAACATAAGGTAAGAAACATAGGTTTACAATGGAAACCGGTAATTTCAAAGCACAGTTAACAAAACAGTTGTTTTACTGTTTGACATCATGATATATGCACTACTTCATTAACTCATTAAATAAGATCTACCATCGAGTCTAGCCACTACTATGATTTTGAAGTGGTGATGTATGTACATAGTATTTCAACATACCTGCAACATCTGTATTAAGATTTTAAAAAATGATGATTCCCATTGGTAACAAAGTCACAGCTAATAATACCAGAGTTTGTAGCCTACAGTCATAATTAAAGAAAATGCTAAAGTTCCATCAAAGGTTAGTGAAAATAAAGATGCATTTTTTTTTCCTATTCAAGTCCCTGAATTCTATCAACAGCTCTCTTGAGGGGACATGGGTCTAAGTTAAAGATCCCCTAGGGATGAGGAAAAGAAAAGAGAGAAGAAAAATTGGTATAAAGAACAACAACAAAAAATAGTGGTAGCTAAAAAAGATAAAGAGCAG
>NW_020172638.1:1000591-1083827 GCF_003031525.2 Neophocaena asiaeorientalis asiaeorientalis
AAGTTAGATTAGCAAGACCTTCCAGGGTTTCAGGTCATGACCAAGATCTGGCAATAAAAGTTTGGAATACACAAATATCCTAACCTATTGTTTTCACCCCTAGGTTTGCTTCTTTCAGGACCAGCTGCCTCGTTTACAGGAATGATGAGACTTTTGGGAAAAACTAGATCACAATATTTTACTTTAATAATACTGTTAAATTTTCTTATCTATTAAAGTTCTATTTTTTATTTGATTAGGAAACTAGCATTTCTTAAGGATCTACTATGGGCCAAGTGCTTTTAAAATGTTCATTTAATCCTCATGAAATTAGCAGTAATAACAGATGCCACTTATCAAACCCTGTTAGAAGACTTTCGCTGCATCTCACTGAATTAATCCAACAGTATTGCCAGATAAGAAACTGAGACTCAGGGCTTCCCTGGTGGCGCAGTCGTTGAGAGTCCGCCTGCCGATGCAGGGGACACGGGTTCATGCCCCGGTCTGGGAGGATCCCACATGCCACGGAGCGGCTGGGCCCGTGAGCCATGGCCACTGGGCCTGCGCGTCCGGAGCCTGTGCTCCGCAAGCGGGAGAGGCCACGGCAGTGAGAGGCCCACATACCACCAAAAAAAAAAAAAAGAAACTGAGACTCAGAAGGAAGTGGTTTGCCTATGATCATATAGGCAATAAGTGGCAGAGTCCCAGTTTCTTTTCAGAGCCCAAACTTGGCCGCCATCCTGTGAGTTCTTATTTTCCTTGTTGTAACTTACACAAGATCACACCGCCAGGGAGTCTTGGAGACCCAAGAAAGGCTCTAGCCTGCTGCACTGTCCACTCCCCTGTCCTGCCTTCCTGAAACCTAGAACACAAATGAAGAACTGATGATACCCTTCCTCTCCCATCAGGGTCAAGCTCTGGTTGCAACTCACGGCTCTTCTGGGACAGCACGCAGGGCCCCAGGCTCAGAAGGGGGGAGAAAGAGGAGGAGACAAAGTTACCCCACCCCAGCCAGCCACATACAGAGGGCACGATCTTTTTCTTCAAAAAGTATTTTCTGAGCAATTACTATATGCCAGGCACTATGCTGGGTGCTGGGTTACAGTGAAGCCCAAAATGGACAAGACTGTGGCTCTCAGAAAATTTACCACGGGGGGAAGGGGGAAGGGAGGCGAGCAAGCATAATGAGAAAAACAAGTAAGCAAGTATACAAATGAGATAATTTCAGATGGTTATAAGTACCACAGAGGACACTAATAAGGTAACAGGATAGAGGGGGACTGGAGATGGGAGTAGAGAACTATTTTTAATAAAGGTGTTTTCAGGCTTCCCTGGTAGCGCAGCAGTTAATAATCCGCCTCCCAATGCAGGGGACACGGGTTCGAGCCCTGGTCCAGGAAGATCCCACATGCTGCGGAGCAACTGAGCCCGTGTGCCACAACTACTGAGCCTGCGCTCTAGAGCCCGCGCACCACAACTACTGAAGCCACCCCAACGAGAAGCCTGCGCGCCGCAGTGAAGAGTAGCCCCCGCTCACCGCAACTAGAGAAAGCCCGCGCGCACCAACGAAGACCCAACACAGCCAAAAATAAATAAATTTCTTAAAAAATTATTAAATAGGGCTTCCCTGGTGGCGCAGTGGTTGAGAGTCCGCCTGCCGGTGCAGGGGACACGGGTTCGTGCCCCGGTCCGGGAAGATTCCACGTGCTGCGGAGCGGCTGGGCCCGTGAGCCATGGCTGCTGGGCCTGCGCGTCCGGAGCCTGTGCTCCGCAACGGGAGAGGCCACAACAGTGAGAGGCCCGCGTACCGAAAAAAAAAAAAAAATTATTAAATAAAGGTGTTCTCTGATCCTTCTCTATCAGTGAAATAAATTTGAATTTATTCACAGATAGCTCACCTTTCTAATGGCCTATTCAGGCCTCTAGAGCAGCATTGTCTGACAGAAATATTATCTGAGCCAAATACATAATTGTTAATTTCCTTGTAGCTATATTTGAGTAACTAAAATAAAACAGGTGAGATTATGTTTAATAATATATTTTATTTAACCCAATGTACCTTAAAAATATCATCATTTCCATAGGTAATTAATGAAATAAATCATCAATTTACTAGTGAGATATGTTACATGTTTTCTAAATGAAGTCTCTGAAATTTGGTGTGTATTTTACACTTACAGCACATCTCAATTCCAGCTAGCCATATTTCAAGTGCTTGAAAGCCACATGTGGCTAGTGGCTACAGTATTGAACAGTGTAGCTCTAGAGTCTTTTATTTATTTATTTATTTTGGCTGCACCTCGTGGCTTGTGGGATCTTAGTTCCCAGACCAGGGATCGAACCCAGTGCCAAGTCCTAACCACTGGACTGCCAGGGAATTCCCTCTAGAGTCTTGATTACAGTACCTATTGAAATATTTTGTGATGTGCTGATTTTTAATTTCCACATGGTAGTCTTGGGAGCCTCATTAACTTCTGCATCCTCCTATGCTTAACACAATACCTCTTGCTGGATGTGAATGAGGAAGTCTAAATTCTGATTGCTCTTGGCAACGATCTTATGACCAAGCGGACTTAGAAAGCATGAGACAGTGGATGTCAGAGTAGAGACAAAGAAAGAAATGTGATCCTTAATGGGATGGTTCAGCTGCTAGATCAACCCTTACCTGAAGTCCACATGATTACTAGATATTTTGGTTACACGAGCCAACAAATCTTCTTTATTGTTTAGGTCAGTCTGAGTTGATGTTTCTGTTACTTGTGACTAAAAGCAACTGGGGCCAGGAAAAAAGTAAAAGCTCAGAAAATAGTCCTGTGTTCACAGACTAATACAATCAAAATGCTGTGTATTTCAATCTACTTGAAGCGGGCACATTTCCCCCAAATTAAAGAGCATACAACTCAGAATGAATGTAATGAAAAGATCTGGTTCTTGTCAAGTGTACCCAACTTATGTCTAGTATTAACCACTACAGAAGTTTTAAAAGCTACATTAAAGACACAGGGGAAAAGATCGGATCATAAAACAAAAAGATTGGAACAGGTAGGAGTCAAAAGGTAAGACAAGGACATGCACTGGGGGTAAAAATGGATACACAAGAAGAAAACCTAAAATGTTGCGTGTCGGAACTACCAGAACACAAGCTTTTACACATGGTGGCCGTTCTCATGGCCTCTTTACTTCCTTAAGCTATTTAGAAAGAGGTCTTGTCCTAAAGCTAAATGCACATTTTTCACAGAGACTTCAGGAAGAAATTCATTTCTGTATTTGAAGTGAGTGTCTCCCAACAGGAAATGACTAAACTTTTTTAAATTGGACTTCTTTCCCCTTCCTCACATTTCACGCACCCACACTCCCATCCTACCCATGCTCAAATGGGGTATGCAATTAGGAAAAATGGGACCAACAACAACAAAACCCTTCAGGTAAGATCATTTCATTTCACATTCTAGAAGCCTGCGATACAGGCCCAAATCTTTACCCAGCACCCCTCTGTGCACACGGGACCGATAACGGCGCATGTACAAACTGGCAATTTGCTGCTTCCTGTACGGCCACGTGGTCAGAAAAACAGGAGTCTGCTCTGAGTGGGCGCACTCAGTCCATATAGCAGATTCAGTGAGACTTAAAGGGGCTGAGTTTTCACCAGGAATAAAAAGCACACCACGGTGGCTGGCTGCTCCTTAGCACCTCCTCACCACATCCCTGTTTTGTTTTTTCTAGTCTGACGTCATTTGTTTCAAAGAGCTTAATGATGTCAAGGCTCAATCTGGTACATCATTATACCATGTTCACTGTATGAGGAAAATGACACAATTCGCTATGTCTTCAACGATCTGAACTTTCTAATTATCAAATGACTTTACAGGAGCCGAACTGAAGTTTTCAGCTTTTTAATATCTGTAAAAGACGATTTGGCTAAGGATCACTAATAGGGAAAACAAGATTACAGGGGGGTTATTTAATTATGAGAATCATTTCAATCTCAGCCAGCAGGTATTTACAAATAAATAACCAATCTATGAATCACGATCATCTTTCTCTGCCCATTAATGCATAGACCCTACTTCATCTTATTGTTCTGCTGGTGCTGTCTGTGCTTAAATATAATAATATACTGCATTTCTTTATGAACTATTGGCAAAGATCGCTATTCCCTAATAGGGATGAGCTGGCCCTACCCTGAGTCATCTGTCTTCTGTTTGACACAAGTGTTCTATCTCACTCATTGCCTCATGTTTCGTAAATGCTCATTTGCAAAATTTTCATCTGTTCATTCATAAGCAGTGCATGCTGTGTCATCCTCATGGCCACATGAAAACAAATTTGGGAGGTTTTGTAGGAGGGAAATTTTAAGACATTCAAACACATGACTACATTCAGCCTTTTTTAAAAAAAAACAGATTCTAATTCTTGGAGAGAACAAGAAATAATTTTATTTGCCAAGTAGAAATCTGAGCCTTATATGCCATTTAAAGAAAACATTCATGAAGCCAGGTTGCTGACTTCAATAGAGGGCAATTTTTCATCAGCCAGGTCTGTCAAATCCATTTTATTTCACAAATTGGACAGCCATTTCTGTGTGTTCTCTATCAGCCATAAGAAAATGGTATTCTTTTGATTGCTCGTATTGCGTTTTATTTTGGGATGTTCTCTCTTTTTTATCAAGGGTGAGGAGAAATATCTAGACCGCATTCAATATTTTTGAAAGCACATGATATTTACAGAGGATAAGACCAGAATAAAATGTAAAGCATTTGACAGACACTACTTCATGAGCCTTAGAACTATCTTTGAGACAAAATGTAGGAGCAAAGGACAAATATTAATTGAGGGCCTGCTACATGCCAGGAACTAGACTGGGTAATTTATATAGGTCATGTCCTTTAGTCCTCACAAATCCTATGAAATGGGTATTCTCATCTCCATTTGAAAGGTAAAAAAGCTGAGCTAGGTAAGCTAAGTAATTGACCAAAAGTGACACAGAGGAGAAATGAAAGGGAACCAGGATTCAAATCCAACCCTGTGGCATCAAAACTCAGGCTCTGAGTGGCTTACAATGAGGAAAAAGTTTGGAAACCACCTAAATGGCAACACATGAATTGATGAAACAAACTGTACTATATCCACACAAAGTAGTCATGGCAAATGATGGTACAGATCTATTTTTATTGACCTGAAAACATGTTAACGTGTCAAGTAAAAATGACAGATTATAAAAATAGAATACATGATCCCTTTTGAGATATATATATAATTTTATATGTATATTTGCATTTAAAAAGTTATCACCAGGTATTGGGATCTGAAGTATGTTTCTCCTTGTTAGTCATTTATAGCTGATCTACAATGAGCTTGCATCACCTGGATGGTTAGACAGATAAGTAGACAGACTGAGAGAAACACAGATACATAGATAGATATAGAATAAAGACATACAGATAGAATTTAAAGACTAGTGTTTAATTCTTGGACTCACTTTTCCTCCCTTCCATCTTTCACTCTTCCCAGTCCCCCACCTCTATTTCCTGGGATCACTTCTCAAAATAAACAACTTGCATGCTAAATAAATAAATAAATGTCTGGTGTTTAAAAAATAACATTGTTAGCACCTCTGATATTTGAAAAGCTCTATTTATACACTTTAAGAATTCCTAATTATCTGCAACATATTTGCAGAGTTCAGAAAGATATGTATCTATAAATCTGTGTATCAGTATCATCTACACATTTACATATTTCTAACCTATACATTTATAGATGGAGAGAATGAATAGTATGATAAAGCCAATACAGTACAGCAAAACAATAACAATCAGGAAATCTGGGTAAAGGGTATATGGGAGCTTTTTGTGCTATTCCTTCAACTTTTAAGTCTGAATTACCTCAAAATTTAAAAGTTTAAAGAAAACATATTTTATATTTCAAGCACATACATCTGGAACAAGATGATACTAATTTAAAAAGAGACCCTACTCCACCATTTGCTCTCCTTCTTGGCACTTGTAGCAAGAGCCCTATGACTGATTTTTAAATTCATCCTTTACGGTGCTTGTCACAAAATAACTTGAGATTTATTTGTCTGTGTCTTTCCCAGAGCGTAGAAATATATGGGGAGCCTCCCATTTTGTTTCACAAGGCCAGCACAATCTTGATAACAGAATTTAACAAACCTAGCACACAAAAATCCATGGACCAATATGAATCATAAATACAGACACAAATATAACAAAATACTACCTTAATCAATTCTTAAGCAATGTCTTAAAATAATAAACCATTCATAAGCAGGATTTATTTCAAGATTATAAGGTTAATTTAGCATGAGAAAATCTAGAGAAGTTAAAAGAGATACTCCATGTGACTCTCTTGATAAACAGTGAAGAGATTTTTCCTGAGCAATACCTTTTTGCAAACTAGGAATAACAGAACACAATAGAAAAGGTTAGAAAAAAAGAAAAAATATATTGGGGGGAATGCTAGAGGCATTACCACCCAAGTTAGGAATAAGAAAATTATACCCGGCTTCTCTGGTGGCACAGTGGTTAAGAGTCTGCCTGCCAATGCAGGGGACATGGGTTCGAGCCCTGGTCCGGGAAGATCCCACATGCTGTGGAGCAGCTAAGCCCGTGTGCCACAACTACCGAGCCTGCGCTCTAGAGCCCGCGAGCCACAACTACTGAGCCCACGTGCCACAGCTACCGAAGCCTGCGCGCCTAGAGCCCATGCTCCGCAACAGGAGAAGTCACTGAAATCAGAAGCCCGTGCACCGAAACAAAGAGTAGCCCCCGCGCTCACTGCAACTAGAGAAAGCCTGCACACAGCAATGAAGACCCAATGCAGCCAAAAATAAATAAATAAAATAAATTTATTTCAAAAAAAAGAAAATTATACCCATTACGATTGCTATAATTCAACATTATTCTGAGAATCTAGTCAATATAGTAAAAGGAAAGGGACAGACAAAAATTACAATTATTTCTTAATTTTATGATGTCCTATCAAAAAATCCCAAAAACCCACCAAATAGCTATCAATTAATAAAATAGTTCTACCTAGATCCAATATAGATATATCAAAGCTTTACAACAGGCATCAGGAGTTGGCAAACTTTTTCCATTAAGGTCAGAGAGTAAATATTTTAGGCTTTGCAGGTTATATGGGCTTTATGGGTCATATGGTCTCTATATGCAACTACTCAACTCTGCCTTTGTGGTGCAAAAGCAGCCATTGATAATGCATAAATGAATGGATGTGGCTGTCTTTCAAAAAAACTTTACTTACAAAAACAGGCAGTGGGCTGGATTTGGCCCACAGGCCACAGTTTGCTGACCCCTACTTTATACCACACAAAAAAAATGGGTGATTGCGAAAAGTAACCATTTAAAACAGCAAGAAAATATATGAATACCTAAAAATAACTTTCTAAAGGGTGATTCTGATATATGCAACAAAAATGAAACGGTGAATACTCTTTCAACACAACAATTTCATATCTGGGAATTTATCCTAAGGATACATTTAGATAAGGCCATAAAGATGTGTAAACTTAGGTATTATTATAGTGTTATTTATAATAAGGAAAGATATCTACTGACATAATCCATGTCTATGAGGAATACATTATGTGTTACAGCAGGTGACACAGCAGCGTGCGTAATATCAGCTATCTTTTATTTTTTTAAATATATGGCTGTGCATATGAGATTATGCATATGTACCCACACATGGAGAAAAACACCTGGAAAGCTATATACCCAATTGCTTTATTAGCAGTTATTTCTAGGGGTGGATTTATGTGTGACTTTCTTTTTACTCTTTGCATATTAATTGTGCTCCTTTTTACTTTCACGACTGAGCTTGGAAATAAATTTTTTTCATTTTTCAAAGTAGAAAAAAAAAAACTTGTGCTGCTCTGAACAATTTACTCTTACTTCTGTGAATTTTAGCCCATATACCATGTCCTCCTCAAACAAAGCCCACCGATACTGATTTTAGTTTTTACAATAAGACATTCCCAGAAATTCTTTAAATTATTATAACTGCTTCATGCCCTGAAGACAGAAATCTTTGGGCTATAACTAATATAAAAGGATCATCTATCTGGAAATATTGACTTTTTTTATCCTTCAGTGATATTTCTCCAATTGTGTGTGTGTACATGTGCACACATGCACACATCTCTCTGTCTAGGAAGACAAGAAGCCAGAGAAGGGAAACAGGAAACAGGCAAGAATGGTAGGTAAAGGACCGACACGAGTTAATATCCTGCAGGAAAATAAGGCTCAGTAAATTCATTCTTCAAGGTCCTATTTACAGTTCCACAGAACAGGAATCTCACCTGTTGGGTTATGGGAAAACTCTGACATTCTTGCAAATTCTCATTTATAACTTATGAAGATTAAGTTTCAGCCTTCTAGTAGAAAATGTAAGTCCATATGATTTATATCTAGTTGTGAAATTTAAGCACCTTTTTCCTTACAGTGACAATAGGTATCTAATTATTTTGCCAATGGTTTCAGATGTTGTAACATACATATAAGTTGATACGTATTTAATTTTCATTAAAATTAATGAACTTAATTCTTAAAATCTTCAGGAAAAGGATATGGAGAAGATAGAAAAATGATGATTCTCAAAAATTTTCAGAAATTCTTTTAGGTGTGTTACTGAATGCAAGTTATATGGCATAGCTCAGTTATAAGAAAGCCAAAAAGATATATGCTATTTTTGCCTTCACAAAACACTCACCTTACCTGGCCTTGAAATCTCTCTACTTGCGTTCTGAAGTGGTTTTCTCCAACAACTCAGCATAAAAATTAGACCAATTGTGAGCAGAAGATCCTCTAGCTTTTTTTAAAGATATTTCCAACTTTTGAAGAGTATGTGTGCATGCACGCATATGTGAGTATGTGTGTGTGAGCTTGTCATTGCTTGAGAGGCCATGGGGAAAGGACAGTCTCCCCAGAGCCAACTTAGAAGTTAACAGGAACAACATGACAAACACAAGGTCATCCAGAGTTCCCAAAAGTGATGTCAAAAGACGATGAAGTGTTAAGTACATTTTGTAAACCATGAAAATCCAGGACACAGTGAGCAAGTGATGAAGTTTGCTCTGAACGTAACAGATGAATAAGTATACCAATATAACATGATTTTCATTAAGTATTCCTTTGCTCCCAACCTCAATCAAATGCTATTTATCCTTCAGCAGCAGAACTTACTATTATCCAATGTGAACATAATGAACTACACTAGGCTTGCACTGAGATCTGAAAGATTAAAATTCCACAACTTTCCTTTCAATCTTCCACTTTAAAAAATCCTGGAAGTGAATTTAGTATAGTTAAAGAGTGAGCAGTCATGCCTCAAATCCAAAACTATGTTTTTCTTGTCAAATACTGCTCTCTGTAAAGCACATCACCAAACCCCAGTAGAAACTTACCCTTCAACTTGAGGTCGACATTACGTCTCAGCCAAGGATAAATCCCATAGCTTGGCATATCTTCAGGAATTGGATTACTGTTTATCCAGCCATCACAAGCAAACCGGAAGAAATTATCACAGGGGTCCACAGACAGATTTACTTTACTCAAGATGGAAGCAGCTATTTAAAAAGAAAATCATAGGATTAATGACAAGCACTGAACATTGTGTACTGGTCTCTTCCAAATTAAACAATGATTTCATATCAACCAGTTCCCAAGCCTTGGCTTTTACATTTCCCCTCAAATGAAGCCCTGAATCAACTTCACTATATTAAACTATTACATCCAGAGCAAGTGGGTAAAAGTTGAGTCATATTATAGTTACCGGCTTTTGCAGGAGCACCCCTAACATCTGTGGGACCTGGAACAGGAATATAAATGGAGTATAAGGTAAATTGTTTGCCAGGACGTGCGTGACATTTCCTTCCATTCCTTTCATCCTTCTGCAAGGTGACTTTGCCACTCTTGCCACCAGGATCTATTTCCCCTGCCATGGATCTGGGCTGGCCTTGTGACTTGCTTTGACCAACAGAAAGTGGCAGAGTAACTTTTCATGAGTTTCAAAACTAGGCCTTAAGAGGCCTTTCACCTTCCACGTTAAATCCCTTTGGAGCCCTGAGACTGCCCTTTGAAGAATCTCCTGGAGGAGGTAAGGCCACGCGAAGAAGAACCCAGCCACCACCAACCGCCAGATGTGTGACTGAAACTATCATGGACCTTCCAGGCCAGGCGACCCTCCGACTGAATGCAGCTGTATGAATGAGCCTAGGCAGTCCCAGCAGAGGAACCCCACCAAACCCAAGGCATCATAAGAAATATTAAGTCACTCTTGTTTCAGGCCTTTAAGGTTTGGGGTGGTCTATTCCACAACAAAGGCTAACTGAAACAGAAGCCCACATGTAATACCTAAATGTTGACAATATCTGTTTACAATACACCTTTATAAAGACCTGGAGAGCCAGGTATGGATCCTTGAGCCCCTTGACATTCAGGGCAGCTCTCAGAGGAATGAAGCCCCGGAAGAGACCCAAACAGGCCCTAAAAGGAGGCTTGGTGCCATCTTGCAGGGAATTCTGGGTTAAGGAGGGGAGAGGCATGGCCAGAGCAGAGCAAAGTGTAACATTCTAATTGAGGGGCCCAGGGCAGGGGCCCCTCTTGCCCAGGTCTAGGGGCAGAACTGGGTATTTGTATGAGTTAACAGAAAGACACGATAGATTGATCTGCCATCTTTTCCTCTTTCTTAAGGCCACAATCGATTATATATGGAAGATAGTCAATCGGTAGGAAGTTCGTTCATACTTAAATATGTATCCATGAGCTTTAAAAAAGTCTTTCGTTACAAAACGAGAAAGTCCCAAAATTCCTAATACTGAACTCCAACTCCCTTCCAACTGCTGGCTACCACTCTAGCATAAAGATATGCACCAAATGATTTTTTTTTTTAAAAAGGCAGCCAATATTTTAATGACCTGGGAAAGACGACAGCCTGGGTGATTTTCATAATTAATTAATGCCAGAATACATTTATGTTTGAAGTAATGAAAACTCAAAGAGTTTTCAGCTAAACTTGAATGACTTGCCGAAAAAATATAATCTGTGTAAATTTAGATGCGCCTATTACAGTTTGGTTATGTGTGTGGTTCCTCCAGGTTTAAAAGTAAGGCTACATATTTCTCTAGCCTAGACTTTCTATGAAAATTTCAAACAGCTTTTTGTCTTTGATGAAGTTAATAATATACAAACAACTTAATCTCTATAGAACTTCAAAATCCCCATCACGCTCAATCCTTCCACATCCAAAAAGAAAAAAATTGGTTTAGAATCTAAGGTTGATAAATTTTAAATTTACTTAATATTTTCATCTTTCAGAATTAATGAGGTTGTCTCCAATTACAATTTTACTTACTGTTACTATTTTATCATTAATATTTAATATGCAAATTTGCTAGGACACATAAAATCTTCATTTTAGTTTATATTTGTGGTTATTCTGGTTGTGTAGCCACAGAATGAATCTGCTATAGGACACCTCAGGAACACGGATCATACAAGTTTCAGTCCCACACAATACTCAGAGTCACACAGAGGAACCCTCACACACATTTTTATTCACATAAGCACGTTGTTTTCTGGCCACCTTCCCAAGCCTCCCCCTGCCCCCAACCCTCAAATGTATCCCATCTCCTCAGTATTCTTGCAGGAACCTAAACTGCAAGATCAGCTCTGACCTCAGCCCTGGTATAAAGTGGGGGAATACATCACTCACACTGAATTTGGAACTGAGCCCACTACGTGGAAAAACTCCAGCTTCAGCCTCTCAATTCAGCACTCACAATTCACAGCTTTCTACAAGGGAACTGTGACTTCAAATTGCAAGGGACCATAGCTGTCAAGACACCAAAACTCCTCTCCCCCTACTCAGCTCCATGGAGAAAAACCAGAGAGTCTTGTTTTAATAAAAGAAATATGATAATGAAGGAAATCTGTGAAAGGCCAAGCTATGTATTCCCTCAAGTCATTGCATATAAGGTAAATTGTTATTCAATCTCCAGCTAGTGTTTATCTAGTAGAAGTGAAGACACCACTCCTTATACCACCCTGACTTTTTAAGTTTAATCAGGGTTGGGGGGGGAGGGGGTAACAATAAAATCACTGATATTGAGCATTTCCTCTGTGCCAGGAACTATGCTAAGCCCTTTTCAGGCAGTATAGCCTCATCACAGACTCTGGAGCCAGACCACCTGGTTTTGAATGCCAACAACCCCATGCAATAACTATGTAACCTTAGGCAGGTTACTTAGCCTCTCTGTATCTTAGTTTCCTCATCTGTATAAAATGGGATAATAATAGCACCACATAGGATTTTCATGAGAATTAAATGAGAAAATATGTGTAAAGTGCTTAGAACAGTGTCAGGCACATCGCCAAATAAATACAGCTGCCAGATAAAATACACAATGCCTAGTGAAATTTGCATTTCAGATAAATGACTACTCTTATAGCGTAAGTACTACCAAATATTGCACGGGACATACTCATAGCAAAAACAAAGTTGTTGTATATCTGCAATTCAAATTTAACTGAGCATCCTGAATGAATGCACGTAGCTAAATCTGGCAACCATACATACAAATTTGCTATTACAATTCCACAAACACTTACTCGAAGCTCTTGAGGCCAGATGTTTCAGAGCTCATAGATTCTAGAAAAGTAATGCAACGCCTAAACCACAGATTATATAATACCTCCAGCAATGTCTGGAGCAGCACTCCTGCAGCAAGCACATTAATAATTCTATAGGGAATAAATGCATATTCTCTTAAGTAGGATGAACAAAGTCTAAAACAGCCTCACATGAGTTAAGATCCAGTTTTGCCGTCACAGGAACAGAGCTCGGGTCCACTCTTGCCAACTGAGCATTACAACGCTCTCTAGGTACAGGGTAAAGGATATGGCACTGTGGACCTGGATTACTAGTACTACCACCAACATTATTTTCTTCTAGTCTCACAACCAGTATGATAAATAAAAATTCTTATTCCCATTTTACAGATGGTGAAACTGAGCTTAGGATGGTTTATGTATTTAGCCCAGATCACATGGCCTGTACTTGGCCAGCTAGATCATGCCTCACACTCATCAACCTCTCTGGCCTGATCCACTATCATTAGCACGCCCTTTCCTTGTTTCCTCGTTTCTTTGTATTCTTCCTCCACCTCTTATTCTGAAAGAGGGATTAGGATAGATGGAAATAGAAAAGGAAAGTCAGGAAGAGAAACCATCTCGGAAAAGACTGGCACCTGCTCGCAAAAAGTCCAGAACTTCGCTCTCCCAAACTTCATCCTGCCAGCACGCAGCGCACAGCGGCGCCCACGCAGCGCACAGCGGCACCCACGCAGCACGCACGCGGCGCCCACGCACCGCACAGCGGCCCCACGCAGCACGCACGGGGAGGCCACGCACCGCACAGCGGCGCCCACGCAGCACACACGTGGCGCCCACGCACCGCACAGCGGCGCCCACGTTACAGGACTGTAGCCCTGGTGAGCCTTTTGCTCCAGAAACAGCGGAAGTATCTTTTTGAATATTAGAAAGCCAGTCGCCAAGGTGAAAACTAAAAAGAGGGCAGCAAGGGAAAACACTAGCTGGCAGGAGACGACATAATCAATGTCATCCTTCAAGCTTTACTTTTGCATTATTATGATTCGTAATAAAGTGACAAAACTCATGAAATAAGTGGCCCTCCGTACGGAAAGTTGACTTAGGGTTTCAATTTGAGTTCAAAATTTTTAATTTCACACATCTGCAAAAACTGTTCCACAGACGAAGCACAAGGTGATGACGTGAAGTCTAAAACCTGTCCTCTGATAGTCCCACCTGGTGCCCCACCTGACTCCAGGTCACCCTTGCTCCACTGGAGAAATCCCTAGGTCAGCTGCTCCACTGGGAGCAGGAAAGGACCTGGGAATTCCCACATCTTTCTCATCCTTTCTGGGACGAGATCAAAAAGCTGAAACAGTTGTCTAGTCCCTAGACTCTAGTAGGTCTAATGTTATGAAAAAAGAGCAAGACAGGACCAGGGTCCAAGAGAGTTTCCTGGCATGGCCTCTGGCACACAGGCACAGATGGAGAGGAGCCACACATGAACTTGAAGCCCAGCCCTGCTGCTAACTCAGGATGTGACCCAGAGCAAGTTATTTAGCACCTAGAAGCCTACATTTCCTCATGTGCAATTGGGCCGGGTGATAGCACCAACTTCATGGGGTTCTTATGAAGATTTTTATGAGATGGCACATGTAAGTCATTTAACATACTGCCCGGTTTAAAACATATATATATATATGTTGATCACTTAAGAATGGGACAAGGGACTTCCCTGGTGGCACAGTGGTTAAGATTCTGCACTCCCAATGCAGGGGGCCCAGGTTCGATCCCTGGTCAGGGAACTAGATCCCACATGCATGCTGCAACTAAGGAGCCCACGTGCTGCAACTAAAGACCCAGCACAGCCCAGTAAATAAATAAATATTTTTTTAAAAAAGAACTCTAATAGAATAGACTGGTGGTTGCCAATGGGTAGGAGGGTGGGAGAGGGTAGGAATGCAAGTTTGGGATTAGCAGGTGCAAACTGGTACATATGGAATGGATGGACAGCAAGGTCCTACTGTATAGCACAGAGAACTATATTCAATATTCTGTGATAAACCATAATACAAAAGAATAGGAAAAATAATGTATATATGTATAACTGAGTCACTTTGCTGTACAGCAGTAATTAACACAACATTGTAATTCAACTATACTTCAATAAAAAAATAAATTTAGAAGAAAGAACTCTAATAACACAACTGTCTAACCTAGTACCTTTGTATAAGGCCTCAGAGTTTAAAAGCCCTTTCACCTAAGTCTTTTCCATCTCAATAAATGCCACCACCCAACCACCGCCAAAAATCGAAGTATCACTTTGATTCTCTGAATTTTCTTGCAGCCCACATCCAATCCTTTAGCAAGGTCTTTATCTCCTAAACCCTCTTGTCTCCCTTCCCATGTCTTGAATTCAAGACAGCATCACTTCTCACCTGGCTTGCCGAAATAACCACCTGCCTGAGCGACCTTCTTCCATTCTTGCCCTCTACAGTCTCTCCTCCACCCCAAAAGACTCCCCAGAGTCGAGCTCTCCACAGAGAGATCTTTCTGAAGGCTAATAAGATCTTGTGTCTCTCTGAAATCCCTCTGGAGCACACTTAGGAAAACCTCAAACTTGCTGGCACCTGGGTTCCCCACTGACCCTGATCACCTGCATCCTGCCCCTTACCCAGAGGCTCTTCCCATTCCTCAAGTGCCCCAAGCTCTTTCCTCTACGGGACCTTTGCCCCAGCTGTTCCCCCCACCTCCATCTTCACACAGCACTCCCTTCTCATTATTCAGAGGGCCCCTTCAGTGTCATTTCCTCAGACTTTGCAATCTAGCCATCCTGTCACTTAGCCACCACATTATTCTATTTTTTTAAATTTTCTGCATAACATGTATGATCAGCTGATATTTTTCTTGTCCATTAATTGCCTTGGGTGTTTGTTGTCTTTCTTCCCTTACCGGGTCATTCGGCCTCACTGCTATATTCCTAGAACCTAACTCAGTGCCTGGAGGGCAATAAATATTTGGTGCAATAATTCATTAATCTCTTCTCTTAAGGCCAAGAGGAAAGTGAAAGGACCATGTGCTTAACTTATCCCATCACTTTCCCCTTGGAAAACACACACTAGTGTCCCTGGCCACTTAAAAATGGGAGTGGGGCTGGGATCCAGGTCCTGCAACTCTAGGCCCTAACACTGGTTTATGGAGGGCAAAACTGATAGATGTTGCAAAACTGAGGCAACTTTAACCGCTCGTCTTCACTTTGCGGTACCCACTGATACACAGTCTGTCACCTCAAGAAAAATTTGACTTGTAACGTGAAATAGAAGGACCCAAAGGGATTCCAGGTGACAGTGGAAGTATCGGTTTACAGAGGGTCCCCGCTTAGACGCAGACAGGCCAGACCCACTGACCAGAAGATACAGAAAGACTACTTGAGATAAATGGGAATCTGTATCCAGCTAAGGGGATACGAAGGTCAAGGTCTCCAGGTCTTAAGAGAGGCCATTCAGCCTCCCACACTCCTTCCTGATTTCCTTTATAATGACTTGGAATACTGCACAGCTGTTTCATTGCAAGGAAAAAGAAAACAGGAAACCTACATTCCACAACTTCACACCAAGTCTTGAAAGAAAACTTAAAATTTCATCAGAATTGCGTTTCATACCTGGTAAACCTCAAGCAAACAAAATACTAAAAATACCGCCTGTTTTCTCTTCCACTCACCAAGGTACCATAATCATAACTTGACACAGGATGGAAAACTGACTTACCAGCTTCGATGCACTCTGGCTTCAGGCAGTACTCCGGCTTAGCTTGGAGGCTTAAGAAACCTTGACTCACTGAAAAAACAGACCAAAATAAAGAAATGACTGGCTTGCAGCAGACCACCACCAAGTAACCCACCGTCAGGCACGTATGCGAGACATTTGCTGTCAGTTCATCCTTCCCTGTGTTGACACGGAATTCAAAACTCCACCTGGCTCAGTGTCACAGAACCAGACTCTGGTCACTAGCTAAGTAACCTTGGTGAGACTCTTGGCTGCTCTCAAACTTGGTTCTCTTGAACACAAGACAAGTGGGCACAAGCAGACCAGTGCTTCTTAGAGTGGGGGCCCCAGGGCGAGGGCAGCACAGCAACATCACCTGGGAGCTAATTAGAAATGCAAATGACCGAGCCCCACCCAGACCTTCAGACTCAGAAACTCTTTGGGCGGGGCCCAGCCATCTGCGGTTTAACAAGGCCTCCAGGTGATTCTGATGCAGGCTCAAGTTTGAGAACCTCTGGGTTAAATGATCTCTAAAGTCTCTTCTATCTCTGATTATCCGTGGTTTAAGTCTCATAATTTCACTTTTTGTTTACAACTACATTCTCATTTTAGTGATGGGAAAATTGAAACTTATAGACTGTGTCATTGGACCAAATCCAGAGTGGAAGGAAAAAGCTAGCATAGGTGGCATTTAAAGTTCTGCGTCTTATCTAAACCACCCATACAGACACCGCCCATCAAAGGGGGAAGAGTAAAAATATATCCTATATAACTCAGTCATCTATCAACAGAGTCATTATCTGCCTGCCCTGTACCCCACACACCCTCCTCCCATCAGGCCCAGCCAGACAGATGCATCTACCAGACAGATGCAGCTTGGTGGACCAAGCTTCCAACTACTTCCACCAAAACAAAACCAAACAAAAACCCTGTAAGACAGAAGTAGCTTTTCACCAATGGCTTAATTTCCCCCATCTGCCCGGTAACTTCATCTAAATGGATTTCTGCAGAAGTATAGAACGGTGCCCTATTTGTAAACTTCAGGTAGCACCTGGGCATTAGCAGATGTGAGTTTAGACTTTGAAAATATTTGTGGTAGCCAAGGAAATTGTGGAGAATTCATTATTGCTGTACTCTGTGAGCAGAAATAAGGAATCATTTGGTAAATGTGACATTCATCCTCCAAACAGTCTTTTTACCTGTGTTACATTAGAGATTCAAGAAAGCTGTCTATGGAACAAACATCTCAGGCCTATTTTTTTGTTGTTTTTTGTTTGTTTGTTTTGCGGTACGCGGGCCTCTCACTGCTGTGGCCTCTCCCGTTGCGGAGCACAGGCTCCGGACGCGCAGCCTCAGCAGCCATGGCTCACGGGCCCAGCCGCTCCGCGGCACGTGGGATCTTCCCGGACCGGGGCACGAACCCGTGTCCCCTGCATCGGCAGGCGGACTCTCAACCACTGCGCCACCAGGGAAGCCCTCTCAGGCCTATTTTTAAGAAAAGAAGTATCTTGTCGTAAAGTTATATTTTTGATTTCTTTAGCAAGCAAAAAAAATGTAAAATAATATATGTGGAACATAAAGATTAGTATGGAATATTTCAGTATGCCTTGGTGGTAGAACCATGGAGTAAATTTTCCCTTCAGTCTACTTCTATATGGTTACCAAATGTTCTTTAAGGAGCATGTGTCTTCTTTTACAGTGGAAGAACAAACTTTATTGTAAATAATAATATTTTATGATTGTGGACAATACCTTCTTGACACTAGCCTTGTTTTATTTTAGAAAAAAAGATAATAAAATAGTTAAAGACATTCCTTTCAAGATACAAACTTCCAGTTATAAAATAAATAGGCCATGGGGATGTAACATACAGCCTGGTGACTATGGTTAGTAATACTCCATTGTATATTCCAAAGTTGATAAGAGAGTAGATCTTAGAAGTTCTCATCACAAGAAAAAAATACGTAACTGTGAGGTGATAGATGTTAACTAGACCTATCATGGTGATCATTTCTCAATATATACAAGTATTGAATCATTACGCTGTACACCTGAAACCAATATAATAATGTTACATGTAAATTATATCTCATTTTTTAAAGTTTTAAGGAGTTATTTCTTTCATGGAAAATAATTATTGACCGAAAACCTCTAAGGAAGCAAAACTAAAATCAAATATCCTTACCTGATGATGAGTAAAAGAAAAGTTTAGGTTAAATTAATTAGGACGCAGACAAACCCAGTCTCTGAAGGAAGAGCATCATTTCCATGGGGGGGTTATCTTAAGACCCTGTAAATTAAGAGGGGTCAACAAGCCCAGACAATGTGAAGGTTTAAGTGAATAAAACAGAGACAACAAAAAATTATTTCTAATATAAAAAATGAAAATGTTACTTTTTGCTGGTTAGGGGCTTTTTAAAAAACTTAAAGAGCGCTTTGGTTTCTCATTTTAGATTAGTCTATAAGCAGCAGAAATGACTTCAGAATGCAGTGACATCATCCACGGCCTCTTTCTGAATGGTCTGTGAGCTAAGAATGCTTTTTACATTTTTTAATGGTTGGAAAAAATCATAAGAAGAATATTTCGTGGCATGTGAAAATGATCCGAAATTTAAATTTCAATGTCCAGAAATCAAGTTGTACTGGAATACAGCCATGCCCATTTGTGTACATATTGTTTATGGTGGCTTTTGTGCTACAGCATAGTCGGGTAGCCACAACAGAGACAGCACACGGCCCGGAAAGCTGAAAAAATTGTACACATCAAACTTATATAATGTCATAAACCAATGTTACCTGAATAAAAAATAAATCTAAAAGAAATAAATGAAATACAATCAAATAAACTGGGTATAGGCATATAAGGCCTTAAATCCTAGGGCTCTAAGTTCTCTGAAACCACCCCAAGGCCAGTGGCTATCACTCTTATTGTATAAAGACTAAGGTTTTAAAAAAGAGATTACCCCAGAGCCTAAAATACAAATAAGAGGGAAGGAGGAAGGCCGGAAATTGCAGACATGTGACTGAACTTCTATAGGCAGAAAAATATACCACAAAGTTTACCCGGAAGTGCCTTGAAGAGAAGACGACCTTAACCAAAATACTGTCATAAAGAGCATTGTCTGGCAGGTCCCAGGAGATTTTCAGACAAGGACTTTGCTAGGTGCAGGGTGGAGGTGGGTGGCAGAGCCTGTGGAACTAGGCAGTGAAAAGGGGAGGAGGGAAGGAAGGGAGTCAGAAATAGTGCAGAGACATTTGACAAAAATATCATTTATGTTTTCACTTGAGAGTGTGCATTTATTTAAAAGCAAATGTCTCTGAATGTATTCATCCGAAAGGACATGGTCACCTGAAGCAATACTTCTCAAACTTTAATTTGCAAATGAATCACCTGGGGATCTTGTGAAAATGCAGATTCTGAATCAGTAGGTCTGGGGTGGAGTTCAGGCTCCCAAATGATGCTATAACGCTGCCGGTCCACAGACGGCACTGAGTAGCGAAGGCTGAGGGAGGCCACACCCTTACTCTCTGACACCATTACAGCTTCTCTAAAGATTCTAAGTGAGAGAGAGCCATGTTATTGGGCACATTGGAAAGTTATTTTTTCTATTTTAGGCAGGCCTCCTTACCCATAATAGCATCGCTTGGCTTGATGAATTTTACTGTGCTCTTAAAACTTCAGAGCTGATCCCAAAGAATCATCTTCTCTCAAGGAACAAAGATTTGGAATTCCCCAGTGGCCTAGTGGTTAGGACTCCACACTTTCACAGCAGAGGGCCTGGGTTTGATCCTTGGTCAGGGAACTAAGATCAGTGTGGCCCCCCAAAAAAAAAAAAAAAAGAACATTCTGATAATATGCTACAGCCTCAGAACGTAATCATGAGAGGAATTTCAAAAAAGCTTCAAGCAGTAGTAACGTCATTAAAAAGAGCACATATTTTTACCTAAACAATAATCATTTGGATTTTTAAGTTTGGGAATGTTTGCAAAACACAAATAGTCTAACTTTGTAGTCACTTCCCACATAGTACATACTCCCTTGACATGCCCATATCATCTTTCCTCCAGTTTTGAATTTCAGGATAGGACACTTGCCTCAACCGCAAATGCCAAGAAATCTCACACGAGTTTTCGAGAGCCTCAATTTCAGTTGCAGGAGTAGGAGGTTCAGCTGTACCAGAAAGCAATAAACCCATCTAATTTCCTAAATCTTCAGCCACAGAAAACAAGGAAAGATGGTTTGCTCGTTTTAGCAGAGTTTTCAACCACACAACCCTAACTCTTTTAAAGTTTAATTACTGGTTTTCCCCTGCCAAGATAAACATGGCCTCCTGCATCCTGCATGTGCCAAGGTACGTTCCCAGGCTCGCTACATTTCACACTGCACCTAGACTCTCCTAAATATAGGGCTTGGTCCTACATAACTTTCAAGCCAATGAAATACTGTTTCATACTTGAGCCGTATGAAACAAATACAAAGGCGAAGAGTCAAAGATTCAAAATGCCTAAAATTTTAGAACATTCCTCTCCCCTTTCTATTTTGTTCTGTCTCATAAGAATACGCTTTTAACATCACTCTCTGGGTACATCATCCTCACCAAAAGTCATTAAAATCAGTGAATCACAATACCTTCCAAATCTTAGGAGGAAAACCTCTATTTCCTTCATACTAGTTTTTAAATCTAAGAGAAAGGCAGAGTTAATTTTTTTATTCCACCAGAGTCACTGGGTTAGAAAGGAATTGAAGAATATCATTAATGGTGCATTTTTAAAGACTGATTTGTACTTTGTGAGTTAAATTTCATGATTCATTCAGGCAAACACTGACAAAAATCAAATGGAAAGAAATTCCAACGTGGTTTGATCACAATGTAAAGTCTTTCCTCACAAAATAAATCAAAGTATCTGACTATGAATTCATAAACACTCGTTTTGTTGAATGCAATGCACAAAAAATGTTTGCCCGATGCAACCAAATCCTCTAGCCACCCGAATCCACTTTATACCCACTTCACATTCTGGACTATGCATTTGGTACTTGGGAGTTTTTATTTATTTACCCTCCTAAAGAAAAAGCTTCCTTTCATTTGCATATTTAATAGAAACTAAGTATGCACCACCTACTAACACAAGCAAACAGCCCTCCACCTGCATCCCGACCAGGTTTGCCAGAATACAGCACA
This sequence comes from Neophocaena asiaeorientalis asiaeorientalis, assembly GCF_003031525.2. Classification (NCBI taxonomy): domain Eukaryota; kingdom Metazoa; phylum Chordata; class Mammalia; order Artiodactyla; family Phocoenidae; genus Neophocaena; species Neophocaena asiaeorientalis. The sequence continues at coordinate 1,022,147 of NW_020172638.1, forward strand.
AGGAAGCCACTGCACCAGCCCAGTTCCACTTACCTAGAAAGAGGACCGTGCCCAGCACCAGGGTGCCACCAACGAACACGGCCAAGGCGATTCGAGTGCCTCTGTTGGTCGTCTTCCCACTCTCCACGCTGCTCCCTGTCTCTGCATCCATTGGGAGAGATGTAAGGGCCAGGCAAGAAGAAAGTCGCTTTTTGTGGTTTGGTGGCTGGTCTCAAGAGTCTGTTAGGCGTTGACATCCAAGGTTCTCATGTTCTTCTACTAATGGACAGGTTAAAAAAAAGCCCGTCAGGATATGTCCTCTCGCCACCCTTTCTCAAATACTTCTTCACAAATGAAATAAAAGAAACCCAAAATTATTGGTCGCCTTGGCTTTCCCCCTGACCAGACAAAACAAACAGTGGTTGCTTTATCTTGGTGCTCTCCCCCCAGCAAGAGGGTGCTGCCCCTCTCAACCGATTGTTTGGCAGGCTCTTCTCTCAGGCGTTCCGAGTGTACATGTTTTACTATGTTACTGAACAGATGTTTTAGCTATTTAAATGTATAGTCACTTGGGGAGGAAAAAACGATTGTCTTTATCAAAACTGGATTCTTGTCAAACTCCCCCAAACCATGATAAGTTAGGTGGCAAGGATTCTTCCGACCCACTTCAAGATCTCAAAGAATCACGTACTTCTTTGGCAATAATCATTCTGCTTGCCTGAACTGTCTTCATCAAAGATATTCTTTCGGTGTGCGAGTCCCTTTTTAAAGCCTTCTAAGAGTTCCTGGGATATCCTGGAGCATTTTATTTTAGGAAGTTTGTGTATGACAGCATGTGCCAGAAATCAGAGTCATAGCCCAGTGCAGTGCAAAGTAGTAATTAAGACAACATACAGCGGCTGATGGTTTGGACTGGAACTTTTTTTAAGGAAGAAGGAAAAGCACTTCCTTTCCATGGTGCTAAGAATTGTACAAAAGGCGAGTAAGCGTTCGAATTAAGCTTATCAGCCAGCACAAAAGATATGGCAAAAGGGTTTTTCCCTGCATGTTTTAATGAAAAGTGCACCCGTGTATCGTGTCCTCCAGCCCCACCATTGGTTAGTACGTTTTTGTGTTTTCATCAAGCCCCGGTCTCAGCAGATTCCCCAGGATGAATTTCAGAGGTGATCCGTCTCACTGGAAAGACTGGTTAATGACTTGGTCTTTGATTTCTTGGATTATATTGATACTAACAATTTAAATTATAAAAATCTGCTTTCTTCACGGGGCATCTGATATTTCAGTGTTATTAAAATGATATCGATTTTATGATCCAGTGATATAGACGTCATTAATTCACAGCACAGTTACCACCTACCTGTTTTTGTTTTGCTGGAGGTCACAGGACAGTGGGAGTGGAGCTGGAGAATTCAGCTACATCTAGAAACCAGGAGAGCACTTTTCTCATGCAAAACTTCTGCTTTTGGCCGTGGGAGGCATCACACCAGGGCTCAGCAGACACCGAGGAGTCCAATGTAACACGGGCTCACATTCACAGTCCTGTAACACACCCTACCTTACTTTCCGCTCATTTCATGTTGCCCCCAAACCAGAAAGAATAAGCCTTTGTCCAAATTATGACATCATGGTATGTTGTAGACATTTTGTTGTTCCAATAACACATCCTAGCAGGCCTTTGGCTTCTAGGGTGGGATCCTCCCAAGAGTTTTTGGACTTGACTCCATACTACTTCTTAGACTGCGAGCTCCATGAGGTCAGGAATCACATCCATCAAGTTCAGTGCTGCAGGCCATCATCCACAGTTCATGGTCCACAACAGTGAAGGGAGAAATAGGAGCAATGAAAATTACACAAGTTAGCCTCAGCCACTTACGCTTAAAAAGCAATTTCAGGAACCTCAGATGCTAGCGTCTGGGGGTCTTTCAGCCTCCTAATTCCTTCTAAATGCTCAGATGGTAATGATACTTCACACAGGTAGAGAGCACTTTCATATCCCATTTTGACCTCATGGTAAACCTATATACTTGCTAGCAAAGGTATTTTTATCTCTGTTTTGCTCCTAAGAAAACTGAGGCCCAAGGACTGGCCTCAGGTGACACAGGAAAAGCAGGAAATGGAAAGATAGCGAGGGGGATCACTGCCATACGCTGTGCACAGGGGAGAGGACATCCACATAAGCATGACAGCAGGACCCACTTCTTCCCTCTTTCCTTCTTCAAATCTCCCCACACCTTTCCAGGTCCAGACTAACATGCAGTGGTGATCGTGGGTTGCTGGCTGGAAACCTTGGACTGGCAGCTTCCCCAGAGACGAAGGCAGCTGGGACTTACCCTGAAGCACACCTATCCATCACTTAACCTTGTGAATTTATTTTTGAACACTCAACTGCTAAGTGAAAAGCCTTTAAACCAAAAAATACTTCCATCAGTTGTAACAGGAAAATTAGGATGCATTCCATCCCAGACAAAGATATGCAAGTGCAGATAGAAAAATGTATTAATTGAACAATGAAAATAAGTCTATTTCAAAATGTCAAAAATACAGTATGTTCACCTAATGTAATGAAGGTTTGTTTTAACTCACCAAAGGACTGAGGAAGACTTGAGAGTGGGTGGGGATTGGTAGAAGAAAGGGTGCAGGTGAATCACTCACCATCAAGTGCATTCCTCATTCTGTGCCATTTTCTGCATTAATTTTTCAACCTTTTCAGAGATGACGATTATTTTGTGCTCAAACTGCACTTAAAAATAAAGTCGCAACACAGAAAAAACCCTTTAGAGCAAAATAAAGAAGTTCAAAGCACAGAGAATTAGAGTGCTCACAAGAGACAAAAGCAGGGATCTGCAAACTAGGGCACGTGGCCCACTGTCTGTTTTTGTAAATAAAGTTTTATTGGAACAAAGTCATGCCCATTTGTTAATGTATCATCTATGATTGCTTCCATGCTACAAAGTCAAAGTTGAGTAGTTTTATGACACAGATAGTATGTGAAGCTTAGAATATTTACTCTCTGGCCCTTTCCAGAAAAGTTTACCAATCCCTGGACTAATGAGCAGCAGGAAATGCTGCCTCTTCAGACCACCCACACGGCACACATACACAAAGCAAAATGGTCATCCACACTTGACCTTCTCAAAATCGTTCCATTTGATATTCTCTAAATACAAGCTATTGCGTCAAGGAAATTGGTCGATGTGTCTTTGCCTGAAACTGTGCTACTGAAACTACAGCATATAACTTAGTGTGTTTCGAAGTGAAAAGTCATTGTTCTGGTACAAAAAGGGGTGGGCATTGTCAAAAAACTTTTATAATTTCTCAATAGCGGTAAAAATGAGTTAAATTTAAAGTCACTATGCAGGTAAGTCTGTTAATAGTCTGGTCTGCATCCACCCGTTTCAATTAAGAAGCCCCAGGGCTACCAGGAGCCTTAACTGAAATCAGTGAATGAATCAACAGAAGTTTCTTGGGCGTTTCTCAGGCGCATGGTCCTGTGCAAGGCCTGTGAGGGAAGATGAAGAAGCCATGCCAGAGATTCCAGACTGGGAAACTGGGCTTGGGCAGGAAAACATCCAAAAGCCTTGGCAACTTAGTTACAGAACACTAAAGGTCACTAAATGTCCAAAGAAATAGAAATCTCTGGGTGGTAGACTTGTTGGGAAGACTTCCAGAAGGAGGACCAGCAAGAATGGACAGCTTGAGGAATAAAAGGAACACTTCCAGATAGGCCAAACCCCACCACAAGAGGGGACTTGCCTGGGCATTTACGTCTCTTCCTGCAGGACTCACAGGTGAGATTATTTATCCACAGATAAGTGATTCCTGCAATCTCAGCCCAACTCCAGTGGCCGGGAGGACAACTGAAAACGGGTCTATGCTAAACATGAGTGCATCTGGTCATTACTTGGATGTTTGGGGTCTTCTGTTTCTGTCAGTAAAATCCCATGTGGGCCACAATTTCAGTGAGAAGGAAGGAAATGATTCAAATCCTGAAAAATGTACTCATCCATCCCCTGGAAGGAAGAGGGAGGGAGTGAAGGGAAAAGAGGGAGAGAGAAGCTACATGCTGAAAACTCAAAGCTGGGAGCTGTGGCAGGGCTCTGTTATTCGTTGGCAGGTCCATCAGATTAGGGAAGGTTCAAGTCCCAGGCCTTGCACTAAAGGGACTCATTACTTACATTATATCTGATTTTTTTTTTAATCTGATCTTTTTAAACATCTTTCTTAGCTAGGTGCTCTGTGTCCTTTTGCAGATGAGGAAACTCAAGTTTGGAGCTAGTAAGTGATTTGCCCAAGGTCACATAGCAGGTATTTGTCTTAAGGCCAGAGGGGTTTCAAATTCCAACCTCTTTTCTCTGTGCCTTGTTTCTTGATAAATTTGTTTATCTATCTCAGGTAATTAGCAGAGGTAGGTATAGCATATCAAAAAGACACTTGAGCTGAGGAAAAGCAATGATAAACTATGCTTCCTCTAATTCTCTTGTTAAAAAGATTCATTATCACATTTTATTTCCTTAACAGGAACAGCAGCCATAACTTAACATGGGGGAAAAATTTTTTTTGAGCTAGGGAACAAAAATAGCAATACATAAAATATCGCCCGATTTCCTGCTGCTAGTAACTGAACATTAGGAAAGATATATAAACTTGAAAGGTATCTATCCATGAGTTGTACTTGTTTACTTCTGAGCCTAAAGGGGACTTTTATTCCCTGATTTTCTCACCTCCTGGACCATACAGCTACTATTTCTTCAGTATGCCCTCCTTTTATGCGTATTATCATCAGTCCTTATGGCAGTTCTATGATATAGGAATCTTTTCATGGGTTTTAAAGATAAGGACACTGGGGCTTCCCTGGTAGCGCAGTGGTTGAGAGTCCGCCTGCCGATGCAGGGGACACGGGTTCGTGCCCCGGTCCGGGAGGATCCCACATGCCGCGGAGCGGCTGGGCCTGTGAGCCGTGGCCGCTAAGCCTGTGTGTCTGGAGCCTGTGCTCCGCAACGGGATAGGCCACAACAGTGAGAGGCCCGTACCGCAAAAACAAAAGATAAGGACACTGAAGCTGGCAGAGGATAATAAGTAATATTCCCAGGGTCACCTGATGGGTAAATGACAGCCCAGCTGGAACTCAAATGTATCTGGCTCCTGTTTTGAGAGGTACCCGGGATTTTTTCTAAACACGTATGATAAGATGACGGACATGAAGACAGGCTTCAAAAGAAGAGTGTTATTCACAGTTTTCAAGAGGAAGTGGCATGCCATGTCACAGACGGCTGCAAGAGGAAGCACCAGGGTTGGTCAGACGGCAGAAGGGGTGAGGGGAAAGTCTGAGCAAAAGCCTTTATTGTGGTTTTCAAGGGGAGAAATGGGCGAGGCAGGGTAAGCAACTGAGCAAGTTTAGAATTGGAGTAATTTCAGCAGGCTCTGGTCTATAGGACTGGGCTCTAGTTGTCCAGTACCCGGCCCTGGGGTGATTAGGGCAGGGGGACAGTGTCCTGGATACTGCACAAGTCTGATGAAAGGAGGCAGGTAGGGGCATGAACTTGGGATTGGTTGGTTTGCATTTCAGAGGCATGGTAGAAGGCAAGTCATTCACTATGTTTAGGAATTAGCTAACCCTTGGAGGGGCAGTCCCTCCCTGGGTCTGAAAGGAGTCACGATGTCAAAAAATCATAAAATATAGAAAATTAAAAAATGAGATTTTTCCCAAAGCACTCTACTGCATAACACCTCTGTTAAAATGTAATAACTATTCATCCAACTAGTGCTTACATACTACATCCTCAAATTGATCAGACCCACTCTGACCCCTCAGTTAGACTACTAACCTATGGAAGTTTGAACGTCTTTGATTAATTACAGCCAACTGCTCAAGCACGGCTTACTCAGATGTTTTTGAAGGCAAGAGGCATAGAGAAGCGATTCTCAAATGTGAATGCTCAGGCACCAGAATCTTCTAGAGGGCTGGTTAAAATGCAGACTGCTGGGCTCTGTCCCTAGGGTGTCTGATCCAGTAGGTCTAGGATGGTTGGAAATCGGCATTTCTAACAAGTTCCCAGGAGATGCTAATACCATTGGTCGGAGGACCACGTTTTGAGAACCACTGGCTTAGAGAAACCACTGAATCTCTTTACAATGTATCAATAGTAAGGTAAACTCAAGAACTAACAAAACTAAACATTAAACTTAGGTATTGAAACCAAGGATAACATTCAAAATATTTAACAACCAGGATGGCATGGCGCTGACCAGGCTGTCATGACTCTGTTAACAATTGTGAGGTGCAGCGTGCCGGAGGGTGATCCTGGTTCAACAAAAGACCACAAGAGGAAGTACACAGCACACCTCAAGGGTCCGCACTGGGGTGTGCGCCTCTCTTAGGGTCCTCGGGTAGAGTTCTTTGGGGTTCCTGAGTAAGGCCAGATTGATCAATTCAAACCAAAAAGAGCAGGGTTGTGGTGAGCTCCACAGTGGTCTTATCTAAGAAGCACACAAGGGGGCCGGCCCTGGGAGGCAGGGAGACTGTTAATCACAAGGGCTGCTGGGGAAGTCATCAGGAACTTCCCTTTGCTTGTGTCTCTGCAGGCTGTTATCTAGGGCATGTACTTGTATGAGGGGCGAGTGTCAGTTTAAGGCTCCCACGGGCCGCTAGGCTCTAAGAGTGAATGCTTCAGAAAGCAAGGCAGGGGACTCCCCTGGTGGCGCAGTGGTTAAGAATCCACCTGCCAATGCAGGGGACACGGGTTCGAGCCCTGGTCCGGGAAGATCCCACATGCCACGGAGGAACTAAGCCCGTGCGCCACAACTACTGAGCCTGCGCTCTAGAGCCCGTGAGCCACAACTACTGAGCCCATGTGCCACAACTACTGAAGCCTGCGTGCCTAGAGCCCGTGCTCTGCAACGAGAAGCCACCGCAATGAGAAGCCCACGCAACGCAACGAAGAGTAGCCCCCGCTCGCCGCAACCAGAGAAAGCCATTGCACAGCAACGAAGACCAACGCAGCCAAAAATAAATAAATAAAAATAAAATAAATTTATTAAAAAAAAATCACCCAAGAAAAAAAGTGGACCAAAGACTTGAACAGACACTTCAAAAGGAGCTTATCCAAGGGACCAATAAACATATGAAAAGGGGCTCAACTTCATTAGTCATTAAGGAAATGCAAATGAAAACCACAACAATGTCCCTCTTTTCTGGTCTCTTCTCTTCACCACAGACCCTCGAGGTTCTCCAATCCTAGTTGGTTGTGTTCCCATTGGTAGTAAGAACAGCCAGGTGAGAACATACACCTGTCTGCTTCCTCTCATCTCTGAGCTGCTTGAGGGCTGGGATCATGGTCTGGACAGCTTTTCACCTCTGGCACCAGAGGGAGAAGGCATTTAACATTGCAGGTTGAATGCAACTGAAATCCCAATGATATGTATAACTGATTCACTTTGTTATACAGCAGAAACTAACACACCATTGTAAAGCAATTATACTCCAATAAAGATGTAAAAAAAAAAACCAATGTGAAGCAATTATACTCCAATAAAGATGTTTAAAAAAAAATCCCAATGAAATGGCAGAAGCTCGAGATTCAGAATGTGATTCTGCAACCAGATGAAGAGAAAGGACTAGAGAGGAGAAAGAACAGAGTCTTTCTCTGAAGTTACTAGACGTGATCAAGGACAAAGAGGGAAATCATTTCTTCCAAGACAGTGGCTGACGCATCTTGTTCACATCTCCTCTGCCATAACTCACCGTCAGATTCCTTAATGTCAAGTGCTCTCTGGGTGCAGCGAGCCTGGTTTTTATCAAATGAAGACATATCCCTGTTCTCTAGAACTTTCTGCCAATAGAATTCTCAGTGGAAAGGAAAAAAAAAAGATGGGTGCACATTAAATAGGGTATCTTCTACAAATGGAGGAAGGGAACTAAGGTAAGATTTTGACATTTCAACTGATTATTGTCAGTTCTGTAATGCATTCGAAAGTTTTTTACTCTAAAAAGAGCTCGTTTGACACAATATAATATTTGCCATTATTCTTCCAAACATAATGAGTACTCACTATCTGTATTTTTTAAAAATTATAATACAGTTCCTCAAGCTCATTTCTACATTGTGAGACAAGAGTACAAATGCAGGTCCATCCACATAGCATTTAAAGCTGGAAACCAGGCTACAAACTGTTAAATCAAGTACATTCTGTCCTCCTAACTTGTAAATATACCTCTTACCCACCTGGAAAGCCACGGTCCAATTCAAAATTCACAGACTCCGTGAAGTTCCTTGCAAAAACATGTTGGCACCCCCTTTTCTCTGCTCACACCCCACCACCACCACCACCAGCAGCAGCAGCCCCCCGGGCGCAGGCAGAATCTTCCATCATCCATCAGGCTGTGGGATGATAAACTGAGGAGACCCCCACGGGCCCTGGAAATGGGCACTAAGCAGTTTGGACAGGACATTTCATGTCTCAGGGATACAAACTGTGTTCTAGAAGGGGACAGAGGCACAGCCCCTTGGCACTTCGGACCCATCCCTGGTGGTGAGGGGCACAGCTGGAGGAGAGCCAGAGTGAAGCCCTCTTGAAACCAGCACCCAGGACAGGTCCCCTCTTGACCAGTTCTCAGGGCAAAAGTGTAGTCCTTATCACACAGCTTACAATTTAAACCCTTTCACATCCAACCTACCCAAATAGATTTAAACTACAAGAATTTTTTTTAAAGAAGAGAAATATAGACCTCAGGTGTTGGGGATGATCTACCAACTGCAACTGAGGGCCTTGACAGTGAAAGCCAAAAGGAAAAGACCCCAGTTAGGCGTTCTTAAATAATTTATGCAAGTTTATTTGTTTAAGGAGACAACGTTTTCCAACGTGTCGAATTCCAGGAACATTTTATTGTGTCAGTATTGTATAAAATTCATCAGGTGATACATGAATTTCAAAAATGTAATACATTATGCCAACAGGAAAGATAATTTGTCTTCCTAAGGAGGTGATAAACACGACATTACACAACAGACTGCCTCGTTGATATTATTAGCCATGAATTCCATTTGGAATTTACTGCTCATCTCAAAGGCTTAGCATTATTTAACTGTAATAACTCCCAGTCATAACCACTCAGACGATCGATTCTGTTTAATCACTGATGTTACTGTAATGGTGAAAAGGCCGCATTATTTTTGTTTGAAGCTAGCACACCAAGTCCCGTGGTATGGTATAATTAAGAAAAACTGTTTACTTTGTCTTAAATTCAACACCCCTCACCCCCACCTCAAAAGCTAGACATTAAAGTACTAAATATAATGATCTCGGTAAACCAAATTGCTATGTTCCTGGCAGCCCTTCCCTCCTGTTTCCCTTAAACATTTCTATCTGAAATGATGATGAATAAAAAAAGAAAAAAGAGAAAGAAACCTGGGAAATATACAGCTATCCCTTCACTGTATCATCCACCTAACCATCAGAGTTTCCGTTCCAGTGCTGAAAAGCACTCCCTCCCTCCTTCCTCTGTCCCGTTCTGGCCATTTTAGATTGTTACTTGCGTTGTTTCAAATGTCCACGGGGCACACAATGCAGGATCATGAAACACCAGCCCGTTATTTTATGTCTGTGAGTCAGTCTCCCCAAGTAGACTGGGGAACATTTTTGAGGGCCTTCAATCATCTCGGTTTGCTCGGTACCCCACCAGGGCCTGACCCGTGGAAGTACCCATGTTACTGAATAAACAAATGATCACCTTGTTGCCCTCATGAACTACACAGTATTGAGTGTTATTCTGGCATAAAGAATATCACAATCAGTTCCCCACAGAAGTGAATTAACCCAGTGCATTACCACTATAGAGTTTAGAATCTAAAAAGTAGAAAGTCTAGATATAAGATGATCCTGGATGATTTTATTCAAATCCCACCAGGTAAGAAACGACATACAGAGAACTCCCAGAACTTAGTGGCAAAGACAAGACTGACGAGGCATGCCCCTGTGAAATCTTTTTTAAGATGCACTTTGTTTTAATTACATTTTATAATCGTCAGGAGACTAGCTTTGGCTATGCTTTGAGAAACTGTACAACACTGCATTTAATCCAAGGTTATTTTTCAAGGGCAAAATTGAAAAGACACCAGATCCTGGAAATGCTTAGGAGGGAATCATTCTGAATGGCATTGCTATAAGTGGTCAACACAATATGGCAGCTGATGCCTTTCATCTCCTCTTTTAAATGTGTTTCAACACTGTGAGCGGCCTCCGATCACTTTTGGGAATAGACGGGTTATAAAGTATGAATAAAGACAGATAAGGACTTCCCCGGTGGTGCAGTGGTTAAGAATCCGCCTGCCGTTGCAGGGGACATGGGTTCGAGCCCTGGTCCGGGAAGATCCCACATGCCGCAGAGCAACTAAGCCCGTGCACCACAACTACTGAGCCTGTGCTCTAGAGCCCGTGAGCCACAACTACTGAAGCCTGTGCGCTTAGAGGCTGTGCTCCACAACAAGAGAAGCCACCGCAGTGAGAGGCCCGCGCACTACAATGAAGAGTAGCCCCCGCTCGCCGCAACTTGAGAAAGCCCGAGTGCAGGAACGAAGACCAAAGGCAGCCATAAATAAATAAAATTTAAAAAAGAAAAAAGACAGATAACCACGTGGATTTTGTTGCTTAGCTAAGCACAATTTCGTGATCATCACCAACCAAGTCATGTTTCTTTTTTAAGGTGGTGCATGGGGCCTGGCTTAACACGTTTACTAGCATTTGAATTGTTCCCAAGATACAGCTTCTTTTTGGCAGATTTCATATGCTGGAAGTGTTCTGTCCACCAACTTAATAATCTCAGGCATAACTATGACATTTGATCAAATGTTTTATACAGAGCATCTTCGGTAATCTGTTATAATGCAATTATTTAGCCTATAACCGATCCCACGTAACTTAGCTGTTCATTTAAATGTTTAATGTTTAAAAATAAATTGTATAGTGGGCCATGATAAAAAAGTTTCATCTAGACTGTCCTCGACATATTTTTCTCTTCTGTAATATTCTAGAAAGAAATACAATCCATTGGCATTCCGTGGCCATCTGCATATCTTTTAAAAGTACATTTCTGGCATAGCCCCACCAGCTATCACTTTCTCAGAAGTGTTGGACACAGAAACAGGCCCACGAATAAATGAGTAACTTAATGTAGGACAACAAATGCATTTCAAATCACTGGGGAATGAATGGACAATTTAATCAAAGGTATTGGGATAAGCAGTGATCACAATGGAAAAAAATACCCTCACAATTCATAGCATACCAAAACCACAAAACAAAAACAAAAAACCTTCCTCACATGCTACCAAAAAATGGGGTGGGGAATGCCAGCTAATTGAAAGGCTTAATTATAAACACAATAAACAGAAACCATAAAGGAAACAGACTGACAAATTTTGACTACATTCAAATAAAAAACTCATGTGCATCAGAAAATACCATTAAGAAATGAAAAGACCAAGCATAGCCAAAGCTAGTCTCCTGATGATTATAAAATGTAATTAAAACAAAGGGCATCTTAAAAAGATTTGACAAGGGAAGATTGGGAGTAGATACTTGTAACAATATAAGCAACACAGGATTATCATCCTGAAGATGTAAACACAATAGATCAATAAGAAAGTAAAAACCCAATAGCCAATGGGCAGAAGATAGGCATTTTTCCAAAGAAGAATATTGGCTGGCCAATTAACTTATAAAAAGTGCCCAACCTCACTCAAAATCAGGTGATGAAAATTTAAACCACAATAAGTTACCATTTCACACCTCCAGACTGGCAAAAACTTAAAGTCTAACAATGCCAAGTGTTGGCAATGGAGCAACTTCAATTCTCATGCCCTGAACGTAAGTGTGTAAATTGTTACCCCAGTTTGGAAAGCAATTTGGCAGCATCTAATAAAGTTGAAGCCTGGAGAAGCAAACGTGGGAACGTTCCATCACCTGATTTCTTTTAAAAGCAGCAGTAGCTTAACATAGCAGGCAGTTTGGTTGCATTGGTATAAACTCTGATTTTGAATTTACAAATGAAATTTTCAAAAATTTCATTTTTGAAAGCTGATACTTGCTGGTAAATAATAAAAACTAACATTTGAGCACTTAGTCTGTGCCAGGCACCACTCTAAGCATGGATTCTTTCATTTGATCCTCATAATGATCCAGAAGAAGGTTGCTCTAGATTGAATATTTACGTGTCCCCCAAGTTCGTATGTCGGAATCCTAACCCCCAATGAGATGGTATTAGGAGGCGAGGCCCTTGGGAGGTGACTAGGTCACGAGGGTAAAGCCCTCATGAATAGGATTAGTGCCCTTATAAAAGAGACTCCAGACAACTCCCTTGCCCCATCTGCCATGTGAGGGCACAGAACAAAGACAGCCATCAATAAGGAAGAGGGTCTTCATGACATGCCAAATCTGCTAGCACAACATCTTGGATTTCCCGCATTCTAGAAGTGTGAGAAATAAATTTCTGTTACTTATAAGCCACCCAGTCTATGGTATTATTATAGCAGCACAAACGGAATAAGACAAAGGAGCCATTATTATCCCTATTTTACAGATGCACAGAGGGCCAAGGCCCCAGAGCCAGGATGTGGGAGAGCCAGGATATGAATCCAGTGGTCTGGGCCCACTTTCACATCCTGCATCCCATGAGTAAATAGTATTTTCAGGAGTCGACATGGCTTGTCCTGAATGTGATGAGTAAATTGTAACATCACTAAGTGTGTGTAAAGCACTACTGACTTTACGTCTGGAAAATTAGGATGATTTCTCAAGTCAGTCTTGATACTACTACAAAAGCAAGGAGTCGAGAGAAGGAAGAATGCTTGTAACTCTTGACTTCCATGTCCAAGAAGCAAATACAATTCAGTCTTCTGTTTCAGGCTTCCGGATTACCAGGAGAATAGGTTCTCCAAATGGCACCCTTCCTAAGTTTCCAGAACAACGTTCCTTCCAGGAAGGCACAGACTTTGACATCTCATACCAGTGTAGGATGTCTGTGAAATTCACAGTACTATTTTATTTATGAGGTACCTGTTAGTGCTTTTGGTTATTTGCTTCAAAGGCTTTAGTATCTCTTTGCTAATAGGGGGTCTTCTCTTGACTGCTTCACTCAAAGTGCCATACAGGGCTATAAGATTCAGTCTCCACACATTTGTCAGGGTCAAGGTAGATAATCTGTGCTATCTCTCAATAAGACATTTTCTTCTTTCCTTAAACACCATGAATTCTGAACAGGAGACATAAAGCACTCCTTGGGTTTTACATTAAATTCCGAAGTCAAATGTGGTAGATTAAATTATTGTTCTCAATTCCTCACTCTCCTGTCATCTATATCCTGGCCACAGCTTCTTGGTTGACAGAGCATACGTCCTTGCCTCTCAGTCTTGGGCTTGGCCATGCAATGTGCTTTGACCAATGGGACAGTGACAGACACGGCACAGAGAGAGGCTGAAAATATGCCTGCATCATGGTGCTTGCCCTCCTGCACTCCCATCTTTCACCAGAAGAACATGTCCCAGGTAGCCACTGGTCCAAGGAGGAGAGACATGTGGAGCAGACCTCAACCCAACTTAACAGCTTAGAGCAGAGCCCAACAGAGCCCAGCCTGGATCAGCTGAACCCCAGCCAACCACAGATGGGTGAGAGAGAAATCAACACTTGCTGCTATAAGCTGTTGAAATCTCACGTTTGCTTGTTATGCAGTATTACTGCAATAATAGCTGACTAGTACATAAACCCTCCTCCTTCTGCCATCTATTTTGAAGACCATCTGTATTACTTTCCCGGGGCTAATGTAACAAAGTATCACAAACTGGGTGACATAAACAACAGAAATGTATTGTCTCACAGTTCTAGAGGCCAGAAGTCAGAAATCAAGGTGTCGCATTGGTGCAGCCACTATGGAAAATGGTATGGAGGTTCCTCAAAAAACTAAAAATAGAGCTGCCATGTGATCCAGCATTCCCACTCCTGGGCATATACCCAGACAAAACTATAATTCGAAAAGATACATGCACCCCTATGTTCATAGCAGCACTATTTATAATAGCTAAGACATGGAATCAACCTGAATGTCCATCGACAGATGAACAGATAAAAGGATGTGGAATATATACATATGGAATACTACTCATCCATAAAAAATGCCGTTTGCAGCAACGTAGATGGACCTAGACATTATCATACTAAGTGAAGTAAGTCAGAAAGAGACAAATACCATATGATATCACTTATATGTGGAATCTAAAATATGACACAAATCAACATATCTACAAAACAGAAACAGACTCACAGACATAAAGATCAGATTTGTGGTTGCCAAGGGGGAGGAGGATGGGGGAGGGAAGGAACGGGAATTTTGGGTTAGCAAATGCAAACTGTTATATATAGGATGGATAAACAACAAGGTCCTACTATATAGCAAAGACGATCTTTAGTACCCTATGGTAAACCATAATGGAAAGAATATTAAAAATAAGAATATATTTATGTATAACTGAGTCACTGCTGTACAGCAGAAATTAGCACAACATTGTAAATCAACTATACTTCAATGAAATTTACAAAAATAGAAATCAAGGTGTCGGAAATAACAAATGTTGGTGAGGATGTGGAGAAAAGGGAACCCTTGTACAGTGTTGGTGGGAACGTAAATTTGTGCAGCCACTGTGGAAAACAGTATACAGGTTCCTCAAAAAACTGAAAATAGAATTACCATATGACCCAGCAATTCCACTCCTGGGTATATATCCGAAAAAAATAAAAACACTAATTCAAAAAGATACATGTACCCCAATATTCATAGCAGCATTATTTACAATTGCCAAGATATGGAAGCAACCTGTGTCCATAAACAGATAAATCAAAAAGAAGATGTGGTGTATATATGTACACAATGGAATATTACTGAGCCATAAGAAAGAAGGAAACTTTGCCATTTGCAGCAACATGGATGGACTTGGGAGGGCTTTATGCTAAGTGAAATAAGTCAGAGAGACAAATACTGTATGATATCACTTATATCTGGAATCTAAAAAATAAAACAAACTAGTGGATATAATAAAAAAGAAGCAAACAACAAATGAATGTATATAACAAGACAGAAACTGAGTCACAGATATGGAGAACAAACTAGTGGTTACCAGTGGGCAGAGGGAAGAGGGAGGGGCAAGATAGGGGGAGGGGAGTAAGAGGTACAAACTGTTAGGTATAAAATAAGATATAAGGATATATTGTACAACATGGTGAATATAGCCAATATATTATAATAACTATAAATGGAGTACAACCTTTAAAAATTGTGAGTCACTATATTGTACACCTGTAACATATAAGATTGTACAGCAACCATACTTCAATAAAAAAAAGAAGAAAGAAAAGAAATCAAGGTGTTGGCAGCCCTCAGAAGGAATCGGTTCCATGCTTTTCTCCTTAGGCATTCCTTGGCTTGTAGAATGGTATTCTGCCTGTGTTTTCACATCATACGTGTTTCTTGGTCCAAATTTCCCCTTTTTATAAGGATACCAGTCATTGGATAAGGGCCCACCCTAATGACCTCATCTTAACTCGATCATCTTCAAAGACCCTATTTATTTCCAAATAAGGTCACATTCACAGGTACTGGAGGTTAGGACTTCAACATCTTTTGGGGGGACACAACTCTGCCCATAACACCATCCCAGATAACTTTCTGGTGGGGGAGAAATAAGACTGGAAGGGCCTGATGGCCTTTTGGTTAATGGAAAATCTAAGAGTTTATCTTTTTATAGAGCTGTACAAGAGGAAAAGAGTACAGCTGACCCTTGAACAATACCTTTCAACTGCACGGGCCCACTTGTATGTAGAGTTTTTCAGTGGTAAATACTACAATACTACACCGGAGTTGGTTGAATCTGAGGATGCAGAACTGCAGATACCGAGGGCTGACTGTAAGTCATACTTGGATTTTCAACTGTGTGCGGGGTCAGCGCCCCTAGCCCCCGCTTTATCAAGGGTCAAGTGTATTAGGTTTTGCCGTCTTCTTGTAAATGGTTGGTGCTTTATAAAGCACTTGCAGTAAATCACCTCCATCCGTACTCATCCCTTACCTGAAACACGTGTGCTTTCCTTATAGCCTTCACCTTAATCTACACTTCCTCCTTCATGCTTCTATTTCCAGCAGCCCTCACAGCGCCCTGTTGCTTTTGAGCTGGTGTTTTCTGCTCATTTTTCTTTGCTGCTTAAGAGGGTGCCCACATGTTCTTTCCTCTACACATTGCCCTGAATATATCCCAAACATTGTGTTCTAGGACTCCCTCCACGGAGGCTGCGGCAAAAGTGGCCAATAAGTGCTCCTGAAAGCTGTTCTAGTACAACGTCAGGAATGAATCGTGTAACCTCCAATCCTTCCCCTTATTCTTCATTGTATTTTGAATAAACTTGGAAAAGACCCAAGAACGAATTAAAATTTGTTCTGGTTTTACCCTCCACAGAAATAAACAAATTTACCTAAACCCATGAAATCAAAGCATAATCCAGGCTTCAGTAACTTGTACGTTTAGCTGAATAAAAAGTATAATCCCTCATCCTTGTGTTTAGAAACTTCTAGCTGTCAGGGCAACCTCTGCACACTGAACAGGGTCTCCACATCCTTTCAAACTGCGGGGAGAACTTGAAAATATCTGCACTGATCATTGCTTCAAAGTCTCCACTAATTGGCCTCCATCCACCACCAGTTTTGTAATTTTTCAAATGCTGAGGGTGTACATGCCCTTTGGTGAGTACTGGGAGGTTAAACTTGAGCCCCAGATTAATGGTTTATCCAATTGCCTTTTTAACACTGTCCATGAGAACATTCCTAACCCTTGGAAGTCAAACAGGAACTCATTTTAGCAATTACCGTGGCAACATCTATTGCTTTGGAGGCCACCTCTAACAATGCTGATATTTAAAATATTTTGATTCAGCAGTGATTCATGCAACAGCTTTCTGTGAGTTTTTCTGCAAGGCCACCCACCCGATTTTCCACTTACCGGTGCACCAGGTCAGTACCACTCAGAGTGTGGTCCACAGACCAGCAGCGTCAGCTGATGACTGTGAGAAATGCAGGCTCCCAGTCCCTGCCCCAGACCTCCAGAACCAGACTGTGTTTTAAGGAGATCTCGGGTATTCATTTGCAGTCAAGTTTGTGAAGTACTGCCCTCATTTTTCTATTCCTGTTTCTAACTAGCAGGGCAACTACAGTTCCAGCTGAAACTTTTTAAGTCCTCAATCAGTTTTCTCGTAAAACTAATTGAATAGTTTTTGGTTTTTTTTTTTTGGCCATGCAGCTTGAGGGATCTTAGTTCCCTGACCAGGGATCAAACCCGTGCCCCCTGTAATGGAAGCACAGAGTCCTAACCACAGGACCTCCAGGGATTTCCCTGAATAGCTTTCTTAAAAAAAAAATAAATTTATTTATTTTTGGCTGCGTTGGGTCTTTGTTGCTGCGCACGGGCTTTCTCTAGTTGCGTTGAGCGGGGGCCACTCTTCGCTGCGGTGCGCGGGCTTCTCAACACGATGGCTTCTCTTGTTGTGGAGCATGGGCTCTAGGTACGTGGGCTTCAGCAGTTGTGGCACTCAGGCTCAGTAGTTGTGGCTCACGGGCTCTAGAGCGCAGGCTCTGTAGTTGTGATGCACGGGTTTAGCTGCTCCACGGCACGTGGGATCTTCCCGGACCAGGGCTCAAACCCGTGTCCCCTGCGTTAGCAGGCCGATCCTTAACCACTGGGCCACCAGGGAAGTCCCTGAATAGCTTTTTAATGTGACCCTATTTTCAAATTTAAAATTTTAAAAAACGGGCTTTTTGCCTTAAGTAAAAAGAAGAGTTCAGTCCTACTCTCGCTCTCCATTCTTCTCTTCTGCCACATACGTAGGGAAAGAAAAAAAAATCAAAGCCCTCACGCCCTGCAGTGTATTAGCATAAGCTCAGGAAGAAACATCTAACGGCAAAGAAACAGTGGGGTATTTGAAGCAAGATCTTTGCCGGGCGCCTTCTGTCTCTAAGCCAAGTGGGAGCCCCAAGAACCCGAGTGCGGACCCAGAGCCCAGTGGTGCGCCCTCCTCTGAGTCTTGCTGGTATCTGCATTTAGCTCCACCGCAGCAGACATCCCGGGCAGAGAACTGCTCCCCTCGGTCTTCGTGATCTCCTGCGGGAGCCCTCACAGGTACATATTCTTCTTTGTGTAGCAGTCAGAAAGGCTGAAAGACATAATTTAGCCACTAGAACTTCTGCTGCCTCACGAACATCACATTTTACCGTCTCCTGTGCTAGATCTTAAAAGCAGCACATGCTTATTTGGGTGCTAGACAGGCCCCTTAAGCCTGGTTCCTCTTAGGTTTCTGATTCTGCGTCCAAAAATTTGCTGTCACATCCCTTAGGCAGACAGGAGACCAACTGTGTCAACAGAATTCCTTTTCTTTTTCTTAATGTTTAACGTTTTACTTGGAAATAATTTCAAACTTAGAGGAAAGTTACAATTAGAACTCATCGAGTTAATACAGATACAATACTTTATCAAAACTACCATTCGTATACCAATTTGTCAATTGATGCAATTTTACAGGATTTTCCCTCCAATACGGGATCCAGTGTCGGGTCAAATAATGCATTTATTTGCCTTGTCTCTTTAGCCTCCTTTAATCTGGAAACATTTTCTCTCTCTCTTTTTTTTTTTTTGCGGTACGCGGGCCTCTCACTGTTGTGGCCTCTCCCGTTGCGGAGCACAGGCTCCGGACGCGCAGGCTCAGCGGCCATGGCTCACGGGCCCAGCCGCCCCGCGGCACGTGGGATCCTCCCCGACTGGGCCACGAACCCGCGTCCCCTGCCTCGGCAGGCGGACTCTCAACCACTGTGCCACCAGGGAA
This sequence comes from Neophocaena asiaeorientalis asiaeorientalis, assembly GCF_003031525.2. Lineage (NCBI taxonomy): Eukaryota > Metazoa > Chordata > Mammalia > Artiodactyla > Phocoenidae > Neophocaena > Neophocaena asiaeorientalis. The sequence continues at coordinate 1,041,029 of NW_020172638.1, forward strand.
GCCCCCTTTCCTCTTTTTTGACATTGATACTTTTAAAGAATACAGGCCTTTTGAAAACAGAACATTTCTCATTGGGGATCTAATGTTTCCTAGAGGTTTAGACTCAGGCACCTGTTGCCAGACCAGAGACCGATGCTTCTGCTGAGAAGCCTCCTTGTGGACTCTCCTTGGGTTGGTTCGTTACCCTCTTTTCCCTAATTTGACTAACCTGTGTTGTGTGCTAATTGTGTACAATAAACCAAGTGATTCGTGAATTGAAAAAAAAAAAGATCAGCTTCAGGTAACGCATTCTTAGCCTAATGCCGCATAGGTGATGACAGACCCTTCTCACAACACTGGAAGCATAGGATGTCCACCTGCCCCTTGTTGATTTTGATCACCCAGCCGAAGTGTTCAGTTTCTCCACGAGAAAGTTATTTTCTCTAGCAATGCGTGGTAAGCTGAATAATCACCCCCTGTGGATGTCAACATCCTAAACCAAGAAACTTATATGTTACCTTATATCGCAAAAGGGACTTTGCAGCTGTAGTTGAGCTTCAACTGGGGAAGAGTATCGTGGATCATGCGGATGGGCCCAATGTAATCCCAGTAGGGCCTTACGACAGGGATGAAGCAGGAGTCGGAAAGAGGAGGTAATGTGACAACGGAAGCAGAGATTTGAAGGTGCTGTGCTGCTGACTTTGAGACTGAAGGACCCAGAAGCCAGAGAACGCAGGTGGCCTCTAGAAACTAGAAAAGGCAGGAAACGGATTCTCCCCTAGAGCCTCCAGAGGGAACCAGCCCTGCCAGTGCCCAGATCTGAGCCCTGTAAGACTCATTTCAGACTTCTGAGCTGAAACATTTGTGTTCTTTCAAGGAACTAAGTTCTCAGTAGTTTGTTCAAGTGGTAATAGGAAACTGATACACAACGCATAAGCAATCTGTGGGAGACACCTTAAAGCCACATAAATATGCTCCTTGTCAAAATTTTCCCGCAGATTTGACATCAGGGGATGATTCTTGCCTAATTCAGTCTTCATTATGATGATTACACAATGCTGTTTCAACTCCAGCACTCCCTCCCCCTTAACTAGCTGACACCCAGCTTTCTATAGTGTCTCATCTGTAGTTGTGTCCTCCACTTACTTGTGTATTTTCCATATACCCTCATGACTTCCAGTTTTTTTCTGATGGTTTATAATTTATCATTCTGCTTAATTATTTTAAGGCACAAACACTTCTGGATTTATCCAGTGGGAGCCAAGGGTCAGGCTCAAACTAAGCGCAAGTGGCCAGGATCAGGGTCTCGTGGCCTTGCTGCCCGGTTTCCACCGAAACCCGAGCAATAGTCCACTGTAGGCTGACCCAGACCAAAGTGGAGGCCTGGAGTAAGAATTTCATCCAATGGGTAGGGAGCCACCAAGGGCAGAGACATTCAAGGGTGATAAATGGTGAAGCTCAAACAAACAGGAAAGGAAGACTCACAGCAATGGCTGACACCCAAACGGCCACAGATCCTACACGCCGTTCCGGTTTTCTGGTCTGAGTGCTTGCTCTACACCTTTCTGAGTTTCTACTCCTCTTCAGTCTTTGGGGGCACCGAGAAGGAACCCAAAATACACAAGCCCTGGTGAAAGGACCCTTCACCAACACAGCACTTTCACCCGCACTGAGACTGCACCTTTATTATCACGGGCTGCTTTTCTTCTTGAACATGCCCAACCCTGTGTCTACTTCTTCACACCAGCCTTTTCTTGTACATTCCACTTGGAAAATGCAATTCTAAGAGTTCCCTTTTACTCTGCACCTTAACTTCATGCACAAAACATTAGACAAGCTGAGCAAGAGGTAGCCGGTGACGGCATTGGAGTTTATATTCTAGCCGTCTGTCAACTGCCCCCACCATGCTTCAGTTAAATGCCTCCAGCCCTTACCTGGCCGAGTCAGAAACCACACTCAGGCGTGTTCTTTCCCACCAGGACTCACCTCCTGTTCAGACATTAAACATTTAAATGTATGCGGACAATAGATAAGGGATGAAGACTGTTGAATAAGACTGAGGAGAAAAAACGGAATCACTGAGCATGAAGGGACCACGCAATGAACGCAAAGGATATGTTGACAGAAGCTCCCCCTTAGCCCTGGGAGGAAGAGAGGGGTAATTTCATGCATCAAATTTAACTCAGACAACTGAAAGCAGGCAAAGGCAGAGTTGTCTAGAAAGTAGAGGACATGGAATGTCGTCCAAGGAGCATTTCCATCTCTCTGAAACGAACTTAGAGCTGTCAGAATCACTTACTGAGAACCTAAGTCACCAACATAATCATCAACTGATATGTAAGACTATTTTAGCCCTAAAACAAGAAAAAAGGATTGCCTAATAGGCAGAACCAGGAATGATCTCTAACAAGTCAACTCCAGTGTCAAAGCCCGTATTTACAGAGAACTGCCCCTTGCCCATCTTTACAATCTTGGCCTTCCATCTCTAGGCCCCATGGGGTGGGGAACCCCCCCCAAGTCCTCTCTCTGGATATTGGAGGGCTATCAAAACAGATCTGGCTTGTTAAGCTTACTTTACCCGGGAGAACCCCTGACTCATTTATCCTGTTACGTTCCCTGCAAAGCTGCCCAAAGAGGGACCCATTCATCTGAAAGGAATCACTCATTGAAGTGACCACCGTTTGACTGGTCATTGCCCCGAGATGTGGTCTGAGTTAATGAACCGTCACTGGGACCTCTAGATACAGGAGATAAGCATACCTGTCCAGTCACATTAATCACCTGATTTCCCAGGGAAATCACATCCAAGAGTATTCAAATAGCCTTCCAAAAGCACTGGGCTGTTTCTTCCCATGTTCTTCTCATTTTTGAAATAATGAGTAAAGCAGAAATCAGTGGAATGACTGCACTAGGTAACTGAGATTTTAAATGGTTCTGGCCGAGGAGAACTGATCTGCCAGTATTGATTTGACGTTGTGACAGCAGGGCGACGGGACGCAGCTACCCTTCCCCACCACCTAAATACAATGCAACAGTGGAAGCAAAAACTGTGGGTCAGGGGTTCTTAAGCTGGCATCTATGGACGGAATTCTTTGTGGCTCTGAACTTGGATGGGAAAACCTTTCTATCTTTATTTTCACTAACGTCTAACTGAAATCTAGCATGTCCTTTAGGCATGAGCATAGGTCACAATCCATGTTAGCATGGACAGTACCTATGACTTTGTCAACAACAGAAGTCAGATGCGTTCTTAGCACCTTTCAGTTGCTGCAGATTTTCTACTTATGCTCATTATGCTTCAAAATTACAATATTTGACCCACAACTAGATCCAGCTATGTAACAAGTTATTAAAGCACAAATATTAAATCAGACGTCTTTGAAAAACATTGTAACCTGTCTCCTTGTAATCATATCTACTTTATGTATTAGAAAACATGCTTATGAGGAGGGGCTCACAGGTTTCACCAGGTACCCAGAGTTCACGGTACCAAAAAGGTTGAGAAAGAACCCCTGGTGTGAGCTTTCCGACAGCAAATTCAGAAGGCTGGAACCTAAATTCAGACTGCTACTAGCCACAGGACCCTTGGGCATATTTCAAATTTTGACTGTTGGCCTACTCAGTGATAATCATAATTCACAAAGCTATTTTTTTTGTTGTTTTTGCGGTACGCGGGCCTCTCCCGCTGCAGAGCACAGGCTCCGGATGCGCAGCCTCGGCGGCCATGGCTCACGGGCCCAGCCGCTCTGCGGCATGCGGGATCCTCCCGGACCGGGGCACGAACCCGTGTCCCCTGCATCGGCAGGCGGACTCTCAACCACTGCGCCACCAGGGAAGCCCCCACAAAGCTATTTTAAAAGCAAGAGAGGGCTTCCCTGGTGGCGCAGTGGTTGAGAATCCGCCTGCCGACGCAGGGGACACGGGTTTGAGCCCCGGTCTGGAAAGATCCCACATGCCGCGGAGCAACTGGGCCCATGAGCCACACTACTGAGCCTGCACATCTGGAGCCTGTGCTCCGCAACAGGAGAGGCCGCGACAGTGAGAGGCCCGCGCACTGCAATGAAGAGTGGCCCCGGCTAGCCGCAACCAGAGAAAGCCCTCGCGCAGAAACGAAGACCCAACGCAGCCAAATAAATAAATAAATAAATAAAGCAAGAGAATGTAAAGGAAAGTTGTGTATTAACCCAAAGCACAGCACCGTAAGAGATTATGTGGTACAAAGACACTCAGCAACAGGGTGATACAGAAGGTTGTTAAGTGTTATTTCAAGGCCACGTAGCAGCTCAAATCAAATAATGCTGCCAAGCTGGCCTCGAGAACAGTGCTACTCACAGTGCTGTTCCAAGACTGGGTAAGGAGCGTGCCCTGCGGTGGAGACCAACATAATGCTTCGTTCACTGACGAAGTCTTGCTGGGAACAAAACACTTCAGCTGAAGCAAACAAAACAATGTGCTTAGAACACAAAGCTGGTTGAAGCACCACACTTCGAATAATACTGCTCTGGAGTCTTGGGTACAGGCCAACGATACATCACACACACACAACCTTCACTCTCACCCTCACCCACACACACCCACACCCACACCCTTCACCCTCCACCCTATCCCAGAAGTCATGGGAACAGAATAAAACTGATCAATCTGCTGAGACAAATGTAAACTCTTATGTCAGCTGTAGTTAAGCAAGAAGGTGTCTAGTCAACTGCACAGGAAGGAGCGGCACATTTTCCCTTTGCTTGGTAGCAACACTGTCAACCCAGCCTTCCTCCAGCCCAGGTGGATCACCATTAATCAAATTTTGAAAATATCCAATCACATTTTCAGGAGAGGGCATTACTTTTTTAATAAACAAGTTCTTGACATCTGTTGATGTGTTGACTAGAATTTAAACTACAGCCACATTTGTCTTGTCTTTAATTCAAAAGCAACTATATATTACAGTATATTCTACTTTAGAATATAAAGGAGACTACAACGGTAAATAACACCACACCCATTAAAGTAACAGTGCTTGGATATTATTTCCTTAAAATGCAGCAAAAGTAGAGGTTGTTTTTAGCTATCGAGTTCAGTTTGCACGCTTTTCTTTTAACAGTTACAAAGATGTTCAAAAAAACCAGGCATCCTTTCTCTACTAGAAAAGAATGATTGTGCTCGGAGTTCACCATTATCACCCAGAATAAAAAATTTCTTCCCATTCCCTTCTTCCTCCCATACCACATCCCTTAGTCTCTCCTGAATGTGTCTTCAGTGGCCTGGCCCAACCTGATCCATCTCATTCCTAACTCTCAGCTCTTGGCAGGACCCACCTGTGTGTCATGAAATTCATCAGCAGATTTAGCCTCAGCCTCAAGCTAGTCTTCAAGTACAAAGTGATGCCACATATTAACAATACCATAGCTAGACAGCAGATACACTTGCTTTCTTTTCTGAAATGGAAAAAAAAAGAAAACCCTGGGACTTCCCTCGTGGTGCAGTGGTAAAGAATCCGCCTTCCAATGCAGGCGACACATGTTCGATCCCTGGTCCGGGAAGATTCCACATGCCTCGGAGCAACTAAGCCCGTGTGCCACAACTACTAAGCCTGTCCTCTAGAGACCGCGAGCCACAACTACTGAAGCCTGTGCGCCTAGAGCCCGTGCTCTACGACAGAAGCCACCGCAATGAGAAGCCCGTGCACCACAACGAAGAGTAGCCCCTGCTCGCCGCAACTCGAGAAAGCCCATGCGCAGCAACAAAGACCCAACGTAGCCATAAATAAAAATTAATTTAAAAAAGAAAACCCTCTAATTCTATTTACCCCAAACTGTGTTCTAACAGTAGTAGTATCATCATTTTTAATCTTACACAGTACACAGAGACTTTGAAAGCATAGAGCCGGAGGGCGGGGCTTGAGTAGGATTCTTAGTGTCTATCTACCAATGCTGTTTTTAACCTCTATCACAAGAAAAATATTTGCTGAAAGCCAATCTAGTTCCCACGTGAGTCTAACTCCTTTATTATTTTTCCCCCACGCCAATCGAACAAAAAAGAAAAAGTGGACATATATTCATTTTTAAAGAATATCTGTTTCATACCATGAACCTATCTCAGGAGGAAGAATGTTCTCGGTTGACACTTATTCTGTCTCAAAACACACACTGGATATTTCATTTTTAATGCTTTGCCTACTGCAAATTCATTGTAAATGAACTCCACTGATAAAGCATAAAACCTTTTAAAAAAACAACAGGGGGGGCTTCCCTGGTGGCACAGTGGTTGAGAGTCCACCTGCCGATGCAGGGGACACGGGTTCGTGCCCCGGTCCGGGAAGATCCCACATGCCACGGAGCGGCTGGGCCCGTGAACCATGGCCACTGGGCCTGCGCGTCCGGAGCCTGTGCTCCGCAAAGGGAGAGGCCACAACAGTGAGAGGCTCGCGTACCGCAAAAAAAAAAAAAAAGAAAACAGGGGGACTTCCCTGGTGGTGCAGTGGTTAAGAATCCGCCTGCCAATGCATGCGACACGGGTTCGATCCCTGGTCCAGGAAGATCCCACATGCCGCAGAGTAACTAAGGCCTTGCACCACAATTTCTGAGCCTGTGCTCTAGAGCCCGCGAGCCACAACTTCTGAGCCTGTGCTCTAGAGCCCGCGAGCCACAACTACTGAAGCCCATGTGCCCTAGAGCCCATGCACCGCAACTACTGAGCCCACACACCGCACTACTGAAGCCCACGTGCTCTAGGGCCCGTGTGCCACAACTACTGAGCCCGTGTGCCCCAACTACTGAAGCCCGCACGCCTAGAGGCCGTGCTCCGCAACGACAGAAGCCACTGCAATGAGAAGCCCGTGTGCCGCAACGAAGAGTACCCCCGCTTGCCGCAACTAGAGAAAGCCCGTAGGCAGCAACAGAGAGCCAACACAGCCAAAAATAAATTTTAAAAATTAAAGTTTGAAAAAAAAAAAGCCAAACAGGACAACCCAGTGATGTCCAACAGTCCAGGTCAATATAACCTCACCTTTGATGTGGATTGTGACCCACAGGTACACTACCAAGCTGTTACACGTACTTCCTCAGGTGAGTTTAAGCTGCTCTTGCAGCTGTGGGCCTCTCCACAACTGTCATCTATCTATGCATCAAAAAACTCAGAAAACTTCACAGCAGCATTCCAAAATGGTCTTTATTTTCACATCTAATACACCAATAAGAGTTGGAATAGAAAGAAGCTTCTGACTTTCAACTTTACAGTAAGGCCAAATCTTTTCCTATCCTTAGGTCAATTTTATAATGAAGAACTGGTGAATGTAATAGGTTGTGTGTCATTTACCACGGTGGTAAATGAAGTCATTACTGCTGTTCAAAAAAGGCCCTAAGGCCATCCTATTAGAAAGAGATAAATGGCACCGAGTGATATAACAGAACTAAAAAAAGACCAAGGAGACATCTTTGTTCTGTGAGATCAGAAGCGAGAAAGAGAAGACCTGGCTGAAATAAAACAACAGACACATGAAATTTCTCATTTGTAATTTTAATCGAAAGCATTGCTATTCAGTTTTTAAAGTCTTTCCTTATAAGCACCAAATTTTAATACCTACGTCAATTTGGGGGGAAAAGAAACTCCCGTCAAGAGCTTCCCTCCAGAAGAAAACAATGGTGTTCATTCTTCCAAACAATCAAATTCGAAGCCTACCAAAACAGAAACAAAAGCCCACACAGAAAAACAAAAACAAAATCAAAAATCACATTCTAGAGGTTCAGTGCATTTAGCAGCCTTCACTGTGCTGTCTGATCATCCTTCAAAAAAATAACACCCTAGTTCACCAAAATATACATTTTCCATTTGATTTTTAAATTAAAAAATAATTAAAAAAAGGAAACTTGAAGGAATTCACAACTAATTGCCTGACTCCTTTCGATGTCATGTACAGCATATGAAGGTCAGGAAGGCTATTTGCAGCACACATGATTAGGGGAAACTGATTTTCAAGGTTTAGCTTTCTTCCAAACAGTGTAAAATACCCACCTGCACAAGGAGTCAAGGAATAAGAACAGGTAATTCAAGGAAAAACAGGCATCACTTCAAATTTGTCTGCTGGCCTACAAACTGGAAGATGGATGAAAGCTTCAGAGCTTACAGCACTGTGGTAATGAGAATGAAGGCCTCTTAAACAAGGGCACTTTGCAGCCAGGATGCCCACCACCTGTGCCGTCGCGGGGTGGGGAGGGAGGGCAGCAGGTGAGCAAAGAAAAGATTAAAGGGACACAAATATCCTCTCAGGTAACACTTCTGCTTCCAAGGACTCTAAACTGTTTTGGGGAATTAACAAGAGAGGAGAGACAAAGACAAGAGGGAGGTGAGAAGTGGGGTGGGGGAGATGGGAGGAAGAGAGAAAGGAGGGAGGTGGGAGAAGAGGGAGCTAGGAAGAGAAGGGTGAGAAAGGTGGAAGGATGGAGAGGAAAGAGGAACCAGAGGGGAGCCAGAGGGCGAAAGCCTTTTCTCCAGGTGTCATCAGCTGCTTTCTAAAGTCTTTCAATGTATAAAGAAGAGCTGGGGAAAAAAAAAAAAAAAAGAAGAGCTGGCTATAACAAATGCTCTGGCTATAACAAATGCTCTGGAGAGGAACCCTGATGAACATGCTCACCTGTTCGCCAGGGAGAGGTGTCAAAGCTCTCCACAGGCCAGGAGGAACCTGGCGGCCCCTCCTCCCTGGGAGGCTGTCACGGTCACAGAGCTCAGGCTAGCAGGCAGCCATGAAACCTGCTCGCACAGGAAGCTAGACCCTGCCACCTCCGGTATGGTAGCTTTGGTCTACAGAACACAGTCCGGTTTGTAGGAGGAAGAAATGCACTATAAATTTCCAATGACAATGCTTTCATTTGGCATTTCTCTGGGTTCTTTTCTTATTTCCCTGGACTGACTTTACTACGTGGAACTAATGGGGAACATCAACATTAACTTTATGATACCCACTATCATTTTTAGCTCTATCTCTACTGCAAATCAGAATCAAGTGAAGTGTAGAAACTAATATTGAAGTAGGGTAATTTTAACATAAAAGGACAATGAGCTTCTTCAGTCAGCCTGCTCCAGCTGGGACGGTGTCTAGACTGGGGCTTCTGAAGCTTTAAAGTGCACATCAATCTCCTGGCAGGCTGGTCAAGACAGGCCACCGGGCCCCACCCTCCAGTGTTTCTGACTGGGCAGCAGGCTGGGGCAGGGCTCGAGAAACTAGTTCCCAGGGGATGCCACAGGTCTGGGGACTGCCTGTGAGAACCAGTGGTGCCAGACCATTAAAACCACCTGAGAAGCTGTGTCAGGCCACACCCCAGCATCTGAGGGGCTGGGGGGGCGGAGAACCAGGGCCTTACATGTACTATACAACTAATTCAGTTTCTTTAAAATGTTAAACAGGCATGATATTTACATAGAGGTTCTGATTTGGCAACACAATGTGGTCAAAGGATACAATTCCAAGTATGAAGGGACACAGACGATCTCCTTCGAGAATTCCACAGGACAATACAGGTGCCCCAGCTGTTCTTCATAGAGTGACAGGGCTTCAGTCAAATGGACACAGTTTCCCTAAATCAAAGAGAGAAAAGCAAACAATAGGATTCTTAAGTCCTACTGAACGTCCCACTCATTTGAAGGTCTCTAATAAATGAGCAATTCCAGCTTTAGATAAAAGTTCAGCTCTGAAAATGAGGTAAGGTTTCTGTACTTTCACAAATTGCACTGAGTTCTATTTATAGATCCATTAGCTCATTATCCTTCTACCTCATTTACCAACCCATTTCAAATTATTCGAGTATGAAGCAACAGAAACCAGTGAGACCAATTTCTCATTAGTGACACAGTCATTGTATCAACACCATGCAATTAGCAAAGATTCATACACATAACCCATTCAAAACAGTCACCACTGTGTTGAGAATGAAGTATCAAAAAGATAATGTTCTTGGCTTCCAGAAACTACAACCCTCTTAAGAGTCTAAGATGTTGACACAGAACTATATTCACACCTCTGTGCTTTCCCCCAAAATCTGTGATTTATTTTATTTATTTCAATAGGAGAACAAAAGTCTATTCAGGATGTATACACTAAGGATATTCCCCAGTTCTACTCTTTATCAAACATTTTCTCTTGACTTCATTGTTCTAATTTTTCTCCCTTTTTTAAAAAGCCACCCCTTTTCTGTCTCCCGAGCAGGTAGGAGTGCTCAATGAAATATAGTGGAAGTCTGCTGGGAAAGATTTATTTTTTGAAATGTGTTCTTTTTTTAAACTCTTGAAGTATAGCTGATTTACAATATTGTGTTAGTTTCAGCTGTACAGCAAAGTGATTCAGTTATATATACTATATATGTTATTATATATTATATAAATAGATAGATATCTATATATCTTTTCAGGTTATTTTCCATTATAGGTTATTACAAGATACTGAATACAGTTCCCTGTGCTATACAGTAGGTCCTTGTTTATCTATTTTATATATAGTAGTTTGTATCTATTAATCCCAAACTCCTAATTTATCCCTCCTCCTCCCTTTTCCCCTTTGGTAACTATAAGTTTGTTTTCTATGTCTGTGAGTCTGTTTCTGTTTTGTATATAGATTCATTTGTATGGTTTTTTTTGTGGTACGCGGGCCTCTCACTGTTGCGGCCTCTCCCGTTGCGGAGCACAGGCTTCAGACGCGCAGGCTCAGTGGCCATGGCTCATGGGCCCAGCCGCTCCGTGGCATGTGGGATCCTCCCAGATGGGGGCACGAACCTGTGTCCCCTGCATCGGCAGGCGGACTCTCAACCACTGCGCCACCAGGGAAGCCCTGTATTAATTTTTAGATTCCACATATAAGTGATATTTGATTCTGGACAATCAAGGATAAATACAGTGACCCAGCTCCTTCAACTTTCTTCCAGCCTCCAACTTAGATAGGATATGTGGAGCTGCAGCAGCCACTCTAGGACCATTAAAAAAAAAAAGGTGAAGAGAATCAGAAATGCTGGCCAAGACACAGGAGAGCTGCTGAATGCATACAGTACCGGCATAATTCTACAGCAGTGATTCTCAATCTTTAATGTATGTATGAATCATAGGGGGCCTTATTAAAATGAAGATTTTCATTCAGTAGATCTGGGGTAGGGTTTATCATTTGAGCACAATTTTCCCCCAAGGGCTTTTCATAATGGATTTAGAAAACAAGATGGATATTTAATACCAACTATTTCCTCTTAACCTCTAAAATTCTTATGTATTTATTTATTTATTTTATTTGGTTACGCAGGTCTTGGTTGCGGCAGGCGTGCTCCTTAGTTGTGGCACATGTACTCCTTAGTTGTGGCCAGCAGGCTCCTTATTTGCAGGTCACCAGCACCTTAGTTGCAGCACATGTACTCCTCGGTTGTGGCTGGTGGGCTCCTTAGTTGCGGCTTGAGGGCTCTTTAGTTGCAGTTTGCTGGCTCCTTAGTTGCAGCTTACAGGCTCCTTAGTTGCAGCATGCGAACTCTTAGTTGCGGCATGCATGTGGGATCTAGTTCCCTGACCAGGGATCAAACCCGGGCCCCCCGCATTGGGAGCGTGGAGTTTTAACCACTGTGCCACCAGGGAAGTCCCAACCTCTGAAGCTCTTAACATTTGGAAGACAACTGAATATATGTGCTGATCACATTCCTTCATAAGAACTTTGCTATCAATTTGCCTCAAAATAGCCAAGTATAATGTAAGATGAAAACTATTCACATATAATAAAGCAGCCTGTGATATAAGCGTTCCTGAGGATGGCTTTCAAAACCAAAGAACCAGTCAGTTACGGGCAAGTGGGTAGACAGAACTATTCCAAGGGCTGGCCTGGGCGGTTTTAACGTAGCACATTCGCTCAGCACATCGTCATCCTTCAGTGCCAGCCTGTTTAGTAACCCATCATCTAGGGTCCTGCAGTGGGAACTGGCCAAAGTGCCCTTGGCCAGCATATAATTTGGTTTCAACATCAAGTTCACCATGAGAGTACATAAATACCACATGTGTAATTTAAGATTCACAAATAGAAAACACTGCCCGGTTGTTTTTAGAACACCTCACTACCGGGGAAGCTATAGAGTGGAAATGCCACCAAGGTTCACAGTTCAAGGTTTTCCTTGCCATCTTAAAAATGACACCACGCTCTCTCTTTACAGAGGGTATATGGGAAGTCCTCCTTACAAAGAATGTGGTAAAGAAATAGGATAGTTTCAATTTATGCTTCCCCAAAATTGTCAAAAAGCAGTTTAAAAAAGAAAAAAAAAAAACCCACAGATACCTACCCAAAAAAAGTAATGTGATACATTTCACTTTTCTATGTATTTAAATGGAACTACACTGTTCTTTTCTTACGACACATGGAGGATGCATAATAACAATCTAATGGCAAAGAAGTTTCTCCTTGCCTCATGTTAGCTGTGGGTGACACTTGCTTTATTACTTTATAGATTTTAGTTCTGTTTGTATCTTTTACACAGCTTGTGTGATTTCTGTAATATAAAAAAGTCTGGACTTCCCTGGTGGTCCAGTGGCTAAGACTCCGTGCTCCCAAAGCAGGGTGCCCGGGTTCGATCCCTGGTCAGGGAACTTGATCCCACATGCGTGCCGCAACTAAGAGTTCGCATGCCTCAACTGAAAAGATCCCACATGCCGCAACTAAAAAAAAAAGTCTGGAAGAATACCTCCTTAAGGACACCATTTTTATCTAGTTCAAAAGCAAGCAAAAACAATATGATGATTTAGCAGATCACACGTGTGTAAAACATCTATAAAGAAAGCACAAGAGTAACTGAAACAAAAAAATCACACTAAAAATGGGTTACTTCCAGAAGGCGGGAGGGGATTAGGGAGGAATGCAGACGAGTCAAGCGTACTGGTAACATCCATGACTGCGGGGGGACGGGGAAGTTAATATCTTTGTATCATAACTGATATGAATATCACACACATATTTTTGTACTTTGAAATAACCTACAGTTTTTTTTATAATGGGGGGTGGGGGGAACCTGCCTCCTAGTCCCACAAAAGCAATTCTTCCCTGGATTCAAATTCCCCTAGCCTGCCAGCGGTGGATCGATGAATCCCCACACATTCCAGGACGCCTTCTCCAGCTCTGCGGCCCACAGACAAGGCTGTCTTCAACCAGCCACAGTGACACTAGTGACATCATGAACTTGCCATTGTGATGCAAGCAGTTTTAGGCAGGAACATTTAGCTTTTGTCAGTCACCAAGTTAACAAGCCAAACAACATTTTGTCCCATCTTTAACCTTACTCCATTTCTAAGCTACAGGCTCAGGGAAGGGGGATGGGTGTGAATTAAAGGTATCTCCTGAGCATGCCACGTGGTAGTTTTTGAAAGTATTACACTGTGGGAATGACATCAGTACATACTGAGTCAAACCACACTGCAGCTCTTGACTCCTGCTTCTTCAAAGGCCTATGCCCCCTTGGTTCATACGACACATTCAACCACCCAACATACTGTGGGATTCCTGGGAATCATAAAAAGAGATCGCCTTGAGTTTCCAACTATAATGAATGCGGGGGTGGGAAGGATGTCCTAATACATCTTTTGGACAATTCTTAGAAACCAGCACAGCCTTAAGTATTTAAGGTGATTTTTAGTAAAAGTTGGCTGGCAAAGGCCAGGTTATCAAAGCCTGAATCATCAGTATTTAGGAATGGGCGGGGATGATCTGTCAAGTAAGCCTTTCTATTAGTTGTCCATACTGAGAAAGCAGTTCCCCAAGGAAGCAGCGTACCAGGTAAATACAACAAAAGAAAACACTCGTGCTTTCTTCCTAACGGTACCTATTCTCTACTATAAACTGACTGGTTTGCAGTAGATCCAAATTGTTTTCAGTCACTTTTGATTAAAGATGTCAGGGCCTCACATTCTCCCCAACTTAAGCTCCATGAGACTTCTATTTGCAGAAACATAAAAAGAACCAAATTCTATCAATATATGCTCTGCTTAAGAAATATCCATTTATGAAAAGCCCAACTCACTGAATTCGGGTTGTTTTTATAAGAATAAGACCACTTGGTTTGAGCAGGTTTCATTGTAGAGTTCCTGTAAAGCAGGGGTCAGAACCCTTTACAGGGTTCCTGTAAAGGGCCAGACAGAAAATATTTTAGGCTTTGCAGATCATATAGTTTTCACCAAAAGTGCTCCAAGCTGCCGCTATAGCAAAAGCAGCCATGGACGCTCTGTAATGAATGGGCGTGACTGTGTGCCAAGAAAACTGCAAAACCTAGCAGTAGATGAGATCTGGCCCGTGGTTTACAGACCCCTGGACTCATGGCTTTTAAAAAGTCAATTCTACAATGTGTTTTAAAATCATTTTTAAGGATCAGGGTAAAAAAAAGTCCATTCGTCGACAGTTGTCTGTTCCCTTGAAGCTTGCTAACACTTTCACCAAGTGCAAGGTCCAGGATTAATTGCCCGTGCAGGGGGAGGAGGAAGAAAATAGGATGGGATGGAAACTAATTCAAGGTGTCTCTTAAGTTGCCAAGCTGTTTTCGGCACTATGAATCTCAGATCCCGTAAACTGTCTGGGGTCTGCTTAAAAATGCCTCCTTGGGAGAATAAAGTTAAGAACTTTCTAGTAGTTCTTGACATTTAACTATAACAATGCTTTAAAAAAGTTGGGGGGGAGGTGGAATTCTCCTGAAAATGCTGAAGAATTAATTACAGGGACCCGAGTACAATACTGTTTATCTTCTGCTTATGAATCAAGGGATTTCTGTACCAAGTAAAAAGACGGATCATCAATTAGCTGCTTTTGCTGTCATTTTCGAAAAGTTAAGGACTTTAGTAGGTTATATATATATGTATTTTTTTTGTTTTGTTTTGTTTTTTTTGTTTTTTTTTTGTATTTTTTACATATCAAGAAATACTAACTTCAAACCTTTTAAAATTAAGAATCCTCTAGAAAATGAGGAAAATACAATTTGCTTCCACCTGGTGGCAGCAGCTCATACTACAGCCAGAGCAGTTTATGAAATTATGTAGATGGCTTTTCCACTAAGAATCTCCTAGAGGATGAGGGGAAAAAAACCACGGTCTGTGTCTCCATCTAGTGGCAGTAACTCATACTACAGCCAAAGCAGTTTATGAAATTATGCTGATGGCTTTTCCACTAAGAATTTCCTAGAGCAGCGGTCCCCAACCTTTTTGGCACCAGGGACCAGTTTTGTGGAAGACAGTTTTTCCACGGAAGGTGGGGGGATGGTTCAGGCGGTAATGCGAGCCGTGGGGAGCGGCAGATGAAGCTTCGCTGGCTCACTCGCCGCTCCCCTCCTGCTGTGCGGCCCGATTCCTAACAGGCCACAGGCCGGTACTGGCCCATGGCCCGGGAGTTGGGGACCCCTGCCCTAGAGTTTGGGGGTGGGGGGTGGAATCACAGTCTGTGTCTCCATCTGGTGACAACAGCTTATACTACATCCAAAGCCCAAGTTTAATAAATCAGAAGGTTGTGGTAACAGGACACAACAGAACTCATTAATTCCCTAAAAATGACAGGTCAGCTATTTACAAACTTACTGCTTGAGAACATAATCCAATTATACTGGTCTGTCCTTGAAATTTTTTTCAGTACAATACGGTTTTATTTATCCACTTCTCTACTACATCTTCAACTACTTCCTTCCATATTGACAATGTTGGGGATGATAGAATTAAAATATTGCATAATTGCTCGATTGCTTTATGCCACATTACAAATATAACAACCTCAATAACAATACTAATACCATCACCACCAACATGATTACTGAAAATATACAAAAGATTTTTGCATATACTTGTCCCAGTCTCCCCCACTCACCTCACCACTATTCTTAATAGTTGTATTATCCCTACATTGTCAGAGCATACAGCCATTACATACTATACGCACTCCCTTTTAACCTTCATTTAGTCTTAATTTTACAAGTAACTAAATAGTTAGTGCTACCATTAGTCTTTATGTTAATGTCTCCTTAAGTATTCTGGCTGTGTGAAGCACAAAACATAAAATTTGAGAGTTTTGGGAAAAAAACACTTAAGTAAGTCTATACCTGTGTAAAATATTTCCCATCCTGTTTCAATACTTTCATTGAGAGGTCAAGAATCAGTCTGATAAACTCCCATGTGGAATCTGGATGTAAGAAAAAAATTAAGTTTTCTAAATATGAGTTTACGTGCATCAGAAACAACATCTAAAGTCAAACATTCACATTAATATTCAACAATATAAGAAATAGCCATGAGCTTCTTAAGACCCAATATTCGAGGGCTTATTCGTGAATGACAGCATACTGTCACATATTTTGTGTCTTGGACACACGTGCACATACACGCATACACAAGCAAGATCAAAAGCAAATGTGCATGTACGTAGCAGTGTTCTCACCATACCCATAAAGATTTGACACAAAGGCAGTGGTTGAAATCTGAAAGACAACAGCTTTAAGTAACGGGGAAAGCAGCAACATCTCAAGAGAGAAACTGCAAGGGTGAGGGTCAGCAAGGGTCATCAGGTGGTGACCCGAGTCTGGAAACTCAGCAGGAAGACAAGGTAATAGAAAAAACATGAACACCGAAATCCTAAGCTAGCAGTAATTTCGAGTGGTGGTCTGAGAAGGGGAACTGTCTCTGGTGTAGCTTAGAAACGTCACCATATTGTCCCAGTACAGGTTAAAAAAAATCACAGTATGTAAAAGTAAGTTATCCAACAAGCTAGTGTCTCAATGGTATAACTATGAGTCATTTTATTTCATGCTTATTTCAAACAACTGAATTAATTTTTCTCATTTAATGGCAAAACAGGATTTGACCAAAGCCAAATCTAGCCATCCTTCCACCTCTGGCCTCAGTTTAACTACCTTTAATAAATGAAGGAACTTTTCTAGACAATCTCTTAAGATCCTTTCATTCTCACATGGCGCCAAGAAAAACGTTTCCATGAGCATTATCTTGGTTAAAAAGAAAAAACAGAATCTACCTTCTTCCGGAGATGTGGAGATTGGAACAGCTGTCAAATCATTAATCACATAATCAAACTCTCTCCCTTCTTTGGCGTACCTCTTCAGTACTGGAATACAGTCTTCTATTAGAACCTTCCAGAGAGAACAGGAACAGATGCAGGTGAGCCAACACATATGGAAGTAGTTAAACACTTGTAAAAGGAAAGGGGAGACGGCATGCGGGGGCTGAGGGCCACAGCACCCTGCCGCACAAGCAAAAATGACTTCCACCCATACCTGCTAAGAGCTAAAATTCAGGACCTACTGCATGCTCTACAACTCCTTGCAGGTACTATTATCATCCCCATTTTACAAATAGAGACACAAACGAGAGAGGTCACAAAGCCTGCTCAAAGGCACCCAATAAGAAACGGAGCCAAGAAGCACACCTAGATCTGAAAACCAAGTTCACACTTTTAACTCTAATCTATACTGCCTCTCCTACTACGTGTATTTTCTTCTACTTTTAGTTTTTCTTTTATACTAAGCACTGAATGACTTTCTTGTCTATTGATTTATTTTTTGCATCTTACCTCTAATACCTCAAGTACTGATGGTAATAAAGCCATGTGATAAATGCCAGCTCTCACAATCACAGAGTTATTAACAAGCAGAGTATAGCAGGTAGAAGCTGGAATTCTCATACAGACCCTTTACAGTAAATACAGGAAATAAGTTTGGGGTTTGCCGTATCTTTGGAGTACTGAAGCTATGAGCTAGGGACCCACCTAGCTGTAGGCAAATTCCTGAACAAGAAAGGAGTTATTCTCCTTGTCTTTTCATTTTTCTACTTAACAAAAAACATGTTCGTGTATAAAAAAAAAAAATCACAAGTAACAAGTCAGAAATCGAGCTTGCCACAGTTCCCTAAGATAAACTATTCCAGATCTTTTCCTATAAATGTTCTTACACATATCCTCAAAACCACAATTCTTGAAGAAACTGGATCTTTCTGTCCGGTTGTTACATAACTCGTTTCATTTACTGCATCAAGTGCAACCATGCAAAGATCTAGAAGGCACTAACACCTCAGCCGCCTCCAACTACATATCAGTCTTGTTTGATATGTTCAGTTTTCCCTTGTGCTCAGTCTTGTGCATTCACCCGCACATAAACACAAATGCTTGTTCTCATTTGTATAACTAGGATCACACACATCGTTCTGAACTTGGCAACTTTCACCTAACACCATTCCAGGTGATGATGGTTTTTAAAAAATATTGACATACCACTAAAAATGCTATATATTCTTACCATCGTCAAGTCTTGGTCTCTACAAACACAGTCATAACAAACCTCCTTGTATAGATGACGGTTGCCTGGATGCCCAAACATTGGGTTGCCAGAACAAAAGGCATGTGTACTTTACTTTTTAATTCTGAAGGCAATTCTTGCTCCATAAAGCACCTGTGTCCTTGCAGCCTTCCCAGTACTGGATGTTGTCCCCGTTGTTTTATTTTGTCGAGTCCCTTGCTAACTTTTCACAAGAACTTCACGCCACCAATAGGGGTAAGCAGCTTTTCATAAGTTTGCAGGCTATTTGACTTTCGTCTTCTGAAAAGTACCAATGAAAGCGAGTCCCCCTAAAGCCGAATTCCTCTGCCAACTTTATGATTAACCTCTCTATCCAAAACTTTATTCCCTTTCTTGTCCCACACCTGTTCCCCTCAAGCCTGAGGAGTATCAAAGAAGTTGGGGGTGGGGGGTGTTGAAACTGAGCAGGGCCCTGCGGGCCCTCCCAGGTACAAAACCTTTCTGTATCCCTACACCTAACAATCTGATACATAACTCTGGGATCTTCGACAGGAACTATGGCCCCCACCCCCGTGGAGGCTGGTAACTTCAGGCTGAGCACAAGTACTTACAACCAGAAGACTGATGACTGAGAATCCAGTTAACACCACCGGGGTACCTCACCACCAACCAATCAGAAGAAAACTACACACCCTGCAGCTCTCCCCTCAAATTTGCCTTAAAAAACTCTTCCCTGAAAACCCATTACAGCTTGACCTGCCTGTTCCTGCTTGGCCCTTGCAATAAACCTTTCTTTGCTCCAAACGCTGAAGTTTCAGTTTGTTCGGCCTCACTGTGTATCAGGCACACGAATTAGGTTTCACCAGTTTTGATGAGCCAACCAAGAGACTGTGCCCGAGGACAGGTCGACCCTGGCCGAGGGCAGCCTTCTTCCCTGAGTCCCCAACAGCCACCAGAGCTCATTTCACTCAGAGGAACTTGGAGGGACGCTCCCTGGCGATGCCGGATGCCAGCCCTTTCGGCACAGGACTGGTTAGAACCAAGAAACATTCTGACCTACGGCCCACCTTAGGTATCGGTTTGGGCTGAGTCTCTCCAGCATGCGTGAGCTAGGAATTCTACCGGCTCCGTCTAGGTTCACTCCCTTTCAGGAAGTGAGCCACTCTGGGTTCATTGTGAGTCAATCTGATTCTCTTTTGGGAGTCAGACGAATCTGTTTGGAGGCCTCCATCTGGGAGTGGGAAAGCAATTTTGAAATATACCTTATCTGATCTCTTGTCTCTGCGACCGTATTTGTTTTTTATATCTGTGTATCAGTCAGTACTTGCATTGGCTGGTTGAGATATCTCTGGTAATGGAGCTCATACTGACACCATGGTTATTCTTCCCTATTGCACTGGCTTCGCCTACAGCAAAGAAATCTTCCTTTCATGTTCATGTAAAAAAAAAATCACATGTAACAAGTCAGAAATCGAGCTTGACACAATTCCCTAAGATAAAGGGACTAGGGGACTAGGCTTGGTCATTTGGCTTCACCTCTGATAGGGCATTGGCTGGCTCTCTCCCTTTCTGGGGCTAGGGAACTGTGACCCTGAGATTGTTCTGCATTGCATTGGTTTGCTCTTTGCTTGGTATTTGACACCACCAGCCATGAATAACTACGGATGAGCACAGCTCTGGTCCATCTTGCAGTCCCCTAGAGTACATTTTTCAGAACTGGGAGATCAGCTTTGCTCCCATGAATGAAAGAAAATGATATTTCATCGTAACACTGCCTGGCCTCAGTACGCCTTGGGATCTGGACAACAATGGCCCTCTAAATTATAACAGCATCTTTCAACTAGAACTGTTTTATAAAAGGGAAGTGAAATGGGGTGAAATTCCTTATGTATAGGCTTTTGTGCTATGTCGTATCTAAGTGAGCCTTTTGGAACTGGTTTGGCTTTTATTTTGGGTGTGAGCATGAGTGTCTTGGTACACGAGTCCCAATCCTGTTCTCTCTTCCTGGTTTTAACCCTCTTTAAGGGAGTCTTGGTAACCTGAACGCTGATTCAAGTTCATCTGGAAGGGAAGCATGTGAATGTGCGTGAGTGATATGTATTACTATTACTGTTATTGATTTAAACCGAATTGGCTACTTACAAACTGAAGGAAATCTCACCCTGAAAATGGCTAAGATGGGGCTCTTCTGACATTCCAAAACTAGTTTGTGTGTGCACAGTTAGTAGAGGTTAGCTAATACCTTCGAGATGAAAATGATCTACCTGGGCTCTCAGAAACTTTAATCATCTGTGATCCCTGAGAAAACTTTTACATCTGTGTCTATATAGACACATGTATGTCTATGTGTACATAATAAATATGTGTCTATCTCCAAATGGCATTGACAAGATTGGTTTGTGGACAAGTTCCATTTAACTGACCTAAAAAAAATTATGTGCTTATTTAAATTCTCAGAAATATAAAAAACTAGTTAAATTTCAGGTTCATGTGATCTGGGAAACATTATTAAATTGATATTTGATATTAAATCTAGCTTAAGCATGTTGGTTTAATATATACATGTCTTTAGAGTCATCAGTATTACGTATAATACTTTTATTGCATCTAGGGTTACTGAAAGTCAGTTCATATTGTTATAAAATTTGTCAACAAGAAAAACAACTTGATGAGACATTTGAGTAAATTAAATGTAAATTAGGTAAGTTTTCTAGGAGAAACCTTCTTTTCAAATGTTTAAAAAATAAGGGAAGGGCTTCCCTGGTAGCGCAGTGGTTGGGAGCCCGCCTGCCGATGCAGGGAACACAGGTTCGTGCCCCAGTCCGGGAAGATCCCACATGCCGCGGAGCGGCTGGTCCCGGGAGCCATGGCCGCTGAGCCTGCGCTCCCCAACGGGAGAGGCCACAACAGTGAGAGGCCCGCGTACCGCAAAATAAAATAAAATAAAATAAAATTGTAAATTAACTATACTTCAATTTAAAAAATGGTTTAAAAAACTAAAAATAAAAATTAATTAATTAGTGAGAAGGATGGTAGGGAATTATTCAAATGGATTCAGGGAGGCATAAACAAATTGGAAGATATTACTGTAATAATCTGCCTCACAAATTCGATGTTCCAATATTTAAAAGAAGCTGAAATTAGGGGTGGGGTGTGTGTGTGTGTGTGTTGGATGTGGCTATGGATAGCAGTCATGCCCCCTGCACCAAGGTGCTTTGGTAGGGCAATTGGATCAAAGGGTTCCATGTTTGCATTAAGGTCTGATGAATGCCGCTTTTCATGTGCTTTAAAGGCGAGTCCAATCTACCTCTTGAAAACTGTTTCCTGCAATTCTGCATGGCTTTCAAATCCTCTTCGTTGCCTTACCTCAATGTATTTTTGGACGATAGTTATCATTTATAACTCTGCAGGTTTATGAATTGCAGTGCCCCTGAGCTCCATTTTTCAACTCGCTTATTTAGGAGCTGGCCGCAAAACCGCAGGATTGCTTCAGGCCCTATTCTGGTTCGGGGGTGGGGCGGGGCAGGCTGATCCTTTGGTTAATTCTTCTTCCTGATTGGAAATTAGAATGACATGTGCCTGTCCAAACAGCTAGAGCTAGTCTCTCATTGGTTCCCCCACTTCCTATTCATCCTCCGGACAAATTGCAAACTGTATGAAACAGGAGGTTAAAGGTGCTGATTCTCCAAGTGGGGAGATTGTTAGTAAAGCGGCTGGAATGGCAAACCCGCGCACCAGGAGATGAAAAATGAGGTGCGTTTTAGAAACCTTTCCCAGTCACACGGTGTACCATCGTCTGGGTTTCCCATGCATGTTGTAGCTATAAGAAGATTTCCTTGAACCTGGAGATTTGGGACCCTTGGAATGGGTACCACGCAGTATTACTTTAAAGGGTCTGCATTTGCTCACCCAACCTCACCAATCCTCTCAGCCCCAAGATTGCCCAGCCTTATGTCTCATCCAGCTGTGGGTCTAGATGTGGTCAATCCAGGTTGCATCACAGCCCCTGAACGAATTTTGTAAAAATTTCTCTTTCACTGTCTTTTTTTTTGTAATTTATTTTTATAATGGGGTATCTGATTTTCACTGCTGTGTTTATGCCGCTTTACACCCACCTGATTCACTTACAAAGAGATATCAATAAATGTTTTTTTAAGATTCTTAAAAAAAAAAAGAATAGGTTGATGCAAGACTGGAGTTTGGTTTTTTGGTTTTCTCTCTCTGCTGGCAAAACAAAGTTTTCTTACAATGCTAAGCTGCTTTCAATAACAGATTGTGAGTTTTTTTGCCTTTCTGAGGGATCTGACTGTAACTTTCTATATTTGCCTTTGAGATCTTTTATTGTCACTTTGGCTAGGTGAATGGGTATTGTTTCACAATGACCTATGATCTTATTTGACCAGGTGTTTTGAAACTTTTTAATATTTTTGACAAACGTTCCAAATATCAAATTCTAACTGAAGTTCTTTTGACTTCCAGCTAACTTTAGGATGCTTCGGAAGAACCCTAAGGCATCTCAGAGATTAAATGAACTAGGATACTTCAGTATGTTAAATTACATGGGAAGCATTGTCAAATGAATGTTAAGCCTTATCAGGTTATACGGTATGGGCAAATGTTTTTATATTCTTAAAATTATATGAAACACAACATTATAAATCAAATATACTCCAGTAAATTTTTAAAAATTATACGGAATTTCTCAAAGTCTGGTGTGTCCTGATAAAATGTTACTCATAATTCTAGTTATTATAACCAAGTTTTTTGTCAGTTACATTGGGATCAGGTGTTTACCTGTACCTTTTAAGTCTTGTCACTCAGTTACTGTTTTACTGTTTTTCCAAAAGTGCTTCATCTTCAAGAAGATTCATAAAAAGGACTTTTTGACATGTCCAAGTCTCATAAATTTCAGATCATATCGATGAACTGGGTAAGCAATTACAGAATCCTAACAGAAAAACCTGGCGTCTTCATAAACACTGTTAACAAAAAGGATTACTGAGTGAACTGGTGAATATGGTTATAATTTTTATGGGTTTTGTCTAAAATACTACTGGTTTTGATCTGTGTTTTCCAGATATAAGGAAACACTTCCCCTCAAGCTAATTATGACTTACAGCAATGAAACAATGATTTTTTTTTCTACCTGAGCCCTCCAAAAATTGGCAACTCAGATTTCCCAGCAACCTTATCAAGGTGAACAAGAAAGGTCACTACCTGACAAGCACAGGAGTCTCAAGATGTTTTGGAGACCTCTAGAAGAGAGGAATTCACCCATATCTACAGACATGGCAGGCAGAATCTGTGGCAAGCCCTTGGCATAGCTTTCCTGGCCCTGATGGGCCTTTTAAAAATTCAGTCTGGGATTCCTTATGAAAAGTTCCAGCACAGCCAATTTAAAGGATCAATTACACATATGTAAATAATCAGACCAGGTTTGTGAAAGTCTGATTTCCATAATTTGGCTAAAATATTTGGTAAAAAATGAGGGTAATTTTGGAGAAAGATTGTTTCAATAGATATTAAATTCTAGTTCTGTTGGGGTCTGTATTTATTGCCTAAGACTTACTTCCCAGATAGCCCCTTGTTATATAGTTGTAAAGTTTAACCGAATTATTAAAGACACTGAGCTTGTTTCTGAAGCTTATAACAGCAACCTATCTTGAGATGAAGATCAGATGTCCCATGACCTGTGTGTGACAAGGCCCTATCAAAATTGAAAGCTACTGTGTTAACCATATCGTTGCCCCCAATGTTCAGGATAGAAAGAAAATTTTCTAGCGAAGTTGTCAGGGTATAACTACTCATACATGACATACATAATTGCTAGCTTTAAGTCTACTGCTAAAAGCACATACACACTGCTTGTGTTACAATTCGGTATAATTAACTAAATGTGTAGCCTATGAAATGTTTCCCCATTAGCATACCTCTGAGCCTGTTGACAGTATCTGATTAGTTTTCCCCCAAAGTAGATACCTAGGCAAATTTATATAAACAAAAAGGAGGCCTAGCACAGAGGAACATGAGGGACCCAGGGGGAGGCAGCAACCACCCTGACATCGAGGGACAAGTACTTTGGTCTACTGAAAGATTTGCAATCAAAAGGGGAAATGATAGAAAAATCTTCACATATGGAAGTATGGGGGAGTCATTCTGGCTTATACATGGTTTAACTTAAACTTTACTGACCAGAGCGGCCTGGTCATATGGTACATATACTTTGGCCATTGAGGAGGGGAATGAATTTGTCAAGTCAAAATGGAAGACATATGGTTCAGACATCCAAGGGAGAACTAGGTGGCCTTTGAGGACGTGATTTTAGACACATCTGTCTTGTTGAGAACTTGAATTTTCTGAACTGTATCAGACTCTGGGATACCACCAGCCTTTCTCGAAGTAGTGCTGGCTGGCAGCTGCAACCTTATCTCAAGGTCTCCTCTTGTAACTATTAAATTTTTTAGACAACGAAACTGCTTTAGATGATACATTAGCAGAAAAAGGAGACATTGTAATGGCCAATAGCTCCTTTCATGTATGTTAATATCGTATCAAAAGTTATAACCTACTTAGGGGGAGACTTGTAACCAGTTAATGTAATTTTATCTAAGCGCCAGGTCCAGACTGGTTTTCAGGCTCATCCTCCTGAATTTCTCAGGGAATGATATCTACTTTCCAAAGTCTGTGTGGGTTGTCACTACTACTCCTAACTAGATCTGGCACACCAAAACAGTGGACTAAAGAACCGAGATCTTTTTGTTTTAAAGATTTTTTTTGATGTGGACCATTTTTAAAGTCGTTATTGAATTTGTTACAATATTGCTTCTGTTTTATGTTTTGGTTTTTTGGCCATGAGGCATGTGGGATCCTAGCTCCCAGACCAGGGATCAAACCTGTACCCCCTGCATTGGACGGCAAAGTCTTAACCACTGGACCACCAGGGAAGTCCCAGGAACTGAGATCTTAATCATACAAGACTCTGATTCAAGACTTGGAACTTGGGAGTATTTCCAACTCAGTGTCCACTCCCCAAGCTGAGGCAGGACTATGCCCCATTTTAGCAGGAAGTAGCCAGACAGGTCATCACCCTATTCCCTCAAAGATTTGGAGAAGGTTGAAACAGGGGTGGGGTATTAAAACTGAGTCATCCATCTCCCCAGCCACCAAAAGTGGACTCCCTCGGCAGAGTTTATGATTAACCTCTTTATCCAAAAGTTTATTCCCTTTCTTATCCCACACCTGTTCCCATCAAGACTGAGGAGTATCAAAGAAAAGGGGAATTTAAAGTGAGTGGGGCGCCGCAGGCCCCTCCCAGGTACAAGTCTTTCTGTGTCCCTATAGATAACAATCTGATACATAACTGAGTTCTTGTGGGGCCTTTAGGGACTTTCCACCCCCTCACTTGTTCCCGTAAACCAATTCTTCTCCCTATCGTGCGCCACTCCTTCTCCCTATCGAAACCAATTCTTCTCCCTATCGTGCGCCACTCCTTCTCCCTATCGAAACCAATTCTTGGAGTTTTTCAGTTGACGGGGACTTGCCAGACAGCAGGTAATTTTCCAGTTGCCCGTAACAGGTATACGCCCTAACCTAACCGCCACAATGAACAGACAACTATAACGGCCAGAAGGTGGGACAAAAGTTCCTAAGCCAATGAATTCAAAAGTCACCACATTTACCCAATCATTGTGAGAATATACCCGCCCTATGAGTAAATAAACCTATAAAAAGTATGGGATTCCGCGTTTAGGGGTGCCCCATCGGCCTCCGGCGGGAGTGCCAGGGAACCCCGGTGCATCGGCTCCTAATAAACCTCTTGCGTGTTGCAACGGCTCTCGACTCTTGGCGGTTCTTGGGCGAGTTGGAATCCCTCGTAGACCGTTTGGGTCTAACATTCTTAACCAGGAACTAAGTCCCCCACCCAGGCAGAGGACAGTAACTTCAGGCTGTGCACAAGCACATGGACCCAGCCTGGCTGAAACAAGACGGCTGATGATTGAGATTTCTTTAACACCACCCTGTTACCATCAACCAGAGGAAGGTCACACACCCTGCACCTTCCCCCAAATTTTGCCTGTAAAACCACTTCCCTAGACACCACCAGGGAGTTCGGGTCTTTATAACATGAGCTGCCTGTTCTTTGCTTGCCCTTTGCAATAAACTTTGCTCCAAATTCCATTTCAGTTTGTTTGGCCTCACTGTGCACTGGGCACACGAACTTGGGGTCTACAACACCAGTTCATATCCTTTACACCTTTAGTTAATATTTTAAAATATTAGTAGGGGCTCTTTGTATTATTAACGGGATTAACTCCCTATCAGGTTTGTTGCCATTATTTTCAGACTTTTGGCTTGGTTTATATACTATGATGTTACTAGTTACTGGTTTCTTGTCTTTCCTTATGAGGTTTCCCAACTCCAAGGTTAGATACTCTAAATTTCTCTAAATGTATTAGTTTTAGTATCTGGAGCTTAAGTCATCTGAAATTATTGTTTTCTATGGCTTCTAGGGTTAATTTTGTTCTCATGCAGATGGACAGCCCATTATGTCGACATTTACTAAATCAACTAAACCTTTTCCCAAACTGAAAACACCTTAGTCCATATATTAGCTTTGTGTCTACACAAACACCAAGGTGTGGTCAAGTCTCTGTGCCATACTTCTGTATTTGTCATCATCATACTTCCTCTATTTGCTTACTGTACTTCACAGTAAATTAATAAGAGGACAAATCTCCCTTCACTGTGATCTTTTTTTAATTTTTTCTTGGCTAGTCTTAGATAATTACGGTTTCAAGAGAACTTCAAAATCATTTGGTCTAATTCTAAAAACCCCCTTGGGGATTATGGTACCTTTTTCATCTAAGAAATAACTTGTCTCTCCACATATTCACACTTCAGTTGCTTGTCTTTCAGTAAGATCTTAACATAATTCTATCAGTCTCAAAATCATTCTTGTTAAATTTATTCCTAGTATCAACTGGTCATTATTTTGAAAAGGATTTCTCGCCCACACTCAATTTCCATTCAAACTTTTGCATTTAGAATAAGGAAAAAAGTTTTAGTCTGCCTTTATCCTATCGCTACACCAAATTCTCATGAGTTCAACTTGTTTTCTAGATGAGTTTTCTATATTTTGTGAGCATTCATATCCTCTGCAAGTAATGTGGTTCTGTCTATGTTTATACTGTTTTCATTTTCCTACCTTACTGCATTAAGGAGTCAAAAACAAGGTTAAACAGAGCATCCTCTTCTACTTCCTAGTTTTAGTGGAAACCGCTTATGTATTTTGCCATTTAATACAGTATCTTTACATTTCTGATCGTTTCTATTATGTTTAATAGAAGGTACTTTCCCTTCTCTTGTAATTTTCTTACCAAGTTTTTATTAAGACTGCTAAATATTCTCAAATGGTTTGTCACCTGTTAATACCAAATTATTTTATTATTTTTATAATGGATTGTGTTGACAATAGATTTATGGATTGTGTTGATAAGAGATTTAAGATTCATATCTCTTTGGGATTCCCTGGTGGCGCAGTGGTTGAGAGTCCGCCTGCCGATGCAGGGGATGCGGGTTCGTGCCCCGGTCCAGGAGGATCCCACATGCCGCGGAGCGGCTAGTCCCGCGAGCCATGGCCGCTGTGCCGGGGCTATCGTGCCCCGGTCCAGGAGGATCCCACATGCCGCGGAGCGGCTAGTCCCGTGAGCCATGGCCGCTGAGCCTGCGCTCCGCAACGGGAGAGGCCACAACAGTGAGAGGCCCGCGTACCCCAAAAAAAAAAAAAAAAAAGATTCATATCTTTATACTTAACTCAATTTTTTTTGGACATAACTGAGAATGCTTTAAACTGCTAGATTTACTGCTTATAAATCTATTTTCTAAAAAAGGATAACATTAATTATGTTTTATAAATGATAAAGTTGCAAGGACCTGGTATTTTTTTAATGGTAGTATTTTAATGGCTAAGGGGCTTGCCTACTGCTGTCCCACAGACCAGGAACCCCCACCCCTTTAGAGCTCCAGGAAAACTCTCAGTCTCAGAAGAATTTTTCAGACTCCCCACGGTGGCTTTTCTGTTCCTGAAAGGGAACTCCACAGTACTGAAGGTTTAGGTTTGCGGTTCTTGTTACATTTTTTTCTTAATCCATAAGTCAACCTAAGGAGCCGCCAGGGAGACATGAATTTGAAACATTCCTCTAAAGTTACCCTATAAATTGCCCTTTAAACTCTCTAAACTTACTGTCTTTATCTACAAAATAGAAACAGTTGCCACTTGATACAGATGTGAGGATTAACACTTTAGGCAGAGGGTCTGGCCAACAATGCAAACATTTGCAAACAATGGTAACTTTTAGCTCATTGTGAAAAGTCTGTCATGCTCTGAAGAACCTAAATTCCCCCCTTCTTTTTCATGTGTATAGCATTATATTTTGACTTCCGTGTATACTATAGTATGCTCACTGCCAAAAGCATAGTTTCCATCCATTACCATACAGTTTGATCCCCTTTAGCCATTTCACCCTCCCCTACCCCTTCCCCTCTGAGAAGCACTACTCTGTTCTATCTATGTATTTTTATTTGGTTTGGTTTGTTCCTTTATTTAAAATTTTTTTATATTCCACATGAGTGAAATCAGTATTTTTACAGTATTTCTCTTTCTCCATCTGACTTTATGCTAAGTGGAAATAATACCCTCAAGGTTCATCCACGTTGTCACAAATGTCAAGATTTCTTTCTTTTTTTATGGCTGAGTAGGATTCTATTGTGTATGTATACACCACATCTTCTTTATCCGTTCATCTGCTGATGGACAGTTAGGGTGCTTCCATATCTTGGCTATTGTAAATAATGCTGCAATAAACATGGAGGTGCACGTATCTTTGCGAATTAGTGTTACCCTTTTCTTCAAATAAACACCCAGGATTGGAACTGCTGCATCCTCCCTCCCTTTTTAAACTTTCCAACAGTGTAAGTGAAATACGTACTTTCTTTTCCTTTGGCCCATAAAACAATCACAACTGCATTTTAACGCTGATATAATTTCTCTCTGTTTAAAAAATTAACACATGTGGGCTTCCCTGGTGGCGCAGTGGTTGAGAGTCCGCCTGCCGACGCAGGGGACGCGGGTTTGTGCCCCGGTCCGGGAAGATCCCACATGCCACGGAGCGGCTGGGCCCATGAGCCATGGCCACTGAGCCTGCACGTCTGGAGCCTGTGCTCCGCAACGGGAGAGGCCACAACAGTGAGAGGCCCGCGTACCGCAAAAAAAAAAAAAAAAGAAAAAAAAAAGAAAAAGAAAGAAAAAAGAAAAAATTAACACATGTACCATGAAATCAAATTTGGATACACATGTATTAGAGAACATGGGTAGGTGTAGGTAATTTACATAACAAATGAAAGCATGCATCTATATGTTTATAAAACTAGAGGTACACATTTAACATTCTGGTCAAATAAAAATATGCATTTGCTTAGTTATCTTGCTCTACCTAATAATGTAGGTATGGGCACCTAACATATGAATCCTCAAAATACAATACAAAATGTATCCTATAAACTATAATGATCAGTCAACTCACAAGCACAGTAGAATTTAGGAACTTATTTGCTTAGCAAGAAGCAATCAAACATCATCTACACCTACATCAAACATCATCTACACCCTCTGATAAATACCTGAATTCCTTCTCAAAGACCCAGACACAGAAAGACTCAGGCTAAAGAGACAAAAGTCAAAAGTGGTGGTTGCCAGGTCATAAAAAAGGTACATGGCATCTTTTATACAAGAATGAATTAATGTTATTAAATTCAAAGAATCTGGAGTTAGCCCTTTCTTTCTTTTTTTTAAACTATATGTACACACCTTCCCTGAATACAAATGTATATAGAACTCACATAAAGAGAATAAAGGATAGCAGAACAGGCTACCTCAAAATACGGTGCTTTGGCATATTGAACATTTTGAGCTGTAGGCACTTGAAAAACAGCAAATGTAGGGAGAGGCTTTCTCTGAACTCCCCTTTATCTGCCTAAAGACACATCCTCCAAAAGGAATTCAACTGCCATAGATCCCCTCCCCGAGGAATTCAACCAGGGAAGATCGCCTCTTATCACAGCAGATAAGGCTGACACCAAACACAGACAAACTCTGTCACAAACTATCATACTTCTTTTTCTACTCTTCTAAGGGCCCTGTTCATTTTTCCTAAGTCATTTATTCTCCCTTAAGACTCCTACATCCCTCTGACCCATTAGGATCATATTTAAGCCTAAATTCTAAAGCTACCTCTGAGTTGCTCATTTTTCTGTGCATCTCCCATAAATACATGAGTTTAAAACATTTAATAACTTGTTTTTCCTCTTGTTAGTCTTTTATTACAGGGGTCTCAGGCAAGTACTAGAAGGGTAGAGGGAAAATTTTTCCTCCCCTACAAGATGACCTATCATCTTGATTATTTATCTTCTTAACCAATTATACTTAAAGCTGTTTTCAGAAGGCACAGTTCTGATGAACATATTATCAGTTGACATAATAAAAAAACATTACCTGATAAATATAATTACCTGATAGCAGTCTCCTTTAAGATTGTCTAGGACATCACCACATGTTTTTCGCATGTATTTCTTACATCCGTCAATCACCATTTGGTCAATGTTCGAAACTGGTTAAGGAGAAATTTCCCCTGGATTTGGATGTATCAAAGAATTCTGAGATATACTTTTTAAAAAGGTTAAGATGAACATACATTTTTTAACACTAATTTGCATATCATAAGTTTAAAAAATGATAAATGAGACAATGACTTCATTTGTTGTGCACCAAGGACACTCAAAAGGAACTCAATTTTCTTCTAATGAAGAAGCCATTTCAGCAACTGCTGAACAGTAGACACAGTACAAAGGTTACTTGCTCTTTAATTCTCAACTCTGCTTCTTTGTTGGTAGCCATATAAAAAGGTACTGGTGGGCTTCCCTGGTGGCGCAGTGGTCGAGAGTCCGCCTGCTGGTGCAGGAGACACAGGTTCTTGCCCCGGTCCGGGAAGATCCCACATGCCGCGGAGCAGCTGGGCCCGTGAGCCATGGCCGCTGAGCCTGTGCGTCCGGAGCCTGTGCTCCACAACAGGAGAGGCCACAACAGTGAGAGGCCCACGTACCGCAAAAAAAAAAAAGGTACTGGTACTAAGTGGAAATGTTTGTTCAAGGTAGTCTTTATAACACATTTACCTCGTAACATTAACTTGAGTCTTAAGACAAAAAACGAGGAAGAAAACAAACAAAGCCCACTTAACTTGATCTCTTATACCACAAAGGATATCTCTACCATAGTGACCATCTTTGGTTTCAGTTTGACTATTTCACATAATATGCCCCCATCTCCGCCTCCTAGAATCAGTACATCTTTGCCAGTGTAATCTTCTTTGCCGCTGCCCATGATGGCCCGGGTATATGCCAGATCACTTTCCGCCAAATCTAGGGAGAAGAAACATCCAAAATGGTGACTATAACCAAAGCCATACACCACCTGACTTATACCAGAAAGTGCTAGAATCTAGAAAATTCAGAAATTTTCATTTTCAATCTTTAAAAACAGCAGTATACAGAGGTGTTGTTTTTTTGGTTTTTTGGATTGTGGACTTTCATCAACCCTACTCATCTTAACACCCAACATAAAATGTTACCTACATAGATTATATACATATATACTTTGGTCAGTAGGAAGAAAATTCAGTCTTTAGACTGTTCTGATATGATAATTAAAAAGCAATTGCATGTTTCCAGATGAAATATGAAGCAGAGTTGCTTCAAAAGAATATGAGAGAGGGCTTCCCTGGTGGCGCAGTGGTTGAGAGTCCGCCTGCCGATGCAGGGGACACGGGTTCATGCCCCGGTCCGGGAAGATCCCACATGCCGCACAGCGGCTGGGCCCATGAGCCATGGCCGCTGAGCCTGTGCGTCCGGAGCCTGTGCTCCGCAACGGGAGAGGCCACAACTCTGAGAGGCCCGCGTACCGCAAAAAAAAAAGAATATGAGAGGTATGTATGTCCATGCCTCTCTCTCACTTTGTCACAGACATATATATACACTACCAAACGTAAGGTAGATAGCTAGTGGGAAGCAGCCGCATAGCACAGGGAGATCAGCTCAGGGAGGTCAGTTCTCGGTGCTTTGTGACTGCCTGGAGGGGTGGGATACGGAAGGTGGGAGGGAGGGAGACGGAGACGCAAGAGGGAAGAGATATGGGAACATATGTATATTTATAACTGATTCCCTTTGTTACAAAGCAGAAACTAACACACCATTGTAAAGCAATTATACTCCAATAAAGATGTAAAAAAAAAAAAAAAGAATATGAGAGGGAGAAAAGTAGACCGGAGTTCAGGGGAAACAAGACTGGCCAGGAGTTGATAATTGTTGGCACTCAATGGTGAGTATATGTGGGTTCATCTTACTGTTCTGTCTACTTTGGTTTGGAATTTCCCATCTAAAAGACTTCTTAAAAAATAAGCAACATAAAATAGATAACCAACAAGGACCTACTGTATAGCACAGGGAACTCTACTCAATATCTTGTAATAACCTATAATGGGAGAGAATATAAATAACAATAATATATATTTCTATACATATGTATAACTGAATCACTTTACTGTACACCTGAAACTAACAACACTGTAAATCAACTATACTTCAATAAAAAAATTTTTTTAAAAAGGCAATTACATTTTCTTTTGAAATACAATCTAAATACTAATCACTAAGAAAACTAAGGAAAAAAGAGTAACAAGACAAAATTTTCATGGCTCTACTATAAAACATGAAAGCCCAGACAAGCCACAGGTTAATCCAATGCAAATACTCATCTCAAAAAAAAACAACAACCCAGCAGGGCCATGGACAAATCTGGACAAATCCACAACGGTGGTATCTGTCAGGAAAACACAGTCTAATACATTCTCACTTTGTCACGCGATTGGGGTAGGGATGGAATACTTACTAACATCCCCACTGAGGATGAGAATATTTCCAAATTGTTTTGAGTGTAAAATTTTAATGTTCTGGTAAGGTGAGTCTTCATCATACACCACTTCATCTATGTCGTACTCAACCAGGCGGCCATCTGCAGTGGGCCAGTATCTGTCAACGGCCCCTCCTCGAACTATGGGTGGTAATCTGGAAAAAAAGGAAAACAGGAATGAGCCTTAAAAGAAAGGCTGCTTAGGTGAGGCTGCCTTAAAAGAGGACCTGGGAACAAGCATGTGCAGGAGCCACATGACCCCAGGCACACTCCTAAATAGTATACAACCAATCTAAAACTTGCGCTTTGAGGTCTATACAAACATGGCCACTACCAAATTTCAACACTGTTGTACATTAAGAATTTACTTTTTAAAAAACCTTTCTGGCATACTTTAAATTTTCCCTAAAAAATGTTGAAGGAGAAAATGGCCATCGTAGATATCATCCTTCACCCCCAAATACTCCAGCAGGAATCTGCTAAGACTGCCTACATAGCTACTTTGTCACTACCACATCCACTGAAGTCCACATGGATGGAATACCAGCACCTAGTAAGGAATCCATGTTCAAGTATCCCCAACTGCCAATTATCTCCTTCAGAGCTATTCTACTTTTGAATGAAGAATCATATACTGTATTTTGCTGTTTCCCTTTTTTACCCTCATTTAATCGAAAATAGTCCGCTGCAGGAATAGACAGACAGAGAATGGACTTGAGGACACGGACGAAGTGAGAGGTTGGCATGGACATATATACACTACCCAACGTAAAATAGATAGCTAGTGGGAAGCAGCCTCATAGCACAGGGAGATCAGCTCGGTGCTTTGTGACCACCGAGAGGGGTGGGATAGGGAGGGTGGGAGGGAGACGCAAGAGGGAAGAGATATGGGGATATATGTATATGTATAGCTGATTCACTTTGTTATAAAGCAGAACACAGCACTGTAAAGCAATTATACTCCAATAAAGATGTTAAAAAAGAAAAAATAGTCTGTTGGCGTCGTCAACCCTTCACCCCTTCCCCGTGTTTCATGACATTGACATCACAGCAAAGTCCAGACCAGGTGTTCTGCAGGAAATCCCTCAAGTGGGTTTGCCTGAAGATCTCTTCAATAGAGTCAAGTTGGCATATTATGCAAGCATCACAGCAGGGGCACGAGATGTGTTCCTGTCCTATTATTGGTGATGCAAAGAGTGACCACATGGTTAAAGCAGATGCCCACGAGATCCCTACATTTGCAAAGGTACCGTTTTTCCCTTTGAAATTACTAAGCAGGGTGTGGAGCGGTCCTGTGAAACTGGGTCAAGGTCCTGATCTCTCAACAAACCTTCACCAGTGGCTTTGGCATGTAGAACATTCTTGCCTGAACCAATTATTACGAGAAGAGCTGCAAACTGATGATTTTCTCATTCAGTTCTTTCTGTTAATACTGAGTATTTTAGATAGGGTGAATGTACTAGAAACTAACAGCAGAGGACACTACATGACAAGGAAAACCAGACCTGGAAAGGGGGCTTGGCAAATTAAGTGGAACACAAACAAGATGAGAACTCACTGCATACATAACACAACGATGGGCAAGTCCTGTGTTCTCAAGTACAGTGGGGTTTACAGTAAACAAGCCACAGGTACCTAAAATGCTGGCCTGGGCTACCTCTGACTCGCTTTGGTAAGTCTTTGCTCTTCTGCTCACCTGTTTCCAAGAATACAGTCTGAACCTGTTACAGGTTAATGAGGCTTTCTATGAGGAAATACTAACATCCGCAAAAAGCACTGAATTTACAAAGCAAATTCCCATAAACTGTCATTTAATCCTAACTCCTCCTAATTTAACCACCTTTTCATCTTCCAGGAGAACAAACTCAGCTGTTGGAATTAGGCAGATCAGAGGTTTTTCTTGTAAAACGTGGCACCCCAAACAGGACAAACCCCGAGAGTAGGCAAACAGGACTTGGGGGAAGCCTCTTCCACCTCTGGCTGATCGGTGGTGGGTGGCATGAGGTGGGAGCATGAGCTACCTGTGACACTGGATGAAAGTAACAAATAGCAACTCAAGGGCTTTCAGGGGAGGAAACCCACCCCTCGGGGTCGACAGCCAGCCAGCTACAGGCAATTACTGAACTTTGCACAAACCCAATGAAAACAATGTCCATTCTCAATTGAGTCAGTGGTGCCTTGGGTGCAGGTAAGAGCTCTTTCCTCCACAGCAACACAGTGGTTTTTAAAGAGATGCAAAGAAGCAAGGATCTTTTTCTTTTTTTTTTTAACATCTTTATTGGAGTATAATTGCTTTACAATAATGTGTTAGTTTCTGCTTTATAACAAAGTGAATCAGTTATACATATACACATGTTCCCATATCTCTTCCCTCTTGCATCTGCCTCCCTCCCACCCTCCCTATCCCACCCCTCTAAGTGGTCACAAAGCACCGAGGTGATGCAAGGATCTTTAAGGATGGGGAAGCCATCACCTTGATCATACCGAGCAGGACCCTGTGGGGCTCCTGGGCACAAAAGCCTTTCTGTGTCCCCCATTTCTTGATTACAAGAAATGGGGCTTCATTCAGCCTCCAAGACCTTCCCTGAGTGCCGAAGGGCAGTTCAAACAGATGCTAATTAGGGAAGGGAGGGGATGTGCAGAAGAGGGAGGAACAGTCAAAGGAAACAATAGTGCAGCCTTGGGGCAAGGTCCTGGTTCCCCTCAAGGGACACACATAACAATATCTTTGAGCTGTTTTGCAGATGCTGAAGCCCCCACCAGGTGGCAGAAGTTAACTGCATGCTGCCCACAAGCACGTAGACCCCAGACCAGTTGCAACCAGAAGGCTGATGATGCTGACGCCCACTTACCTCCCCACCAGCCAATCAGAAGAATGTCCACGAGTGGATCACGCTCTCCTTGAATCATTACTATAAAACTCCTCACTACCCCCTCCAGGTCGGGACACGCAGTTCTGAGGGCATTAGTCCACTGTGGCCCCCTTTGCCTGGCAAAGCAATAAACCTATTCTTTTCTACTTCACCCAAAACTCTGTCTCCAAGATTTAATTCAGTGTTGGGGTACAGAGGCCAGATTTGGCTTCACTAACATGAAGCGCATCTCCCTGAAACGGGCTTTGGGAGATATTCTGGAGCCCTACATAACTCTCTTTTTAACCTTCACTACAGAAAATTGAAAATAGATGGTAGAAAGATAGAATATGTCCCGGGCCTCAGGTACACCGTGTAAATTGCAAGAATTTTTCTTTTCAACAAAACATTACTGATGTAAGCTTGTTTTTCCTGTTTCTTTTCTTTTGAATAGCAGGATATGAAAATAAAGTTTCTAATGAATCCCATGGCTTCTTAATTCAGATTTAAATCACTGGCCACAGGGGAGTAATCATTTCAGATGTTACTGAGTCATTTGTTAATGATTCAGTCTCTAACAATGTCATTCCCCAGACAGAAAAGTGGCACCATTCTTGTCCTTTTGAGGCCAAAAACAAAGGGCCTACAACAAAGTATTCCCAACAACTTCCTGCCCCCTCCACCCTGATTTTATGAAAAGATGTAAAAACAGTGACAAGGAAAAACAAGGCCTGTGCTGTTTTGAACTGAAGATCGGAAGTATAACTGCATTCTCACTTCAAAAACTCCCATACCAAAACCACAAAGGAACCAGACTTCTCATGAGTGGGGAAGCCCATAAATGCATTCCATCTATTTGCTCACTCCTAGAAGTAATCCCAATAAAAACCAGACCAATTAAAAAAAAAAAAAATCAGGCATTTTGATGTTGGCCAATTCATTATCACCGAGTTAAAGACACAGTGGGAACCCGTTCAATTCAGATGGACCAGGAAAGATTAGGAAAATTCTGCAAGCAGGAAAAGAGGAAAATTCCAGAAAAGATTGTAGGTGTGGACAAGTTCTTTAAGGATGGGGAAGGCCCGAGGACATGACACGTAAGCTGAACTTGGGTGGGGTAAACAAGTCTGGGTGCTCCAACAGATTTCAATCAAGTGGCCGAGTTCTACACTGTGTCCTGCTCTCTTCACATGCAGTTTCCTGCTTTGTGTCCATGTTGGAGGTTAAACAATTTTCCAGTTATCTTACATCTGCCCTGGGGCTTTCCTCTAGGCTGATCAAATTTAGCAGGATGAGCCATTATGTACTTAAAGGTCCTTAAACAGCCAATAAGGACTCCCTCTTGTGGAAAGTGCCCTGAAATGGAGAAGTCTGTATTCTGGATGGTCACTTCCATCAGTGATGCCCCGACCTTACTGAAGTCTCTCTGTGTTTCTGCATGTACGTGTTTGCCTTTATGAGCAAGGGACAAGCCCACTTTCGAGGGCCTGATAAGGAGCCACCCAGGCAGGGCAAGGCAGAACCGCTCAGAATTACCTGCTGTGCAGCCATGATTAATTCCCAGGACCTACCAGACTCTATCCCTCGCAACAAATGTCAAAACTATTACTTCTATCAAAGCTCTTTTAACATCTGACACCACTGACAAATACTTCTGTTCTGTCCAACAGAACATTTCTGGCACCACAGAAATGTTATCTGCGTTGTCCAATATGGCAGTCACTAGCCATTAGCTAGAGACATGAGGCGAGACTGAGGAACTGAACTGTTTTTTTTTATTAACTTAGTTTTAAATAGCCACATGTGGCATATAGTGGCTGCACTCCTCAAGAAAGGTTAATGGTCTTCGTTTTCTTCTGAAAAGAACCCACCAGGGGCTGCTCAAGGTGGGTGGCCTCTGAAACTCTTAGTACCTTGCAGTATCAATGTCATCTTACCCGAAAGCACTGAGGCAAATTTTCTATCATCCCATGCTGTCATAAATCTCTTAAAACTGCTTAATTCTACTCTGGGGCCCAGAACTCTGAGGAAAGACAAGACAATCTTTTCTCTTTACTGGACAGGGTCGAGGAGTTTTCTAGCTCCCCTTCGAGGTGCCAGCCCCACCTGATTCTCTGCGTTACACAGTTCCAGCCCCTTGGAATCACTGTACACTCCCTTCTGCCTTTGTTCCACTTTGTCTAGCATCTCTTTCTCTCATATACAGTTAGTCTTCTGTCGTAAGGGCCCACTACCTCAGTCTACCAAGTGGCCAGAAGCAGAAGTCGATTTTGATCTCTTCTACATCTTAGACACTGCTCAGGGATAACAGCACCATTCTGATTATTTTATCGATGAACCAAATATAAAAGAACATTCAGGAGTGGACTTACCGCTTCACCCGCTCAGTACTGTCCTGACTCAATTCTTTCATTCTTTCTTCTACTTTGTTCAAAAGCTGCAATGAAAAGAAAAGAAATGGGCTTATCGAATAAGCTGAGCGGAACAGGAGGTTGAGACCGTGTTGGCAGAGCTGTGATACTGGCAGATGCCCAGATACACCTGTCCTCCCCAACCCCTACAGCAGCCTGCAGGCCTGGCACAATTCCACACGCCACTAGTGCAACACAGTGTCAACCTCGCTTCAGCCTAAAGTACCAACAAAATAATGGCAAAGGGAAAGCCTCAAGAATACTGCAGCTGTAACATCCTGGATAAAGGTTTACATTCCCTCCAGTGCAAAAGTAAAATCATAACTCAGTACTCAAGCAGTCAAGGGAAAGATGACAGCCAGGTTCCTAAAAACTACTGAGGAACAACTATTTTCCTTCTAAAATCACTTATTTGAAGGGAGGCAAGTTTAAAATTAAGTGAATATTTAAGATAAAATCGAAATTTTATTGAAAAAAAAATAAGTGAAAGTCAGCAAATAGGTGAAAATAATTTTATCATTAAACTGAGCAGTTTTTGTGATCCTCAAATACTTGAGTAAATAAAAGTGGAAAACTGACACTGTCAACTTCTTTGCCTTGCGCATCACCGTCGTAACTCTGAAGGTCCAGCAACACCAATCCATGCGGGTAAATTCTCAAATTGGCAAAGCTACAGAGGAAAGCATAATTTTAAGGTTAGGAATTGTATCACGGCACTCAAAAGAAAAAAGACACCAACCCAGTTAAAAGGCAAAACCACCGCTCTTTTTTCCCTATATTACATAATTGTCCCTGTTGCTTTCTCATTAGAGCTTCTTCATGGGGGCAGGGAAGCCAATCATTTAGGGAAGATTTTAGAGAGAGCCATCAAGTGCTAAGGTTTTCAAAACAGGTTCTTGGGTCCAGAAAGTGATTCAGCAGCAAGTCCTATGCATCTGATTTTTAAGAAGGTTCCTCAGCAGTGATTGACTCCTCCTTAGAAGGAAGCGAGGGTAGTGAAGAGCAAACTGGGTTCTCCCAATTACCCTCAGAGTTCAAAACAGAGCCGTGGTATTTCTTTTGTTTGTTTGAATAAATTTATTTATTTTTGGCTGCGTTGGGTCTTCATTGCTGTGCACGGGCTTTCTCTAGTTGTGGCGAGCAGGGGCTACTCTTCTTTGCGGTGCGCAGGCTTCTCATTACAGTGGCTTCTCTTGTTGCGGAGCACGGGCTCTAGGCGCGCGGGCTTCAGTAGCTGTGGCACGCGGGCTCAGTAGTTGTGGCACACGGGCTTAGTTGCTCTGCGGCATGTGGGACCTTTCCGGACCAGGGCTCGAACCCGTGTCCCCTGCACTGGCAGGCAGATTCTTCACCACTGTGCCACCAGGGAAGTCCCCAGAGCCGTGTTTTTCTGACTGCAGGCAGGTGGTGGCTAAATTCACTGAGCTCGGGGCCTGCAAGCCAGATCCAGCCCGCGGCATGTTCTGTAAAGCCCGCAGATTAAATATGTTTTTTTACATTTTTAAAGAGTTGCTTACGAAAAAAGAGGGAGTATGTGACAGGGACCTTATGTAGCTCCTTACAGGAAAAGCTTTAACCTCTAATTTAGTGTATCTGACCAGCTTTTTTATGGAATAAAAATAAAGAGTGTATCACACATGTGTAAGAATTATCTGAAGAAACTTTTCTTTCAATTAGACATGTATATTTGTATATATGCAGATGTGTATGCGCACATCTGATATGAAATCACTTTTTACTATAAGGTGTGGTTAAAGAAACGTTTGAATGACACTAAATAAGATGAAGAGTTCTGTTTGGAGAATATGGGCAGTGTGCTTAGATTAAAAAATAAATACAACTGTGGGAGTTCCCTGGTGGTCAGTGGTTAAGAATCCGCCTTCCAATGCAGGGGACATAGGTTCAATCCCTGTTCGGGGAACTAAGATCCCACACGCTGTGAAGCAACTAAGCCCGCACGCTCTAGAGCCTGCGCAGCACAACTAGAGAGCCTGTGCTGCAACAGAAGATCCCGCGTGCCGCAATGAAGATCCTGCGTGCCACAGCTAAGACCCGATGCAGCCAAATAAATAAATATTAAAAAAAAAATACAACTAGTTAATTTTCACCTTCAGCCCTTAAATGGCCTCAAAATCAAGTTCAGGCCCAGGACACCACAAACTCATCTGCACCTGCACGAGCTGACCATCCCCACCCACCACCACCACCAGTCACACAAAGGAGAAGGGCCAGGGGTAAAGGAAGGAGAGAGAAATGCCACCTCTTAACCAGCTAGGTGGTTCTAGCAAAGAATCCCCCGCCAGAGAACCTAGGAACACAGAGAATGCCGAAAGGTAGAGTCAAATCTCACCAGATTAAAACCGGAAATAAAGAAAGAGGAAAAGTTGCAAGGGGGAGAAAATGGAGACCAAGAAAAAAGGTGACTGAGGACCAGGACCACACACAAAGGGGTCATTAACCAGAAGTGAGGCCAAAAGCCCAGCTGGGAGCTGCAGTCCCTACCCTGAGCCAACAGGTGCCTGGGCATGGAAGACAGGAATGAGTGAGGTTTCACAACAGGCCACATGGGGATGGGTCCCAGCTAACCAAGTGAGAGAAGAGGAAGACCAATGTGGAAAACAAGTTTTTAAACTAAGCATATTAGGGAATTCCCTAGTAGACTAGTGCTTAGGACTCCGTGCTTCCACTGCAAGGGGCCAGGTTCCATCCCTGGTTGGGGAACTAAGATC
This sequence comes from Neophocaena asiaeorientalis asiaeorientalis, assembly GCF_003031525.2. Classification (NCBI taxonomy): domain Eukaryota; kingdom Metazoa; phylum Chordata; class Mammalia; order Artiodactyla; family Phocoenidae; genus Neophocaena; species Neophocaena asiaeorientalis. The sequence continues at coordinate 1,082,285 of NW_020172638.1, forward strand.
CTGCAAGCTATACGGCACGGCCAAAAAACAAAAAAGTAAACTAATAAGTATGTTAATTTTTCTCTTTTTTTTTGCTTTCAGAACCAACTTCCAACAGCTCTTATTACTCAAAAACTCCCTTCCAGGAAGAATCCTAAGCCTTCTAGAAAACTGGGATTGGTGTCTAGGGCAGAAGATTCAAGAACTGAGGTAAAGAGGTTGGTCGTGGCCAGCTGCAAAGGCCCTTAGGAGGTGGTAAGAGATGCAAGGCTTCACCTGGAGTGGAGGAGGAACCTACCAAGGTGGGAGAGAGGCAAGGCCTGATTGCTGTGTCCCCAAAGGACGGACCACAGCTAGGACAGTGAGACATGGGGGCGGGGAGGATGGAGAAGAGAGGCTGGAGGGCGCAAGGCCAGCTGCAGACCTCTGCTTCTATGGGACTCACCATTAACTGGGCCAGAGCCCGAGGACAGAGGCAGTAGAAGGTTTGGGCCACCCTTGAGAAGAAATCATTTTAGATATGTTGGAGGTATCTGCTACAGGCATATATGGACGTTTGCTACATAGTCAGAAACAACCATCACCACCACAGGGGTGAACCATGTACCCTTATAAAGAAAATAATGGAAGCGGGGCTGAGCTCAAAAGTACAAGTTTCCCTCACCTCACAGCACTGTCTTCTGGGCCTCTGTAAAATTTGGGGGGGGAGTGTCTTCTTTTAATTAGAAAAACAAGGGAGAGAGTATGGGACATTAATGAAGCCAACGTGGAATTCTAGAACTTAGAGAACAGAATGAAAGCCATCAAAAATACCCAGGAGTTCACATTTTAAAATTAATAGTGCAAATTACTAAGAATCTTAACGGTTTTACACACGAGACAGTCTAGAAGATACAAACCAAGACTTAGGGAAATGCAAAGAGCTCAATGCACCAGTGTCTTCTGTTATCAGTCATTTCCTTTCCCAGTCTTAGGCTGACTTTCATTTACATATTGATCAGGTAAAAAGTCTAGACCATCTATAAAGTCTTAAGGAGAAAAAACAAACAAAATCAACTCCTGGATCCCTTCAGCTTCCTGTCAAGCTACTTGCAGACTTTCTCATCCTGAATTTGACTACAGTCTGCGTTAGCGGATAACCACGTACTACAGTGTTCCTCACAGTGGGGTCAGCTGACCGGCAGCACTGACATCCCCTGGGAGCTTGTCAGAAATGCTGTTTGGGGTACTGCCCCAGACTGTGCAGCAGAAACTCTTGCAGTGGAGCATGCCATCTGGATCACTGCCTGCCGGCTCACACTGCTTATGCTGCTCAAGGGTTCTGGGTCTTGGCCACACAGAATCGCCGGGGGGTGTTTGGAGAAGCAGCGATGCCCAGTGGCCTCAACCTCTGGGGGGAGTGCCTGGGCATGGGATTTCGTGAAGGCACTCCCAGGCAATTCTACTGTGCAGCTAGAGCTGAGAAGCACTGAATTCTAGCCCCTCCTCAAAGATGCCAACGGAGGAAAGAAAAAAACCAGGACACCATCCCACCACCTCCCTTTACACACACATCCACCCACAC
>NW_020172638.1:1083846-1085434 GCF_003031525.2 Neophocaena asiaeorientalis asiaeorientalis
TGCTCAGACCTGAATAGGAGCACTCAAGGCCGCCTCACCTGCCGTTTTTGTTTACATAGGTCGCTAAATAGCCATGGTCCTGCCAGGTATGCACCGACTCCATCATCCCCTGCTCCTGGAAAATGGACTGGAGGCCTTTCAGAATGGTCTCACCATCAGCTGGAGAACAGGGGGAGAAGGCAAGATGGTCAGAGTGAAACATTCAGAAGCAAAGCCAGCGAGGCACAGTTTGATGAATGAACTTTTAAGAAAACCTGAACAGAGCTGCCAGCGTCACTTATCCCCTTTGTCGTGAGCTACAACGTTCTGAACCCTATAAGGAGAGGCTTCAGATTACCAAGGAACAAAATATGAATGGCAACACCAACCACAAAACAGCTGTGCCAAAAATGCAGACAGATATTCAGGAAACTAGAAATAGTCTAACAAAATATTCAGGCTAGCCAGAAACCAGAAATACAAACACAATAAAAGACATTCCACTTCAGGTTAAGTAAGTTAATGAGAATACAGAGTACTAGAAAAAGAATTCCATCCACTGTTGATGGGTATCATAAACAACTTCAAAACTTTTGGCTTTGTGTTCCAGGTTTTCTACAATAAGGATGGCTTGCTTTTATTATTGGAAAAAATAAATGGCACCACTCAGTAACCTATCTCTAACTGGTAGAAACCGAACAACAATTCAATATGGTACAAGCTGCTAGGCATTGTGACCCCATCTCCCATCCCACTCCCTGCTACCAAAGTGGGGCTCAGGTCAAGGACTGAGGTCAAGGTTATAGAAATTGCGTTAACCTCTGTAGGTTCACTTGAAGCCACAATCTTCAAGAACATCCATCATTATGATATTTAGATAAAAACAAAATGCAATTTATTCTTATCTAGTTGTATCTGCAAAAGTACTCACTCCTTGAGAAGGGTAAGATAAAGAAGCAAGATGAGACAAAAGGAATTACTCTGTATTGTCTCAAGAGCCCGCCACAGGCTGGTGCTTTTTCCACACAAAGGAAAAGAGCAGGGGCTGCAAAGCGTCAAAACAAAGCATCCCTGTGACCTGAACCGAGGGCAAAAGAAAAAAAAAACAACAAGATCCACAGCTGACCACAGTGTGGTTTCACAAGAAAATTACACTAGAATTCCTTCCAGAAACTAAGGAGTGCCAAAACAGACTGGAAGGATTTCCTCAATCTACGCAAGAGTCTATCTCCAATGACATTTGGAACTACGCTCCCAACACCTTCCAGTGCACAATAAGAACGAAGGCCACAAACTGGGTTCAGAGGCCAAACTGGGCAGCACATGTGTCTTATTCTGGCCTATGCAGACATTTTTAAAAATGTAAATTGCCACTTACAAAGCGGATGATTTCATCCACTCCAACTGTCGTGGGTGGAATAGTGGCCCCCCAAAGTTATGTCCACACCCTAACCCCCAGAACTTGGGAGTGCAACCTGATTTGGAAAAGGGTTTTTGCAGATGTAGTTAATTTAAGGATCTAGCGATGGATCATCCTGGAGTATCCAGGTAGGTCCTAATTCCAGTTTTGTCCTTATTAGAGACTGAAGCCTGGAAGACCCAGGGAGGA
>NW_020172638.1:1085477-1095252 GCF_003031525.2 Neophocaena asiaeorientalis asiaeorientalis
AGAACACGTGGAGCCACCAGAAGCTGGAAGAGGCAAGCAAGGACTCTCCCCTAGAGCCCTTAGAGGGAGTGAGTGGGGCCCTGATGATACTCTGTTTTCAGACTCTAGCCTCCAAAACTGGAAGAGAACGCGTTTCTGTAGTTTTAAGTCACCCAGTTTGTAGTACTTTGTTACAACAGCCCTGGCCGACTAATATACCCACCAAAAGTCCTATTTTAACTCTGCTTAACAAACAAAAGCAAATGGAGTAGCAAAAATGGCAGTGAAGGAGTGATTTTTTTAATCTTCTCAATCTCCAAACACAGAGCAATTAGGCTAGCACAACCAAACCTCACAGACAGCATTTAGAACAAAACTAAATGACAGACTGCATCCCCAAACAGCACACCAGGAGTAGGTAGAGACAAGCAGCCCTGGCCCAGAGACCTGGTGGGGTACCAGCAAGTGTGAGAGAAGTGAGCAGAGCGAAGGGACTGCAAACCCCCATAAAAAATACCAACAGCGGTTCACCCACAAAGGAGGGGGCTCCTCCTTTCAGAAGGCAGTGAGCGCCCAGCAGGTCGCGGAGACCTGGGCAGGGTGGAAGAGCCACGACCTGTGCCCGGCCAAAATGAACTGAGGCCCCTTCAGGAAAAAGCCCCGCATCGGGAAGGGACCACTGGAGCAGCGGCCACACCACGGCCCCACCCGAGCACAAGCACCGCCCAGCATGAGCAGTGGCCTCGGTCTCATTCGAGTCTCCCTCGTTCCCAGCAAAACTGTGCCTTTGGGAAACTCATTTGGCAAAGACTAATCTAGCTGGCTTTGCAAAGTTCTGGAACTGGTTTCAGGAAATTAAAACGGGGAGGCCTGAATTATATCCCCCAGAACTGTGGTTTTAAGACTGAATTCAGCCCCTGAAAAAAATTTCAATTTCAAACTTGATACAAAGAACTGACCTCGTTCCATTTGTGTTTGTCAACGAAGCCTGGTGGGGTCGGGCCACCGTGGAAGTGACTGAGCTGCGGGGCGGTGGAGACAAGTGCGCCCAGCAGTACTTGAACTGTGACTAGGAAAGCCACTATGCAATTATTCAATCCCTCCCTGGCCAGAACAGATGTTTTCTGTTTTGAAAGTGTATAAAACAAATCATCACTCCCGGTAAACGGCCTCAAGACCGTGTTCAGCTGGCACATCACAAAACAGGACACAAACTCCCCATGCTGGTGAAGAGGGCTGTGCAGGCAGGGTCATCCTGCGGATCACTGGCCAGGCTGTGCACCGACTGAGGGCCCTGGGGCTGAGCTGGAGCAAACTCTGTCCCCTGGGCAGGAAAAGGGGGTGTCTTTGTCTGATACACGCAAAGCCCTTGACTGCTGGCCAAGCCCAGCGTGGCAACCATCCCCTTTTTCTAACTGGCACAATTAGCAGAAAGGCACTGAGTGGGCTAATGGAGGCCCTCCAGCCAGGTTTCAAACTCAAGGAAAACAGATTACAAAAGAGATCCAGTTTAGTGTTCCCTTATTTCTATACTGTGGGCTTACCCCCCCAGCTCAGTAGAAATAGCCCGGGTCTGAATGATCCTTCTGGCTGTTGCCACCGCCCAGTCCCTGTGGCCAGAGTGTGCCGGCCCTGCCAGGGACATGGGGACCATGCCGTTTTGCCCACTGTTCACCTCACTTCATATTCACCTTCCTCCTGACCTGGGGGCTCCCCTGTCACCCAAGCTGCTCCCAGCCCTTGGAGAGGGCTCCAGAAAGCAGAGCTGGAGCTGAAACAACTACCTAGCATCTCTTTTCCAGAACCAAGGTTTTAAGATGAAAACTGGAAACCAAAGAAATGAGATCCACTAGCCTTAACAAGGTAGCCTCCTTGGTCATCTTGATCTCAAGTGCTCAATAAATGTTTTGTGGCTAAATGAAAATTTCATCTAGCTAAATTAATCATCCTTATTCCTGTATCTCTGCAGAGCTTCTGGAACACCTAGACCAGTGGATTTCAATCCTAGCTGTGCATTATAACCACCTGGGGAGTTACAAAACTTCTGATGCCACATCCTAGACCAATTAAAGAAAAATCTGGGGGTGGAACCCAGGCAACACTTTTTTAAAGCTCCCTGGGAAATTCAATGTGCAGCCACGTGTGAGAACCACTGATCTAAACAACTAGATAAAAAAAGAAAAATAAACCCCCACTAACTCCAAGCTAACTACACTACAGTCACTAGAAGGTTATAGAAAATATTCAACACAACAGGAGGCCTGAAAAAAGTCCAAACTCCCTGCTAGCTATAGCCACAGGTAACCCGTGACAGGCCCCCAGAAAATGCTCTGCAATCAATTATCCAATTTCAACCTTTATGCCTGTCTAGTAAGGAGCACGTAACATGACCAAACAAAATGTGCTTGCTCTATCAGGGTTCCTCAACTTGGGTTGAAAGTACAGTGTAAGTGACTTTCCTGTCCCTCACAGGACTTTTGATAATCCCAGCCATACCCACTAAATACAAGAAGAGCCCCCCTTTGTTAAAAAAAAAAGACCCCACACCCCAATTTCCCAGGGGCAGAAGGGAGGTGGGTAATGCAATCCCTTGAGAACTACTAGATGCTCTACACGTGAGCGAGTAGGAGCCCGGGGTCAAAGCGCACCCAAATTTGGGAACACAAAACAGCAACGTCATAAGTGCCTACGAATCAGAAAATATGAAAATAGATTCAATGCTAAAAGAGATATAAGTACACCGCTTTCAAGTAGACATGGTAATCCAAACTAGGCTAATAAAATGTTGCTTGGCACAAGTTCTTAGAAAACTCTGCCCAGGCAAGAATGATGTGCAACTAGTAAAGCACTCAGAGCCTTCCAAAGTGCTCAGAAACACAGAGACCTGTCCCAGGGCAAATGTGTCCTTTGTCCAATGGGCAACTCAGTGTCCTCGTTTCCAGACCACTGCCCACTTTGTGTGTGTTTATTCAACAATAACTTAAGAAGAATCAACTTGGAGGTCTACTGGAGGTCTAGTCCAAATTAAATATACCGCTATCAAAAGGCGACAAGGGAAGACAAGGTTTCATCTCCCTGCCTCATTTTGTCCCAGGGATCCAGTCATAGGCCTCTCTTGGAGAATGAACCTCATTCCTCTGACACTGGCCATCAGCTCCAGACAGCCGAATCCCAAATCTGTACATCCAGCTACAACCTGCCTCTCACCCAAATGCTCACCACACTGTCCCAATCTCAAGTCTGGAATAAAATCCAGACTTCCCCACTCCTTCCCACCAATGGTTAATACCCCTGCCACTTAAGATCTCCCTTAACGGTCCCCTGAAGCTTCTCCCACAAGTCCCCCACCACAGCCTCTCTGCACCACTCAAACTCACTGGCCTCACAGACCTCATTTCATCAAACATCAAACGGAGGCACCACTTCACAGGGTTCCTATAAGGAAGCCGGCACCAATGTTCGAGCCCTCCATCCCTCACAGTCGGGCACTGCCATTTAATCATTATCCATAAGGTGGGCAACCCTGTGGACATAAGTAGATTAGCTGCACCCCCCAACATTACTAGCCCAAGTAGAAAAGAGAGTCCTCCCCAATAAAAACCTATGACACCAGGTGCCCTGCTTCAGGTAGATTCCCTCTTCTCCAGCTTCAAGAGGCTAAAATACTGTACCCTCCTTAACTAAGTGAATTCCATTAGAGAGGCTGCCCTCAGGAAATAAGCAATTCTCACTTCCAGAAAAACTCCTGGACTCTCCACCCCATGACCGTGACTTGTGCCTCTAAGTCTTTTACAACTTCAAACACTTCAACTAAGAAAACTCTGGACATAAATTATGAGGGCTTTAAGCTACACAATGCCAAGTCTCTGCCGCTGCAGGGTCATCACCCTGCACCAGCTGTGGGCCAGAGCCACACTAGTCCCCCCTCTGCACAATTAGGTGGCTGCATTCCTCTCTGCTCTCTCACATTTAAGCAGCACCTGGCTTATAAAATTAGAAGATGAATTTCTATTCTTGCTAAACGTATCTTTATATGCGCTGGAAATGCCACACTTCACCATCAAGGACCACCCCCCCTCCCCGAATTTTACTGTCTCCTAGGTCTCTCTCTCCCACAAAGCTCGGGCAATTTAAGCTCCAACAGGTGGTTAATTATTTCCATGGTTGCACCATGCCCAAGTGGTGAGGCCCAAAACCTAGCCTCCTTCCATCCCACCTCCCACTCCCCAGACCCTGGAATTTCCAGAGCCCCCTGATGTGCCTCCTCCATGCACACTTCCCATTTACCATCCAGGTCAGACGCCCCACCCCCGCTCCCACCTCCCCCTCTCAGAGATCTGCACTCTCTCAGTGGGAAGATGGCCCAAAGCTGTTGGCAGATCCGTTTGCAGCTCCCTGCAAGGGGAAACATAAATGCAGGTATCCTTTCCCCAAAACCCCAGACTCTCATGTCAGAGAACCTATGAGCCAGGCTTGGGTTGTACAGTTTACCAGCTTTCTGGTCTCCTCGACAGACCCCTAAACCTAAAAGAGGAAGGTAAGGAAAATGGACTCCAAATACAGTTTGAAATCATTCAAGTATCTGCTTTAAAAAATCCTCTCAGATATTGTCATCTTCACAGTGGTGTGTTCACAGGACAGTATGCATTGGTCAAAGCTCACAACTGTACACTAGGGACTTCCCTGGTGGCGCAGTGGTTAAGAATCCACCTGCCAGTGCAGGGGACACGGGTTCAAGCCCTGGTCCGGGAAGATCCCACATGCCTCAGAGCAACCAAGCCCGTGCACCACAACTACTGAGCCTGCGCTCTAGAGCCCGCAAGCCACAACTACCGAAGCACGCGCACCTAGAGCCCGTGCTCCGCAACAGGAAAAGCCACCGCAATGAGAATCCCGCGCACCGCAACAAAGAGTAGCCCCCGCTCGCTGCAACTAGAGAAAGCCCGCGCGCGCAGCAACAAAGACCCAACACAGCCCAAAATAAATAAATAAATATGTGAAAAAAAAGTACAACCAGCATCCTACTTAATGGTAATAGACTGAATGCTATCAGTAAGCAGGTAAGGATGTCTCAATAAGGCCTAGAGGTCAAGATGTGCCCAAGGTTACACATTTAAGGCTTGTAAGTGGTAGAGCTAAGAGCTAGGATCCAAACTCAAGCAGCGGGCTCCAAAGATCCAGTGCTTTTAATCATGACACTGTGTTGCCCCCTGCTTAGTTAAATACGGGACAATAAGCCATTTGTCCCAGACACCAAAATATCAACAGGTTATCTACTTGTGATAAGGTGAGAGATCTGGGTTTCCCCCTTTCTATTTCCCTACACCCTGCAGGTAGTCTAAAATGAGCACATAACTTAAACAAAAATATGTAAAAAGACAAATGCATAAACCATTATTTGAACAGCTTCTGGAGTTTCTTCAAGCAAAGCCATATCCTTCATTAAAAGAAAAAAATATGCATGGGAACTCTTAACAAACAAACAAAATTTTTTTTTAAGACCTATCATATTCCAAAGGGAATAAAGTGATAGTAAGCTCTTTTTCTCTCCAACCTACACAAACCCCACTTAGGAACACTTGGACTGACAGGCCCATGATCCCCTTCCTCACAACCCCAGACCAACTGGGCCACTTAGCTGCAGCATTAAACAGTTTAAAAATTCAGTGTTAAACCATTTATAAAACCTACACCACTACTGTTTCCCCAAGTGTGATCCATGGCACCGGTTCTAAGAAAAAGGGTCCCATAAGTAAGTCATAGGATATAATGTACAGCATGGGTGACTATAGTTAATACCGTACTGCATATGTGAAAGTTACTAAGAGTAGGTGTTAAAAGTTCTCATCACAGGAAAAAATAATTTTCAACCTATGTATGGTGACAGATGTTAACTAGGCTTATTGTGATCATTTCACAACATATACAAGTATCGAATTACGATGTTGTAGTTAGTTGTAACCTGCAACTAATACAATGTTATGTGTCAGTAACACCTCAATAAAAAAAAGAGAAAGGACCCCATGTTGAACCCAGTTTGAGAAATCTTCTAATATTTTCTAGAAATTCAGAATGCCCATTATCCTATCGGTCTTGCTTGACCACTGTGATCTGCAGTCCTTGAGAAGAGATAATTTGGCGCTAAATGTAACAGTATCCTAGAAATTGCTCAGGATCCTCACAGGAGAAATTTCCATTCCAGAGAAAACAGTCGTGCCACACAAACCCGTGGAAGTGTTATCTTAAAAATCAAAACGTCTTCATAAAATTCTGCTTTAGTAACTTAGAGAGGTCAAGTAAAGTAGACCAACCTTCAAATCACATGCCAACCCTTTATTTTCTGCCTCTTCTTTTGCCAGCAGAACTTTCCTTATCTTTCAGTAAGTGAAATTCACACCTCTTTATAACAGATCATCTTTACCCACTGGCACAATTTCAAAGTACTCAGCGCTAAGTACTGCAATTAGTGTTAAGTGTTTTATGTATCATTTGACACTCTTCCAAACATTTTATTGGACATCCCACCCAACAACACAGTGTGTGGGATATTGGTATCACTGGTGCCTTCATGCAAAGGGCGAAATTAAGGTACATGAGAAACTACCCAGAGCGTCAAGTCAGCTCAGGAACCCAGAACACGCTCCTGGCTCTTACCAGCTCCTTTTGACTTTGCCGCTTAGCCCATGAATGCCTTTGATCACAAGTGCGGCCACTAGCTCAGGAGCTCACTCCAGAACACAGGTGACATCATCAGTTTAACGAACTGCAGGCCCACCACAACTCTGGGCTCCAGAGTTGCCTTTTTCCTGGGGTCTGGAAAAATGCCCAGTCGTAAGGGTTTAAAAGAGCATTTGTGCAATGGTTTACATACTTGGCTGGCAGAATTCAACTGAGGAGGTTTCCTGACTTTTCAAAAGAACTGAGCCTGTATTTAAACTACCATGAAATGGTGGTTGGAGCCACAGCACACACCAGCAGGCTTAGGTTACAACTGCAGTGAAATGGTGGATTAAAACGCGCAGAGCATGCGTGACTCCAAAAACTAAACTCAATAATAGCTTTCTTGAACACGTTTTGAAACAGAGGCCCAACCACAATCCAGTAACTTTCGAGCTAATCCTTACGTGCCAAGGGTTAGTATAACCACGGTGGTCTCAATTCAAATTATAAAGCCCGTAATTCCAAATCTTACCCAGGGTCCCAAATCCAACACCAAAAGCTCTAACTTTTCAAAGCTATGAGAGACCACAGCACTTCAGTCTACCTCCCAAGAAGGTAGGGAAGGCCTGTGAATGCTGATTCAAATACGGCCAATTTCATTACAATTAAGAGGATTCAAAGAATCCAGGACTTCCCTGTTGGTCCAGTGGTTAAGACTCAGCGCTTCCACTGCAGGGGGCACAGGTTTGATTCCCTGGTGGGGGAACTAAGATCCCACATACCGGGCAGGGAGGCCAAAAAAAGAAAAAAAGAAGAGGGGCTTCCCTGGTGGCACAGTGGTTTAGAGTCTGCCTGCCGATGCAGGGGACACGGGTTCGTGCCCCGGTCCGGGAGGATCCCACATACCGCAGGGTGGCTGGGCCCGTGAGCCATGGCCGCTGAGCCTGCGCGTCCAGAGTCTGTGCTCCGCAACGGGAGAGGCCACAACAGTGAGAGGCCTGCGTATCGCAAAAAAAAAAAAAAAAAGATACAAAGATTCCAAATTGGTAACTCCTCCACTGCAAGACAAAACTAGCTTTCCCCCACAAAAACAAAACAGACAAAAAACCCACAAATCATCCACCAGTTGCTTATTAAATTGGAAAACACTCTTTTTAAGAAACATCACCTGCAGAGCTTCAGGTTACTTGAAAAAATACCTCACTTGTTAGCTGGGGTGATTGTTCCTAAATGCCTGGATCATGGAATCAATTTCTTAAACAGCTGTTATCCCTTCCAAAGCATTTAAAACAATAGAGAACTATCAAGTAGGAAATAGATGAGGCTTTTTGATACAAAGCACAAACTAACTTTACCCTATACCACCTCTACAGGTTTAAAGACATAGGTATAACTGCAGAACTATACTCTAAAAAACCATTAAGGTTTACACAATTTTTAATGGCAAGCTCACAAAATGAATTCCCAGCAATGTGCAATTATTCAGCCTGGGGTCAAATACAGCATGATCAGTGCAATTAAGAATCTTGCAGAGTTGGGGAAAAGGGAGGTTTTTTTTTTAAATCCCAACAAAGCAAAGGAGCATGCCAAATGTAGTCAGACCCTAACAAGGGACCTAACCCCAAGCAGTCCAGAAAACATTTTCAAAGACAATGAAGGTATGAGAGAATACCTACGTCACACAAAAATATACCTTCCCCAGAGCTGTTAGAAAATTCTGAGTCCAGGTTCTACCTCGAAGCACAAGGAGTGTGAGACTCAAGTGTGTGTTGGGTGAGGATGGAGAACCGGGTAGAAATGGACCTTCATGGACCTTGGAAGTGCTGATAAGGAGTTTCAACTTCATCTGTAGAGTAATGAGGACTCACAGGAGGGCTTTTAAATGGGAAAAGGGACAGGGATCTGTTGCGTTTCTGTTGACTGAGCCCTTCCCAAACAAGGGAGGGAGACAAGTAGGGAGACTGTGGCCAAGGACTGTAGCCAGGAAAAGGGTGAGCAAGGAATCTGAGAGGGTAGCAGGTAGAATCCATAGGACTTACTGACGTGGATGGGTGCCTCGAAGGTTTCTGATACACGGGGTTTTTTTTTCTTTTTAATGAGGATCCTATTATAGTGGTTCTCATATAATCAGTATCAGAATTGCTAGGAGGAAAGCTGGTTAAAAATGTAATTCCAAGTACTACCCTCCCCTCAAAGACTGTGATTCACGTCAGTCTAGAGTGGGGCCCACGCATGCATTTTCCCATTCATCAGCCGCCCAAGGTTTCATCGTTAAAGCGGGTGTGGATGTTCTCTATCACAGTGGTGGATAAAGTGTGATGGGACAATGATAATGCTGAGGGGGTAGGGAGAAAGCTTTTTCTACTCTTGAACAAAAGAACCAAAAAGCTAGATGCAATCAAAACTGGTTTAGGTTTTATGCTTATAGTTATAGCTATTTAAAATACACGAAGATGGGCTTCCGTGGTGGCTCAGTGGTTGGGAATCGGCCTGCCAATGCAGGGGACACGGGTTCAAACCCTGGTCCAGGAAGATCCCACATGCCGCGGAGCAGCTGGGCCCGTGCGCCACAACTACTGAGCCTGCGCTCTGGAGCCCACGAGCCACAACTACTGAGCCCACGAGCCACAACTACTGAAGCCGGCATGCCTGAGCCCATGCTCCACAGTAAAATAGGCCACCTCAATGAGAGGCCTGCGCACCTCAACGAAGAGTAGCCCCTGCTCGCCACTGCTGGAAAGGGCCCGCGCGCAGCAACGAAGACCTAACACAGCCAAAATAAATAAACTAAATAAATTAAAAATACACGAAGACAGTGGGAGGGAGACAGAAGCGGGAGGGGATATGGGAATATATGTATACATACAGCTGATTCACTTTGTTATACAGCAGAAGCTCAGTAGGAAGTGCTAACTGACCCCAGTGCAAACCTCAGGGGAAGGTAAGGCCCATCCTCCTTCCCTGCACCACGGACACTTCCAAAAAGAACCAGGGAAATTTTGCTGAGGATTTGTCATCCAGATCACTGCAACAACCTGGTTAGAATTTACACCAGGGATTCTCTACCCCAGCACCACAGATATGTTGGCTTGTCAACGTTGTGCACTGTAGGATGTTTAAAATCACCCCTGCCCCA
>NW_020172638.1:1095280-1099460 GCF_003031525.2 Neophocaena asiaeorientalis asiaeorientalis
ACACGCAGCCATTGCCTTAACTTAGAGGCTTCCCGGTTGTGGAATTAACAAAGGACTTGGAATCAAATAGACAGGGTTTTGAATCACAGGTAGCCCACTTAAAAAGAGAAAAACTTCAATGTGCCTATTTACTCATCTTTAAAATGGGGATAAAACCCACCATATGCCTGTTGTGAAGATTACATAAAATAATGTGTTATGCGCTTAGGGCAATGCCTAGCCCAGGAGGCAATTAGTAAACACTGGCTTTTTTGTTTTCAAAAAGATGTTTTGAAGAAGCGGGGACATTTGCTTACAGCTTTGGCCTGAGTGGAAACCTCCTCCCAAAAGGAACAATATAGAGAAATGACAGTCCCAGTTCTCTCTCCAGCTCCTGGGGGCCCTGAACCTGGGGTCTATGGACTCCCAAGGGCCAAGGGACACAATTCAGGGGCTCTGTGAACATGGATGGCAAAAAGCATACATCCTTATTTTCACTAATTGAAACTTAGCATTTTTTTCAATTATGCTTGTAAAACCACACATTATCAACTACCTGGCCACTGTCACAACAGAAGCACAGCTTTTCCTGATCAAATGACAGCTGAAATACGGATTTCCTCGGCTCTACTCCGAAATTACGGAAATGTGGAAATTATGAGGCCTGCAGCTAGACTGTATTTTGTTATGAAAGAAGCACATATTACTATTTACTATGTCACATATTAGGGGTTTTATTTTGAGAATGTTATTTTAAATAAATGGGTTATTTTATGCATTTAAAATTCTTATTCTGAGAAGCACTCCACAGGCTTCCCCAATGAGGGCCAAAGGCACACAACTTAAGAACCCCTACCCTCAACATTTTTCGGCTAAGCCCATAATTCCCAAGCAGGCTTATGGTTTTTTTGTTGTTTTGTTTTGGGTTTGTTTTTTTTTTTTGGCCGCGCTGCGCACTTGTGGGATCTCAGTTCCCCGACCAGGGACTGAACCTGGGCCATGGCAGTGAAAGCCCAGAATCCTAACCACTAGGCCACCAGGGAACTCCCGTGTCCTTAATTTACTAAATAAATTTCTGTTATAAAACTAATTTGTTAATTTGAATGACATAAGTCACTTTGTTTCCCTACATAAACTATAGTGATCCAAAGGACAGACACAACAGCATCAGTCACATTTCCTCACTCAGGACCCATCCTCTTAATTCTAAAGGTAAATGTGTGCCTCGTTTTCCCCTAGTGAACTTGAACTAGCTTTCCACCTTTACCATAACATCAGTCAGGTCCATTTAACCAGTACTTCTTAAACATCTATGATGTATCAGAACTGTGTCCAGGATAAAAACCCTGGAGGTCACCCTTCAAAGACACTCCCAGCCCGGGGAAGAAATGGACATGGAAAGGAAGACTGCAACCCTACCCTTCCAGGATGGGCAGAGGTCGTGCGTACCTCACTCGGGTCTACGCAGAACACTCGCTGGCTGCCTAGCATAAACAAACCACGTGTCCTCCACCTGCCCAAAGATGCTTAAGCTGTACTAGTGTGGGACATGTTTATTCTTGTTAGCCTCAGGCTGAGAAGTCACAAAATGTTTTCTAGGCTCAAGAGTCTTCACAGTCCAATACTTCACTTACCAGAGGATCAAAGGTGAGATTTTTTTCCAGCAGAAATTAAAATTTCCTGAGTTACCTCATCAGCCAGAACTAAACAGGCACCGCCAGGCCCAACCTATAATTGCCCTCAGTGGCCCCGTGGCTGCTGGGTACTAGCTGGCTTGCACTGGTAACCAAGTTATACAGAATCGTAACATAACATAACTAAGTGGTTCAAGTTTAATTCCATTAAAATCACATCGTGGAACTGGGGCATGAGGAAGGATTACTGACAAATGAGAAAAAGAACATGATTCCAGGCTCCACAGGCATTTGACTCACCCTTGAGTCACATCCAATACTCACACGCCAAGAGTAATGCCTTCTGACTCATTATTATCAATTAAAATAAATGTTTTTGAAGACCTCACAGGTGGTAGACTTCTCACCAAGTGCCCCTTAATGAAAACCAAAAACAGATCCTAGTTTAGCCAGATCCCCTTATTCTACAAGGGTGGATACCTACAGACAGCAAGGGTGACATGCCTCCCCCCAAAATCAAGTGATGGGGGTATACAATAAGAATCAGGGTCCTCTTACTCCCAAAACAGTTCTGTAGGGACTCAAGATCTAACACAGATGCATACATACATGTCCCCTTAGGATCTCTTTCTAGAATGTTCACCGTGTCATCAAAACTTTCTCATCTTTTTTTTTTCTTTTTTTTTTTTTTCCTCATCTTTGAAAACAAAAAACTTTCTCATCTTGAAGATCAACAATCTGGGAATTAAGAGTAACTGGCTGGGGGACTTCCCTGGTGGCGCAGTGGTTAAGAATCCGCCTGCCAATGGGCTTCCCTGGTGGCGCAGTGGTTGAGAGTCCGCCTGCCGATGAAGGGGACACGGGTTCGTGCCCCGGTCCGGGAAGATCCCACGTGCCGCGGAGCGGCTGGGCCCGTGAGCCATGGCCGCTGAGCCTGCGCGTCCGGAGCCTGTGCTCCCCAACGGGAGAGGCCTCAACAGTGAGAGGCCCGCGACCGCAACAACAACAAAAAAAGGGCTTCCCTGGTGGTGCAGTGGTTAAGAATCCGCCTGCCAATGCAGGGGACACGGGTTCGAGGCCTGGTCCGGGAAGATCCCACATGCTGCAGAGCAACAGAGCCGGTGCGCTACAACTGCTGAGCCTGCGCTCTAGAGCCTGTGACCCACAACTACTGAAGCCCACGCGCCTAGAGCCCGTGCTCCACAACACGAGAAGCCACCACAATGAGAAGCCCGCGCACCGCAACGAAGAGTAGCCCCCGCTCACCGCAACTAGAGAAAGCCTGCGCGCAGCAACGAAAACCCAACGCAGACAAAAAAAAAGAGTGACTGGGAATTCTCAATTATTTTTTACTTTCTCTTCACACGACTAAATTATTTGGATGCCACTTCCACACCTCGGCAACTTCGAACCCGCCGGCTTCTCCCGCTCCCTTCCAAACTGCACGTCCATGGTTCTCTCTCCCTCTCTAGCCGGTGCCTGCCCAAAATGTTCAAGTTCTCTCCCTTTTTCTTCATACAATTAAGGGAAGGTTTTCCCCGCTTCTACAATAGAACGCAGAAGTCCATTGGGAGCACCCATTTCAACAGACAACACCTGAATTTAGCTGCAAGCTGTTTAAGGCTTCAGGCAAGGACACTCAGGCTGAGGGAAGGGCAGGAATCTTCCGGCCTCATCGTTACCCTGCTTAGAGCCTGGAAAACTCACACTCAATAAGTACAGGTGAGCGCTCACACAAGACTGCCACCAGAAACTCAACTCAGCAGCTTAGTGGCTTTGAACCACTATTTCTTCCTCACGCCTCACCCTCCCAGTGAAACTGGCAGGCTAATTACTCAAAAAAACCTTTTACAGCTCCAATCACCATTTCATCTCCTGATTCTCCCCAGCCGCCTCCCTTCCCTCCAGCCTCACCTAAGAAAGGAGGGAACTAAGAAATGCTTTTTTTTTCTCCTAGTCACTTCCCCACCACCCAAATACGCTGATATTACTTCACAACCCTGTAGCGTTTTCCAGCAACTCCATTAACATTAAAAGCCCTGGGGGATGGGGGTGCCCAACGAAGTGCGCCCTATCCTTCCCCTTTTTTACCACAGGGAAGAAGCAGCTCAGACAGGTTGAGAAATAAAGCCAAAGTCACAAGCAGAGCCAATCAACACAGGACAGAAAACTAGGTCTTGTCCAAATCCCTAAGGTCTTTTTTTCTTCCCCCTCATCTTATGCCTTCG
Source organism: Neophocaena asiaeorientalis asiaeorientalis (assembly GCF_003031525.2). Classification (NCBI taxonomy): domain Eukaryota; kingdom Metazoa; phylum Chordata; class Mammalia; order Artiodactyla; family Phocoenidae; genus Neophocaena; species Neophocaena asiaeorientalis. The sequence continues at coordinate 1,099,122 of NW_020172638.1, forward strand.
GAAATCCTTTAAACTGGGGGAGAACATGCAAAGTGAGTACTCAGAAGTTTAAAAAAAGGGGCAGGGGAGAAAGAAAGTGTGAAAGTAATGTTTTCAATGGTAACAGAAAAGGTGGCTCCAGCCAATTGGAGGAAGACGGTGAAAAAGCAAGACCTGGGTGAGACGCTCCAAGTGGGACAAACCGGAAGCGCAGATTCAAGTCTGCGGCACTCACAGGTTTAAAAGCCACCAGAGGGACTTCCCTGGCGGTCCAGGGGTTAAGACTCCGCACTCCCAATGCAGGGGGCACGGGCTCGATCTCTGGTCGGGAAACTAAGGTCCCGCATGCTGCTGGGCCTG
>NW_020172638.1:1099473-1099800 GCF_003031525.2 Neophocaena asiaeorientalis asiaeorientalis
CCTACCCCTCCCCCCCCTTAGACGCACCCAGGAAAAAAGGATGCAAAATACCCTTCCTCTCCACAATTTCCGCAGTCGGTCCGGACTTTCCCAGCCCTCTGTTCTGGTCGGCTCGCAGTCTTCCGAGCCTCCCCGATTCGGAGAGTTACAGTTCCCGCGCTGGGACTTCACCCCCCACCCAATAATAATATAATCATCGTTTCCTTTTCCCGTGCCCCGTCCCTTTCCGGGGGATCTGTCTCCTACGCGGTCGCCTGAGAATTCTGCGAGCGCGACGCGGTCCTGCCCCAGGCCCGGCTCCCACCAGGGGAGCCCCCACCCCCGGGG
>NW_020172638.1:1099942-1124342 GCF_003031525.2 Neophocaena asiaeorientalis asiaeorientalis
AGCCCCGAACTCCGAGCGCAGCGTGTGAGGCCGCGCTAAGGCAACTGTGGAAACGTGGGCGCCGTGCTCCCCGGCGTGCGTCACCAATGGCCGCGCCCCGCGCCGAGGATCTGGCGGGCGCTCCCGCCATCCGTTAGGTCACCTTAGGTTTAAACCACGCAGCACGACTTCCGGGGGGCCCACCCCCTGCGCTTCCCCCAGACCGGCCCCCCGAGCCCAGGCCCCTCTGATTTCCTGGCCAAGCCAAGAAAATAAAATGCTGGGAACCACCCTGGAGTCTAAAAGTACTGCCGCCTTTTCCTTAACTCTTCAAATGCTACAATTTAATCTATTAGAATTGTCATTTACATTATCTATAGCCAGGGCCGGCTCTGCGTTTCGGCACAAAACAGAAAGCTCTTGGGTATTCAAGTTAGTTGCCTACGTTTTTGCGAAAAATGGGAATGGGGAAGAAGCAAGTGAGAGGAAAACGTTGTTAATGTTGACTTGAGAAATTACAGCTTCTAGAGTTGCTCGTCCAGCACTGATGTCTACATTCGTGGCAGTGAACCTTTTCGCTGTGAGCTTGTCTTTGACTTCGGGGTTGTAGCTAGTGATCGACAAGATGCGACAAAGGAGAGAACATCAGTGTCTGGCCACTAAAGCCCTCTTTATGACACTGACAGTATCACTGGGCAAATGCCTCCATCATCCCATCAGTCCTCTGTGCCTCTCTAGGCGCTCCCAGGCTCCTCAGGAATTGCTGTAATGGCTGGACAAAGTCTAGATCAGTGAAGTCTTGTACCTCCACAAGCGCAGGAGGAACCTAGATATTAAGCTTAATCTCTCCTGCAAACAGTCCCTAGTGGCTGTTTTGCTGAGTCCTTCACCTTTCCACAGGAACTGGGCAGTGTCTTCACAAGTGTCTGTTAATAGACCATCCTGTTAAGAACCGGGGCCCCTTTTCAGCCCCCACATTAATTTTCTCCAGCCCAGGCCACCTGTTTGTTACCCTGCATGTTTTCCTTTCTTCTGTGGATCCCAGGGTCCTCAATTTCCATAGCTCTTCTGCTATCTCAGCCTTCAGTCTCTATTCTTCAGACTGCAGCTCTTGCTTGCTTCCTGGGATGCTCTCCAGTTCTGGTCATTCCTCCAGAGTCAGGTCCCCGGGAACCCAGTTGTCCTTGTCTGCCACACTGCAGGGGCAGCAAGGCTCCACAGGCCTCCTCAGGCTCAGAACAGCCCTGCACTTGCTTTAACTTTCTGCTCTCGCTGTCTTGAAATTGTGAATGATTTTTGAACAAGGGGTCCCGTGTTTCCATTTTGTACTGGGCCTGCAAATTATGTAGCCGGTCCTGCTCAGCAGCTCGTGTCCTCCAGGACAGGTGGCAGTGGCCAGCGATAGTGCCCCGCCTTGCTTCTGCGGGTGCAAAATAGACGGAGATAAAAGTCCCTGAGATACTCTGCCATTAACTAATCAGAAAGCCACAACAAAACCCTAACGCTTCATAATGTTAGCACAGCATCAGAGATAAATGGGCCTTGAAATGGAGCTGGCATTGTTGGGTAATTTTAAGCATGTTCACAGTGTCTGTATTACCTACCAATGACACAATCCTGGTGAGACTGTTACAGGTAGGACATGGACAGGAATCAAGGGCTTGAGGCCTTTGTAAATACCTCCAACTGGGCTGTGAGTACCTATTTGGATTCTGGAACGTGTTCTCTTTGCCTGGGTTTTATAATCTAGGCCCCTGACTTCAAGGCCTGTTAGAGGACGAATAATCACTTTGTTTGTGGGAATTGCTTGTGTTAGAGTTGACCGGTGTATCCTGTGCAACTGTTATCACATCAGAGAATTCAGCAACTTATCCTGCAACAAAAAAGCAGGAGAGACTTACCCAACGCCAGCCTGCATTTCCTCATCAACAAAATCTTGGCAATGGTGAAAATGTAGATATCATGGATTAATGTCCTCTTGCCTGCCCTCGTCTGCTCTTGGCCCAAAGGAGGCCTGAGACAGAGAAAAGCAGTACCTGGCATCCAGCAGGAGCTGGCCAGGTGCCCTCCTGTTGAACATAAACAATTCCCCACAACCCTGACATCAGACAAGGCCACTCTGTGACCAGGATAGGACGGAACAAAAACAAGACCACTCCGTAATCATGTCAAAACACGGACAAAGCAGGAACTTGTCCAAACCACCAAAGTCACCCACCCAACGTCCCTGGGTCCTGGCTCCTAGAAGAGACTGCTGCTTCTTCACCAATCCCAGCCTTTGTCTGGTCTTCCCCGCTTCTCAGGCAAGAAGACTAAGACGCCTGATCAGGACTCACCCCCGCTTCCTGACAGCATCCAATCCAGAGCGACACCCGGCTTCCTTAAACGCTCCCCAAAGCACCAGACACAGGCCCCACTGCTACGTGTGGTCCTTCCTGACCCCCTCTCGCTGTGATGCCCCGCGGGTCCCCATGGCATACGGCTGTTCCATTGCAGGTGCTCCTGAGGACGGGGGGAGTGGCTGGAGGGCAGTGAAAATAAGCTGAAGTCAATACTTAGAGTGGAAAAGTGACCTCTTAGCAAAATCCTACTTGCTGTTAGATATTACACTTATCCAAAACTCACATTCACATGGACCCATCTGCTTATTGGCAGTCAGGCCAACTTGCACGTCTGCAACAGTTTTTAAAAACTCAGAGAGGGGCTTCCCTGGTGGCGCAGTGGTTGAGAGTCCGCCTGCCGATGCAGGGGACACGGGTTCGTGCCCCGGTCCGGGAAGATCCCACATGCTGCAGAGCGGCTAGGCCCGTGAGCCATGGCTGCTGAGCCTGCGCTTCCGGAGCCTGCGCTTCCGGAGCCTGTGCTCTGCAACGGGAGAGGCCACAACAGTGAGAGACCTGCGTATCACAAAAAACAAACAAACAAACAAAAAACCTCAGATAAAGAGCCACACTGTCCTGCACAATTAGCAACAATAACTACCTCCTGGGAAGAAGAGAATGGAAAACAGAAGAGATTTCTGTTAAAAAGGAGAAGACAGTGGCCATGGCAGGGAAGTTGGGGTGCTATCTGGAAACTTCCCCAGCTGAAAGAATGCACAGGCCATTCTATGGGGCCGCAGTCCAAACCTCTCTTGTGAAGAGAGGTGGGGGGGAGGCAGGGGCGAGCACTACCCAGTAGCCGTTTGTTCTACTGTTTTGTTTTTTGCTTTTTCACCAGTTCACTTGGGACAAAAAAAAAAAGCTATTGCTGCTACCTGGGCCCGGACTCAGGTGCAGCTCAGGCATTGGATTGTTAAACTAAATATATAAAAACCCGGGAGGCCTGCCGGTTTGAACCGCAGCCCCGCGCGCGGAGGTCCATGAGGCTGGCGCCAAGGGCCGGCGATTCGCCGCGGGAGTCGGCGCAGGAGCGCGGCATGGAGGGCCTGGCCTAGCTGGGGCTCGTGGCCCTGCGTCATCTGGCTGCGACGCGGGTCAACCCCAGGCGGGTGTGGGCATCGTGTCCACAGCCAACGTCCCCGAAGCCGCACTCGGGCCATGATCACTCGGTGAAGCTGCGCTGCGACACCGCGGCCGACTTCTTCCCGCGCTGTGAGGACCTGTGCGCGCTGCAGGACTCAGTGCCTCTGCCCGCCTTGCGCGCTTCCCTGCAGGAGGGCCTGCTGGAGTTAACGGCGACCGCCTCCGCGGGGTAGACTGGGCGCCGGTCCTGAGCACCCTCTGCCCCGATCTGTATCCAGAGCTTCTTCCAGCGACGGCTGGGCGAGACAGTTATTTGTCAAGGTGTAAAGAACTCTAACACTCTTAAGACAGTAAACTTCACGGGGTGTAATCTGACGTGGCAGGGAGCAGATCACATGACCAAGACCTTAAAGTATTTGACTACCAGAAGGCATGAAGAAACCTGGGCTGAGAATCTCCATTCCAGGAGACCTGATCTTGACTGTATGGCTGGTTTGAGGCGCATCACTCGGAACTGCGACATGCTCATGGGTGACCTGGGTGCAAGTGCTTCTGCAAAATCTCTTAGTGAGGATTTGTGGCTTGGAGGACTCTTCCACACGTGAGAAAATGAGAGTTGTCTATATGTTAAATCTGTAGAGTTAGCAAGTGACCTTTTGTCTTTCATCAAAAGCACTTGACCTGCAGCAGTGTGGCCTCACCAGTGAAGGAGCAAAGGCTTTACTAAAGGCCCTTGAAACCAACGGAACTCTGCTCGTTCTGGATGTAAGAAAAAATCCACTTGTTGTACCAGTGGATAACTTCTCCATCGGTGAAGGAACCATCCAAAGCTGCTAGACAGAAGAAGAGAACTCTAATTTTGGAAAGTGGTCGAAAAGGAAAAGCTACTATTAGAATTGATGTCCAGTGGAGCCCCAGAATGGAAGCAAGATGAATATTCCATTCCACATTGGCAACACCAAAGGAGATGATGCTTTAGAAAAAAGATTTGTCGACAAAGCTCTTGAACTCAATATGATCTCCCTAAAAGGGCACAGAGAACAGCAAAACATCCACAGCTATCCCAAGCTGTTGAAACTTAACCTTAATTCTGACTTGAACTGGAAGCTTTTAAAAAGTCTTCTCTTGCTTTTCTACCAAATTCCAGCTACTGTTGTCTTTGCTGCTACTTTTTCTGCCTAGATCTCATATTCAAAGCTGCCTATGGGTTTAATTATATGCAAATTGCAGGTTGTTGTTTTTAGAGACACACAGCATGGAGGGTGGGTGGGGCCCTCTAGGTGCTGAATTTTGATCCTTTGCAAGATGACAGCAGTGGGGTCTTCTGGACTTTCTTTATACGGTTATTCTCATAAAGCGATAAAAGTGACTTACTATATGTTTATATAGCAAGGTCTGTTTTTAATACCAAATAGCTTATATCTCTATGCATTTATATCTCTGTGCCTTTATATTTCTAATAATATGGTTCTTGTTGGTATATGTTGAGACTTTCAGAATTTGTTAGGATCCTTGACCTTGTGCATTAGAGTGTTACGTTCTCAACAGTTGTGTGCCTCCCATTCCCCCTCCCCTCTCCCTTTTTAAGCTGCTTCACAAGATTTGGAAGCTCCCTGATTCACTTTTACTTTCCTTTCAGTGGGTAGAACGGTTGGTTGGTTGGTTGGTTGGTTTTGTTTTTCAGTTATGCTGTTAAACTAAAAATCTGTGTTAAATTCCCTTACTGTTTCTTCACGTGACTGTTCTCTTTCTGGTGTTTGACCAGTGATGCCGTGAGTTCGGGAAGATTTTTGCTGAAGAGTCTTTTCCCCTCTTGTTCATCCATTGTCAGTGTTTTATGTTGACCGTGTGAAGGACATTAAAGTCCTAAAACATCTTAAAGAAAAAACCAAAAACAAACAAACAAAAAAAAATGGGAGATTCCAGTGCAAAGTGAAGAGTGCCTCTGCCAAACCCCAAAGCAGTGTGAACCCCAATAGATAAAGCCATGAGACTGGCTCTGATACAAGTAAATAAATACATTTTAAAAGCGAGAAAGGGCTTCCCTGATGGCACAGTGGTTGAGAGTCTGCCTGCCGATGCAGGGGACGCGGGTTCGTGCCCCGATCCTGGAAGATCCCACATACGGCACAGCGGCTGGGCCCGTGAGCCATGGCCGCTGAGCCTGTGCGTCCGGAGCCTGTGCTTCGCAACGGGAGAGGTCACAACAGTGAGAGGCCTGCGTACTGCAAAAAAAATAAATAAATAAAATAAAATAAAATAAAAGCGAGAAAATAACAAATGTTGGGGAGGATGTGGAGGAATTTCTGGTGGGAATGTCAAATAGCGCAGCCACTGTGGAAAACAGTTCGGTAGTTCCTCAAAACGTTAAACAGTTACCATGCAACCCAGCAATTCCCCTCTTGGGTGTATACCCAAGAGAATGGAAAACAGGTGTTCAAACAAAAACTTGTACACAAATGTTTATGGCAGCACTATTTACAATGGCAAAAAGGTGGAAACAACCAAATTTCCATCAACAGATGAATGGATAAACAAACTATTTTCAGCCACAAAAAGGAATGAAGTACTGATACATGGCACAACATAGGTGAACCTCAAAAACATTATGCTAAGTGGAAGAAGCTAGTCACAAAAGGACAAATACTGTATGATTCCACTAGAAATGTCCAGAATAGGTAAATCCATAGAGACAGAAATTGGGTTAGTGCTTGCCAGGGGCTGGGAGAAGGAAGGAAGTGAAGTGACTGCTTAATGGGTATAGGGTTTCCTATTGGGGGGGATGAAAATGTCTTGGAATTACATACAGTTACCCCAAATTGTAAATGTACTAAATGCCGGTGAATTTTTCACTGTAAAATGGCTACTTCCATGTTATGTACATCTTACCTCAATTAAAAAAAAAAAGACGTAGCCAAACCAAGTTTGTCAGGTAAAGCTGTATAGAAATTTTTATTAAGTGAACTTCATCACCTATAGCAAATTCCAAGTAAATGCCTGATGGGGTGGACTTGAAGTGAGATGTTTGCAAAAAGGAGCAAATTGAAGGCAGCTGCGAAACCAGCCTCATGGTTGTGGTTTTCCCAGAAAGAAGCATTCTTCAGCCTCTCAGCCTCGAATGCTAACTTATTTAATCCTTACAATAGCCCTAAGAGGTAGGTGCAATTATCCCCATTTTACAAATGGATTAACTGAGGCACAAAGAGGTTAGGTAGCTAGAAAGTGCTGGAGCCAGGACTCAGACCCAGGCAGGTGGCTCCAGAGTCTGGCTAGTCACCCCTTCATGGTGCTGCCTCTGATTGCCCTGCCTGTTGTCTCAAAGTGTCCCCACTTTTCTTTCTTTCTTTCTTTTTTTTTTTTTTTTTTTTGCAATTTTTTTTTTTTTTTTTTTTTTTTTTTGCAGTACGTGGGCCTCTCACTGCCGTGGCCTCTCCCGCTGCGGAGCACAGGCTCCGGACGCACAGGCTCAGCGGCCATGGCTCACGGGCCCAGCCGCTGTGCGGTATGTGGGATCTTCCAGGACCGGGGCACGAACCCGTGTCCCCGGCATCGGCAGGCGTACTCTCAACCACTGCGCCACCAGGGAAGCCCCGCCCCCACTTTTCTTATAACTCCCCAAACCGGAGGTGTGTGAGTCTGCCTGCCTCCCACCAGTAGGCGCCCCCTCCCCGTCACGGAGCGTGTGATTGGAGAGGGTGTCCTGCCCCCCTCCTCTCTGGAGCCATCGCCTATCTCCACCAATTTCTGGGCTGAACCCCGACCCAATCTCTTACTAGTTGTGTGACAGTGAATAGGTTCACCAACCTCTCTGTGCCTGTTTCCCCTCTCTGTAAAATGGAGCTAATAACAGTAGAGCTGTTGTGAGGATTAAATGAATAACTATATGACAAGCATAGAGGGCAGTATCTGACACATGACAAGTATTCAATAAATGGCTATGCTGATGAGGATGTTTGATATTACTAAGGCACACCCTACTCTGGGCACTGAGCTCCTTCAGGACTCTTTTTCATCCTTGGGTTCCCAGTGCTTAGCACTGTGCCTGGCACACAGCAGGTGCTCCATATCTGTGTCCTTTGAAATGAACTGAGGAATAGAGCATCATGCTCAACATCCCAAAGGACCCCAAGCAGAGACCCAGTTCTCAGGAGTCCTATGTCGGGAAAGGAAGATGATGGTGACAGCCAACCCACTCTGTTCCCCACTCTGGACTTCCCCACTCTCTTCCCAGTCATTCACCTCTACAGTTGGCCCTCCAAATCCGTGGGTTCCGCATCTGTAGATTCAACCAACCTCAGATTGAAAATATTAAAAAAACAAATTCCAGGGCTGCCCTGGTGGCACAGTGGTTGAGAGTCCGCCTGCCGATGCAGGGGACATGGGTTCGTGCCCCAGTCCAGGGGGATCCCATATGCCGCGGAGCGGCTGGGGTCGTGAGCCATGGCCGCTGAGCTTGCGCGTCCAGAGCCTGTGCTCCGCAACAGGAGAGGCCACAACAGTGAGAGGCCCGCGTACCGGGAAAAAAAAAAAAATCCATAAAGTCCCTAAAAACAAAACTTAAATTTCCCTCTGTCTGGCAACTATTTACATAGCATATACATTGTATTTATAATTATTTACATAGTATTTACATTATATTAGGTATTATAAGTAACCAAGTAATAACCGAGGGAATTCCCTGGCGGTTAAGACTCTGCACTTTCACTGCCAATGGCCCAGGTTCGATCCCTAGTTGGGGAAATAAGATCCTACAAGCCTTGGGGCACGCCCCCCCCAAAATACAAAAAGCAACCGAGAGACGGTTTTAAGTATACTAGAGGGGATGCCCAGGTTGGTTAAATGGAAACATTAGGCCATTTTATATAAGGGAATTGAGCATCCTCAGATTTTGCTGAGGGGGGCGGGGGGTCCTGGAACCAATCCTCTACAGATACCGGGGCAAACTGTATTCCTGACCCCCAGGGTGCCAGGCAGTTCACAGCCCATTCAGAACCTCCTTAAGAGTTTGTTGGTAGAACCCTCTGGATGATTATTTAAGAAAAGTAAATGACAAAATAGGTTTTCCGCAAGACATTTCAAGCCCGAGTGCCAGTCATAATCCTCATTTGTGTCCCCGCTGACCCTTTTATTTTATTTTTTTTATTTTTTAACATCTTTATTGGGGTATAATTGCTTTACAATGGTGTGTTAGTTTCTGCTTTATAACAAAGTGAATCAGTTATACATAGCCACCAGGGAAGCCCCCCGCTGACCCTTTTAGAATTAGCATGTAGAACACAAAAGGATGAGAAGTAGATTCCTATTATTACCCTGCAGCCACTTTCCTCACCCTTGCAGAATCGCAGTGCCCTGAGATATGTCCGCACACCGCCCGCCCCACCAAAGGGTTCCTCCAGTTTGAGAAAGCCTGACTTAGAGGGAAGGTTGGCAGCCTGAGGCTCCATTACTCAGCCCTGAGAAGACACACTGGTCCAGGCTTTCTTAAGAGAATCTCCGCTTGAGACTCTTTACAAAGCCCACATTGCTCCAAGTAAAATGCTGTCCAACCCATTCCACTTCCTTCTTTCCTCTCATTTCCAACAAAGAATGGTGCATTAGGGGGAGGGGAGACTGAAGTGTTGTAAGGCATTACTTAACCGCCTATGTTCAAATAATGACACAATCAAAATTGTTACCAAAGCAAATAATAGAGCATGTTTTGGTCCCAAAAGTAATGCCCTGGCTTCTCATCTGAAGGCAGCATTTCCTACAGCTATACTCAAAGATGTGACTAAATTCTCAACTGTTAGTGCTAGTTAAATATATACTTTTCTGTTGTAAAACAACTATACTTCGATTAAAAAATTATGATATATATATAAATATATATTTTTTTATTTTATTATTTTTTTTCTGTAACATTGATTCCTTACTTCCTCAGTCTCTAGAGAGGCAGCCTGCAGAATGGTTAGGATCAGGGGGCCTGGATTCTAATTCTGATTCTCCCATTTCCTTGCAGGTGACCTTTGGCAAATGATCTAATTTTTCTAACTTTCTTTATTTGTGAAGGAAGTAACACAACAGCATGTCTTTCACACGACTGTTCTGAGAATTAAATAAATTAATAGAAGTATAGCACTTCAACAGTGCCTGGCACATAGAACACACCATGGAACGATTAGTTATTATTATTAGTGAGTTAAGACTTATGTTTAACTGGTAGTTTCCTTTGCCCCAGTCCAAATGGTGAGTACCTGGGGTTTACAGGGCAACTCCCATTTCAGTTAACATTTCCCTAGAGTAGAGCTAAAAGATTTCCAAAGCCCACAGAGGGTCCACTTGTCTTAAATGTATTTGATACAACTCAACAGTCAGAGGTAGTCCCAGAAGCTGATTGCAGTGGGGTTGGATATGAGCCGCCATTGGACAGCACCATGCTCTTTCACCTGCCGGACACTTGGGTCTTTGTCCTCACCTGAAACACCTGCTTTCTCCAGTGGAAAAGCCCACGCATGAGCACTGAAGGCCCAGCTCAGGTGCCACACCTGATCCAGCCAGAGCTGATTGCTCGTTTCCTTGCTCACCTGTGTTCCCACAGCACAGCAGTCAGCTCCCCAGTGAAGAACTTTCCACCTCGCATTAGTGGCAGCATGCTAGCGCCCCTCCAACTGGAACTAGTTTCTCTCCAGCCAACACTTCTTCCCTAATGGGACAAAAATCCAGAAAGTTTGAGGGACTAGCTCAAGTTTACATGCTTCTTAGTGAAATGAAGGCTCAGGGACCAGGACTGTAAGCAGGTAGGATAGGGAGTCCCCAGAGAAAGAGAACCAGGCACGGCTTTCTTGACATAAGAGAAACCATCTTTGGCCTAAGCCATTTTGTGATCTAAGCCTGGCCACAATGCTTGCCCTTGAACAGGTCTCAGTAATTAATGATTTTAAGGGAAGTGAGGGAATGCAGGAACAAAGGAAAAACAGTCAAGAAACAATAGTTCAGAGATAAAACAGAGTCCTAGTTCCTCCTTAAGGGATATACATAACAATCTGATACATATCTTTGAGTTCTGTGGGAACTAAGACACCCCCACCCAGATGGAGGATGGAATGAGGATGTTGATCTTTTCTGACCCTTAAGACTTCGTTCAACTACAGCTTGGACTCTGTCAACCTTTACCCCAATTCTATGCTATAGTCTCCTCTGCCCAAACCCCTTCAAAAATATGCATGTACCCTTAGCTTAAAACTTCCCCAGTTTTGGTGTTTGGGGAGACATTGCTTTGGGAAAGATCTTCAGTGTTCTCCTTACTTGATGCAAGTAGTTAATCCTTCCTTCTCCCAATCAATCTGTTGTAGGAAAGGGGTCCCTTCCAGGGTCTGAGAGTAGGCGCTTGTCTGACACTCGGAAATGAACTGTCCAAGGAGACACATGTGCTGACAAAGCAAGAGACTTTATTGGGAAGGGGGACCCGGGTGGAGAGCAACAGGGTAAGGGAACCCAGGAGAACTGCTCTGCTACATGGCTCGCAGCCTCGGGTTTTATGGTAATAGGGTTAGTTTCCTGGTTGTCTCTGGCCAATCACTCTGACTCAGGGTCCTTCCTGGTGGCGTGTGCATCACTCAGCCAGGATGGGTTCCAGCGAGAAGGATTCTGGGAGGTTGGTAGGACATATGGACTGGTGTCTCCTCTCTCCTTTTGACCTTTCCCAAATCCTTCTGGTTGGTGGTAGCTTGTTAGTTCCGCATTCCTTACCAGGACCTCCTGTTGTAAGAGAACTCATGTAAGTGGTTACTATGGTGCCTGGCTAGGGCAGGTGGTTTCAGTCAGTGGTTCCCCTAACAATTCCCCCAGAGAGACATCATACTCAAGATACTTCTTGGGAATTGGGGCAGAGGTCTCCTTCTTCTGTAACTACTTCCTGATGAGAGTGGGCGTAGTCCTGCCTAGTGGAATAGAAGTCTTTCTCCACCTGACTGACTGATTGATTGATTGATCTGCATTGGGTCTTCGTTGCTGCATGCGGGCTTTCTCTAGTTGCGGCAAGTGGGGGCTACTGTTTGTTGCGGTGCACAGGCTTCTCATTGCCGTGGCTTCTCTTGTTGCAGAACACGGGCTCTAGATGTATGGGCTTAAGTAGTTTCAGGACACAGGCTCAGTAGTTATGGTGTGCAGGCTCTAGGGTGCACAGACTTCAGTAGTTGTGGCTCGCGGGCTCTAGAGCACAGGCTCAGTAGTTGTGGCACACAGGCTTAGCTGCTCCACGGCATGTTGGATCTTCCTGGACCAGGGATCGAACCCGTGTCTCCTGCATTGGCAGGTGGATTCTTAAACACTGTGCCACCAGGGAAGTCCCACTCTCTCCACCTGATTTAAATCGAGGTATTCTGTGCCCCAAATCAGCATTCACCCTCGTAGTAACAACAGTTTAGCCTGAAACTGTTGGACCCTATCAGAGATGAACCTTGTTAGCAGCTGAAATAGACAAGGGCCAAACAGGAGGCCGAACAGGATGGTCATTGCCGGGCCCAGAAAAGGAAGGCAAAATTTGGGGTGAGAGCTGCAGTGTCTGTGACTTTTTTCTGATCAGCTGGTAGTGAGGTAACAGGGCAGTGCTCCAAGAGTCTTGTGCTCAGCCTGAAGTTACCATGCTTCACCTGGGTGGGGGCCTTAGTTCCTGCAGAAGAACTCAGAGAGATTGTTATGCATACTCCTTGAGGAGGAACCAGGACCCTGCCCCAAGGCCATACCATCACTTGACTGTTCCTCCCCTGTTTCTATATCCCCACCATTCCCTGATTAGCAACTGTTTGAATCTGCTCTTTGGAACTCAGGGAAGGTCAAGGAGGCTGAATGAAGCCTATTCCTACAAACAAGAAATAGGTGACACAGAAAGGATTTGTACTCCAGAGCCAACAGAGTCCTGCTCAGTTTCAATTCAGGGAACTGGGGTACAACAGCTCTGGCCACTCCCTGCTAAAAGGGGGACTAGTCCCGCCTCAATTTGGAAAATAGACACCGAGTTGGAAATATTTCTGAGTTCCAAGTCCTGGATCTGAGTCTTGTATGATTAAAATCTCAATCCCCGCATGCTCTAGGGCCTGCATGCCACAACTACTGAGCCCGAATGCTGCAACTACTGAAGCCCACGCACCTAGAGCCCGTGCTCCGCAACAAGAGAGGTCACCGCACTAAGAAGCCTGCGCACCGCAACGAAAAGTAGCCCCTGCTTGTCACAACTAGAGAAAGCCCACGCGCAGCAACAAAGACCCAAAACAGCCAAAAATAAATTAAAAAAAAAATTAAAATCTCAATCCCTTGGTCCGCCATTTTGGTGTAATAGACCCAATTAGAAGTAGTTGGGGACTTCCCTGGTGGTGCAGTGGTTAAGAATCTGCCTACCAATGCAGGGGATGTGGGTTCAAGCCCTGGTTCAGGAAGGTCCCACATGCCGCGGAGCAACTAAGCCCGTGCGTCACAACTACTGAGCCTGTGCTCTAGAGCCCATGAGCCACAACTACTGAGCCCACGTGCCACAACTATTGAAGCCCATGCACCTAGAGCCTGTGCTCCACAACAAGAGAAGCCACTGCAATGAGAAGCCTGCGTGCCACAACAAAGAGTAGCCCCCACTCGCTGCAACTAGAGAAAACCCGCACGCAGCAACAAAGACCCAATGCAGCCAAAAATAAATAAGTTAATTAATTAAATAATTTAAAAAAGAAGTATTTGGACGAGTGACAACTGGAATTTTAAGAGAAAAAATAAATCTCATTCCCTGAGGAATTCAGAAGAGTAAGCCGGAAACCCAGTCTGGACCTCGCACTTTGGGGAGACTTGTAACCAGGTAGCCAGTTGTTTATTCTTATCTACTCTAAGTAGGTTTTAACTTCAGATATGGTGTTAATATGTACATAACAGGAGCTATTGGCCACTACACATCTCTTTTTTCTACTACTATCTGATCTAAAACAATTTCATTTTCTAAAAATTTAGTAGTTACAAGAGGATACCTTGAAACCATAAGGTTGCAGCTACCAGCTGCCAGCAGACATTTTTTTGCGAATGGCTGGTGGCATCCCAAGTGTGACACAGCTCAGAAAACTCAAGTTCTTAGTAATACAAGGACTTGTCTGAAATCATGTCCATAATGCCACCTAGTATTACCTTGGATGTCTGAATCACAGCTACTCCATTTTGACTTTCAGTTGCACTTCTCTCTTTAATGGCCAAAGCAGATGTCACTGTTAATGATTTTCGAGCTTTTCTAGATATGAGAAGATGGAAGAATTTGGGCTCATAAAGTCTTCTCCTGAAAGTATCTAACGATCTGCAGGCCTGTTCTACCAGTTTTTCCCAGAGCACAGAGTGCCTCATTCCTGATCTCCACCCTGAACTCCTTTCAGGGTATGTTAAGGTCAGTGGCTGCAGTGGCCATTGACCTAATCCTTGCATAAGCATACGGCAAGTGACAGTCTTCATTTGGCAGGGCCCCTTCAGAGTCATAAATTCAACCACGGTTTCGGGGGCACTTCATGACCACTTCGTCCCATGGTGCTAGGAATGATCATTCCCAGGTCGGGCAAAGATTTCACTGATAGGCCACTCAGTGTGCTATTACTAGACTAGGCCTTATTCACAGTAGCCAAAAATCTCTGGACCACCTGTCTTACTAGTCTTTTATGGTCCACGAAAATACTCCCTCTTGTTGCTTCTTCCCATATCTAGAGTTACTATTACCATCACTGATCTTATATGGAACTATATGTCATCATTTTATCAGAGGTTCAATCACACATTTGGTAATACAAAGAGCAACAATTCTGTAAAACACTCAATATAAAAAATAATATAGGGACTTCCATGGCAGTGCAGTAGTTAAGAATCCGCCTGCCAATGCAGGGGACACGGGTTTGAGCCCTGGTCCAGGAAGATCCCACATACCGTGGAGCAGCTAAGCCCATGCACCACAACTACTGAGCCTGCACTCTAGAGCCACAACTACTGAGCCTGCATGCCACAACTACTGCAGCCTGTGAGCTCAGAGCCCATGCTCCACAACAAGAGAAGCCACCGCAATGAGAAGCCAGTGCACCACAACAAAGAGTAGCCCCCGCTCGCTGCAACTAGAGAAAGCCCGCACACAGCAACGAAGACCCAATGCAGGCATAAATAAATAAATGTATTTATTTATTAAAAAAATAATATAGCTAGCAGTATTAGTAAGCTCACAAGTAAGAATTTAAGTCAAGAATTTCCATTAGGTGCAGCCCAGTATATCCCAGGTTTTCTTAGCCTGCTCTGTACCAATCTTTATCTTTAAGGGAAATAATATATTGGCACTATCCATAAGGCACCCAGCCCAGTTTCCTAGTGTTACTAGGCTGGTTATCTCTAGTATGGTTTAATTGTCCCCAAATAAAGTTGCCTTTAAATTTAAATGACCATAACCTGGCGTTAACCTCCCGGTTGCAGATCATGGAGCATCTGAGCTTCGTCCAAAGACAGATTACCGAGTTCAGCTTCAGAAACAAACTTAAAATGTCCTTTTAATAATTCAATTAAAACTTTACAACAATATAACATAACAGCAAAAACTATCCAAGAAGTGAGTCTTAGTGAATATAGACCTCAATAAACAGAATTAGATTTTGATGTCCATTGAAGCATCACTTTCTGTCTAAAGTTACCCTCATTTTTACCAATATAGTCAAAGCAAGATTAATTTGTCTGCAAATTAAGTCTGATTAATTGATAAAAGGCTTCCCCAGACCAGGAAAGCAAAGCCAAGGGCTTGTCACAGATTCTGCCTCACAGATTTAGGTGAATTCCTCCCTTTTTAAGGTCCACAAAAATACCTTCAGATTCCTGCACCTATTAGGAGGTGGCCTTTCTAATTTATCTGATAAAGCTGCTGGGAACCCAAGAGTTTCCAATCTCTGGAGGGGTCAGGTAGAGAGAAAAGAGAAATGTGTCAATTCTGCTTACAAAGGTGTAATTTACCAAATTGCTGTAAGTCATAATTAGCTTGAGGGGAAGGGTTTCTTTGTATCTGGAAAACACAAATTAACAGCTTGTAATGTTTCAGATAGAAACATAAACATTACAACTATATTCACCAGCCCATTCAGTAACTAATCCTCTTGTTAAACTTTTGATGAAGCATCAGGTTTCCTTAAGATTCTTTAATTTCTTACCCAGTTCCCCAGGATAATTGGAGATTTATCAGAGTACAACAACTGTCTATAAATGACAGAAAGACTTAAAAAGTCACAGTTAAACATCTGATCACAATGTAACTGACAAAAGAAACTTACTGCTGTGACATGCAACATTTTAAAATAACTAGAATTATGACTGGCAACATTTTACCAGGACATACTAGATTTTTAGGAATTCCATGTAATTTCTAGAATAACAACATCCATACAGTATATATATATATATTTTTTTTTTTCAAAATAAGAAAGGCTTTATTTGAAGACAAAACAATAGCACACACACACACACATCCAAATGCAAGTAAGAGAGTTCACTGGGTTTTATAAAAGAGAAAGCTGCACTCAGGCACCAATTAACATTGGAACCATTGAAGAGATGCCCCCTGCTTGTGGTGACACAGGTACAACATGTGCTTGTGAAGAAGTTGTTCTGCCGTAGCATAAATGTGGGAATGCGGGACAAAGCGATACAAGGCAGAGCAGCAGGTGGGCAAAAGCTTGAAGACCCTTTTCTCCACTCTAACGTGCTCTCGTTCTGCCCTGGGGAATTAAAGCACTCAGAAGGTCACCTTACAAAGAACCTCAAATTCGGGCTTCCCTGGTGGCGCGCAGTGGTTGAGAGTCCGCCTGCCGATGCAGGGGACAGGGGTTCGTGCCCCGGTCTGGGAAGATCCCACATGCCGCGGAGCAACTAAGCCCATGCGCCACAACTACTGAGCCTGAGCTCTAGAGCCCGTGAGCCACAACTACTGAGCCCATGTGCCACAACTACTGAAGCCTGCACACCTAGAGCCCATGATCTGCAACAAGAGAAGCCACAACAATGAGAAGCCGCAACAAATAGTAGCCCCTGCTCACCACAACTAGAGAAAGCCTGCGCGCAGCAACGAAGACCCAACATAACCAAAAATAAAAATTAATTAATTAAAAAAAAAAGATGACACTGATCTTAATAAAGGCTGGTCTTCTTCATGATACACAGGAACTCTTGCTCATTGACTTCTCAATCTCCATTTCTATCTCCATTTCTATTCATCAATCATTTCCTGCCCCTCCTCATCGGTGAGGTTTTCACCCAACTCCTTGGCCACACATTTTAGATTTTTGAACTATATCTTCCCAGTTTCATCATCATTGAAGAGCTTCAAAGCTTTCAGGATTTCTTCTTTGGTATCTTTCTCAGACATTTCCTGACTCATCACCATAAAAAAGTAGCTACAGTTCATTTTTCCTGTCCCTTCCTTATCAACTTTGCTTATCATTTTCTTATCTCTTCTTTCTTGGGTTCAAAGCCCAGTGCCCTCACTGCCACCTTAAGTTCCTTAACATCAGTTGTCCCAGTTCCGTCAGCATCAAAGAGATCAAAAGCTTCTCGAATTTCCTGTTTCTGCTCTTCAGTAAGCTCCGGTTTAGGACTCATCCTTTTTCACTGAGCAGTTGATGCCATGTTTGCCTTCTTAAAGTTAGAGGTCATCGCAGATGGACTCCACTTCCTGTTCCATACAGTATATTTTTTAAAAAGTTTATCACTCATGTAATAATGCTCTCCATGTATTGTAATTTAACATACTGATGAAATATTTCTCTGTGAGATGTTTCATGGGTCTTCTAAAGCATCTCGAACTTAGCTGGAGGTCAAAAGAACTGTAATTAAAATTTGATATTTGGAAAGTTTGTCAGAAAAATATCAAAAGTGTTTAGAACACTCAGTCAGATAAGATCACAGGTCACTGTGAAACAATAGTTATTCACTTAGCCAAAGTAACAAAAGATTTCAAAGGCAAATACAGAACATATCGCTTAAAAGGTAAAGAAACTTAAAATCTGTTATCAAAGGCAGTTCAACATTTTAAGAAAACTTGTTCTCTTAACAGAGAGAAAAGCCAAATTCAAGTTTTGTACCAGCTTACTTTTAAAATTCATTTAATCAATTAAATTTATTCTAAACTTAGCCAGTCCTGACCATGCACAAAACTCTTTCTTCAGGGTCCACTCCCCACAAATCTTCCATCACTTTCTGTATCCATCACTTTTTCTTCTATCCAGAAACAACCAGCTCTCAGTCAGACTTACTTTCTTTTCACTAATAAAATGCAATTCTATTCCTCATAACTTCTTTTTTTTTTTTTAAGCAGAGGGAGTTTTATTTTATTTTATTTATTTATTTATTTATTTTTGGCTGTGTTGGGTCTTCATTGCTGTGTGCAGGCTTTCTTTAGTTGCAGCAAGCGGGGGCTACTCTTCATTGCAGTTCATGGGTGTCTCATTGCAGTGGCTTCTCTTGTTGCAGAGCATGGGCTCTAGGCACACAGGCCTCAGTAGTTGTGGCTCATGGGCTCTAGAGTGCAGGCTCAGTAGTTGTGGCACACAGGCTCAGTTGCTCTGTGGCATGTAGGATCTTCCTGGACCAGGGATTGAACCTGTGTCCCCTGCACTGGCAGGCAGATTCTTAACCACTGTGCCACCATGAAAGTACCACATTTGCTTTCAAATAGAGAACATCTCAGGGTGGCACTAAACCTATTCATTAATAGTCCTAAATATCTTTAGTTTCTCTGTTTAGTAACTGATGTCTCAGCATCTTATTTTATTTGGGAATGACCCAGCTATTCAACAAACTTCCATCATTTAACTTAACACAACTGTAAAATTTCACATTACCAAATATCTGGAGAGATCATCCTCAAGTAGACATTTCTAAAACATAATTATTCCTAAAAAGTTCATCCAAAAGCTCTTATCTCACTTGCATTTAATACACTTATAAAAATTTCATCATACCAAGTTATTTTTCTTGCTGAAAAATTTGCAACAGACATAATAAGGTCTTATTTGACTTCTATTAAACCCAAGTACAATAAAGGTATTATATTTGATGTTGATGACTCTAAAGACATGTCTATATTAATTAGATCAACAAACTTAAACATTAATACCAGGTATTAATTTAATACTGAATATTTCCCAGTTCACGTGAACCTAAAATTAATTCTGGCCAGTTACCTTCTGTGTGTTTTTGAGAATTTATATAAGCGCTTAATTTCCTTTAATCCAATTAAGTAGAGCCCACTTACAAATTAATTTTGTTAATACCATCCAAAGGTAAAAACAAAGATAATGCACACATAAACATATAGACAGATACAACCAGAGGTCTCATAGCCTCGTTTCTAAGCTTAGTCATGAATCAGGTATTACAATATAAAACTCACTAGCTTATAAATAACAGTTGGAATAGGTAAAATTTAAAAGTCTTCTTACCTTTTTTTCCCCCTCAGTCTCAGGAATTAGAGATGGTCTAGATAAGTGATCCTGAGAGCACTGGTCTCAAGGCACAGGGAGAGAAAGTCAAGTTCTCCTAGTAGGACTTGTTCCCTCAGGGTCAGAATTCTGAAAAGACGTTTTATCAGGCTTGCTTTTACTAACTGTATATGCAAAAAGAACCAGTTTTGGAATTTTCAAGAGCTTTACCTAGACCAACTTTCTCTGGAGTCTAAATAATATGGTGGCCACACAATGCTGTAGTAAAATATCTTTTTCTTAGTTATAGGTTCATAGCTAAAATCTTTCCAGTCAGACAGAATTTGCCCAAGAGGGCTTCACAGTGGAACAAAACTAGAATTTCCCATTTCACAAGGCAGAATGGCCATCACAAATCACCACACAGAACACAAAGCATAAAACACACACAGGCTCGGCCATCCTAATCAGTCACTCCCTTAAATACAAGATTGCAGTCTCTCAGAAAACTTCCTGCAGAGACACAGAACTTCAGATCTGAGTACTGACAGAGTAAACGGAAATATCTTGGGTCTTCAGAGATTTCAAAGGGAGGAAAAGAGGTTGAAAGAAGAGGGGAAGGAGGGGGATAAAAGGGATGGCCTTACAGATATCTCCTGCCACCTGCAGATGCCCAGGTGTTACGGGACTTTTCCCTGGGCTTCCAGGAAGGGAGGATGGGAACTTGGCCCTACCAGAAACCAGAAACCAGATACCACATACCACATACCAGACCAGAATTTGAGTTCTCTGCCCACTGGAGGTGATCAGGCTCCGACCCTCAGATTAGGCTGAGGCCCTTCAACTAGACTCCTGCGTCCACGACCAGGATAGAAGAAAAAAGGGTAGGATAGGAGGGGTTGAAAAGAGGAAGGGAAGTGGGAAGGGGAAAGAGGTCAATAAAGTCTCTTGTTCCTTACCTGGTCAGGGCACTCTGGCCAGTCATGTGTGTCAGAAGGACATGAGGGACAAAAGGGTCCCAGTTGCGGCCTCTGGGTCTGGTCTGTCGGCAGGCGAGCTGGTCCCTGAGTACCCCGAGTGGCCAGGATGTCAGTCGTAGCGAAGGAGAGGCCCACCAGAGTCACCATTTGTTGCAGGAAGGGGGACCCCTTCCAGGGCCCGAGAGTGGGCTCTTGTCTAACACTTGGTAATGAACTGTCCAAGGAGACACACGTGCTGACAAAGCAAGAGACTTTATTGGGAAGGGGCGCCGGGGCAGAGAGCAACAGGGTAAGGGAACCCAGGAGAACTGCTCTGCTTCGTGGCTCGCAGTCTCCGGTTTTATGGTAATGGCGTTAGTTTCCTGATTGTCTCTGGCCAATCACTCTGACTCAGGGTCCTTCCTGGTGGCGTGTGCATCACTCAGCCAAGATGGATTCCAGCGAGAAGGATTCTGGGAGGTTGGTAGGACATATGGACTGGTTTCTCCTGTCTCTTTTTGACCTTTCCCAAATTATCCCGGTTGCTGATAGCTTGTCAGTTCCACATTCCTTACCAGGACATCTTGTTGTAAGAGAACTCATGCAAGTGGTTACTATCGGGCCTGGCTGGGGCAGGTGGCTTCAGTCAGTGGTTCCCCTAATAGATCTTTGGCTTGGTTGTGTCTTTTGACTTGACACCCACCAAGAGATGAACCCAGTGTTTGGGTAACAGAACCCTGGTACCCCAGTTCCCAGGCCAGGGCTCTTTTCTTTAAACTACATCGTCCTTATGTGCAGCTTCCATTATTGAATGTCCACTATGGGCCACAGTATTTGTAAAGTACGGTGAGTTCTTTACATATGTCATTTCTAATCCTCCCAATCCAGCAAGGTTCATTCCTTGTATAAAGACATAGACACTGAGGCCAATTGCGGGCGTCAGTCTGACTCCAAAGTCAGGAGACTTCTAGTCTATCATGTTGTCACTCAGTACTGGAAATGAGAGCAGAAAAGAGCACTGAATGGTTCATTTAAAACACATTCATTCTACATGCAGACAGTTGTTGCTTTAAGGGAAGGGTAGAAGAAAAGAAGAGATTACATTTTGGCGTGCAAAGGCAAAACAGTAAATATTCTTTTTTCCTGTTCCTGGATCCTACTGCAGCTTCTTCAAAGCAAGTGATTGTACGCATGTTGACACAGCTCTTATTTTAAAATCTTCTTTGGCTCAGCTTTCAGCTGCTTCTTTCAACCAGTCCCATGACTCCCCTCTGTCGGGCTCTGAGAATCTGCCTAAAATCATTACGCAGCAGTTACTGTTAAGATCCACTCTGCAAAAATAATTCACTTCTCTCCACTTCTTCTGGTTTTAGAGTATATTGCCTGGCATGGCGCCATGTTAATCATAAAGGTCTTGCACTTTCAGTATACTTTAATATTAATATTTAAAAAATAGGTTCATTCTTATTTACAAGTATATAGTTTTCTCATTTTTGTCTGAAATAGTACATTTTTTTGCCCCCGCCCCCACCCCTGCCCATGCCTGCCAAAAGGCCTGCGCACAGCAACGAAGACCCAACACAGCCATAAATTAATTAATTAATTAAAAAAAAAATCTAAGTATACCTGTTGACGTTAAAACTCCACAAGTAAAAATGAATGGATAGGGAATTCCACGGTGGTCCAGTGGTTAGGACTCTGCACTCTCACTGCCAAACCCTGGTCTAGGAATTATAAAAATCCCTCAAGCCGCGAGACATGGCCAGAAAAAAAATGGATATTATTTTTAACTTGCTTCCTTAAAAAACACCAGGTTATTGTACTTTGGTTATTTGCAAGTAATCAAAACTAATTTAGAAACTTCACATTATCATGGCTGTGCAAAAAAGAAAGTTATACTGCAATGCAAGATGCCTGCCAAATGGGAAAAATAAAGCTCAAAGAACGTTCTATTGCTGTTATAAAGCAATGGTAAGATCTCCAATTGGGCCAAACTGACATCATGTGTCTCCTGCTGGGATGTACTGAGAAGGAACAAACATCCCTTCTGTGGTCTTTTTGCCAAAAATGCACAACCTGAATCTAATCATGAAGAAACATCAGATAAACTCAAACTAAAGGACCTTCCACAAGATGAATGACCTATATTCTTCAAAAAATGTCAAGATCAAGAAATACAAAGTAAAGTTGAGGAACAGTTCCACATGAAAAGAAACTAAGAAGACAAGACAACTAAATCACAATTTGTGAGTCTGGACTGGATCCTAGACCAGGAAAGAAAAATAGCCATAGGAGACATTACTGGGACAATTGACAAAAGTAGAACAAGGACTGTGGATTGAACAATAGCTTTAACACAATGTTAAATTTCCTGACTTTGATCAGTGTACTGGGGTTGCATAAGATAATGTCCTTGTTCTTAGGAATTACAGCCTGAAGCATTTTGGGTAAAGGACTATAACATCTCAAACTAACTAGTGGTTTGGGGGGAAAAAAAATGCATGTAAACATAAAGAGAGAGAGAATGATAAATAAACGGAGCAAAATATCAACACTAGTTGTATCTGGATAGAGTATAAAAGAATTCCTTGTACTCTTTTTACAGCTTTTCTGTGCATGCATTTAAAATTATATCAAAATGAAAAGTTATCGAAAACAGTGAATGTATAGAAAATGTAAGAATATAAGGAAAAAAAGAAAAACAATGCTCCTGAATTATATATGACACAGCACCATCTAAGACATGTTTAAAGCTCTCAATAACAGGCAAGCTTGACTTAAGGGAAACAAACGGTCTGCCTTTTAAAGTGCAGGGTTGACGAAAACAGGAAGGTGGCCTTTTTGATACTTTCAGCCCATTGTTCACAGAGTTAATAAAATAACCCCAGGAGGTACATGCCTCATCCAGCCCAGTCACTCTCTACCAGGCCTCCAGGTCTCAGCTCACTTTCACTGACAACTTTTTTTTTAAACAAATTTACTTATTTATTTATGGCTGCGTTGGGGCTGCGTTGCTGCACGCGGGCTTTCTTTAGTTTGCGTCAAGTGGGGGCTACTCTTCGTTGCGGTGCGCGGGCTTCTCACTGCAGTGGCTTCTCTTGTTGCGCAGCATGGGCTCTAGAGCGCAGGCTCAGTACTTGTGTCACGGGCTTAGTTGCTCTGTGGCATGTGGGATCTTCCCGGACCAGGGCTCGAACCCGTGTCCCCTGCATTGGCAGGTGGATTCTTAACCACTGTGCCACCAGGGAAGCCCCACTGACAACTTTGACACCTGTGTGACCTCAATTCAATGCCTGCCTCATTCTGGGTGGAGTTTCTGCTTCTCTGTGGAAGATTCAGCCAAGGCCCTGTCTCAGTTCCTTAATCTCCTCAACTCCAGTACTTCTGGATACTTGGGGCAGAGCGGGAGGAGGAAGCAGTTTCACGTAAAGGCCATAGGCCACTCAGAATATGTATGCTGTGCCCGTTCCTTGATCATATCAAGACCTTCAGTCCCAAACCACCTTATCTCCCTTCACATTATCCCTCACCTTGTTTCCATTCTCTCCCCATGGTTAATCATCGCATCCTCAACCTCTCAAGCCCCTGTCCTTTGTCCCTGCAAACTCCCAACCCTGGATCAATCCAGCCTTTTGCCTCTTCTGGTCCTTCCCACTTGTTGTTCAGGATAATGGGAAAAACCTCATGTTGGTGCTGACTGGTATGTGCATGTACACACACACGTGTGTATGTGTGTGTGTGTTTCCCCCAACATGATTGGGCTTTCACCTTATTTGGCTTTTTTTTTTTTTTTTTTTTTTTTTTGAGTTATTTGTAGTGAGGTGGGTGGACCTAGAGTCTGTCATACAGAACGCTGCGGAGCACAGGCTCCGGAGGGCTCAGGCTTCGGACGCACAGGCTCAGCGGCCATGTATCACGGGCTGAGCCGCTCCGCAGCATGTGGGATCTTCCCGGACCGGGGCACGAACCCGCGTCCCCTGCATTGGCAGGCGGACTCTCAACCACTGCACCACCAGGGAAGCCCTTGGCAATCTTTTTTCACCTTTTCTCGGTTCTTTTATTCTTTGAACTTATTTCATATTGTTGAAACCTCCTTTTCCCGTGGCTTCCATGACATCACTATCTGGGTTCCCACTGCTTCTTTGCCCTGCTCTCTGTTGTCTCTCTAAATGTTGAGTTTCTGCAGGATTCTATCATTGGCATGTCTTTTTTTCTTACCCTGTACCAGTGGTTCTCAAACTTGGCTGCATATTAGAATTGTTACAGCAGGCAGGTAGCTAGATATGAGCAGAAAAAGGGGGGCATGGCCAGATGGCAGGAAACCACGCATCTTGTAAATAGCGGTTGGCCCATGGACAGACAAAGAAAAGCAGGACCTCCAGACTGACAGGAAACCACACATTTCGGGGTGATAATTGTTCTGAAAGCAGAGAAAGAAAGGTGGGAAAAGGCGGGAACCTCCAGTATCTGGATGTAACCTTTTGCTCATTATGCTCTCCTTACAATAAAATTAGCCTTGCAGGGCTTCCCTGGTGGCGCAGTGGTTGGGAGTCCGCCTGCCGAT
>NW_020172638.1:1124376-1149430 GCF_003031525.2 Neophocaena asiaeorientalis asiaeorientalis
AAAAAAAAAAAAAAACTAAATAAGGACAAAATCCCTCCTCCCCTCGGGAAGGTGGTGGTGGGGTGAAAATCAGAGAATACAACTTCCAACCCCTCCCTCCCCAATGAATATTCTGCCCCTTCATTTGTACACCCCACATAACCAGCTTGCCAAAGAAACTCAAGGCAGCTTATTCACCTGAAACTGCCCGCTCTCATCTCCAGAGCATACAATCACTTAAATGAATCCTCACTTTACTTATTTTACTGACCTCCCTGTCTCGTTTCTGAATTCTTTCTGTGATGAGACAATAACCTTTCACTGGGAACAGAATCACCTGGTTAATTTAAAAAAACATCATGCCTGGGTCCCACCCCTGATTTGATTTGTTGGTAGGATGGCCTGGGCATTGGGGTTTTTCAGTCCCTCCAAGTGATCATAAGGTGCAGCCAAGGTAGAGAATTTCTTCATCCAGGTGATCTTCTCTACTCCCACAATTCTAGCCACCTATATGCAGAAGATTCCTAAATCTCCACTCCTAGCTCCCACCTTTTCCCCTGAGCTTTGGACCTGTCTATTGGTTATGTTCACCCCCTAGAGAGACAAAGTCAAATGACCAAACTGAACACTTGACCTTCCTCCCCAGCTTGCTCTTTCTCAAGTAATCTCAATCTTGAGATATTTACATGTTAGTACATAGTGATAGTCTGTAGCATCGCTGTTCACTGAGCTGACCACATCAAAAACTCCGGACTCATCCTTTACTCTTTACCTTCACTTCCCACACTCCACCAATCTCCAAATCTTTCTTAAATCCATCTCATCATTTCCCCCACCCCTTATTTCCAATTACCTAAACTTGGGTCTTTATTCTTTCTATTCTGTATACTAATAACTGGCTTCCTGCGATTCATGTCCCACAGGCTTCAATAGTTACCTTTCCAGAATACGAATCTAATGATGAAAAAAAAAACCCTTTCTAAAACTCTTCAATGGCTGTCAATTGCCGGCAGAATAAAGATCAAATGCTTAAAGATTTCTCATAGCTTGGCCTTAGACTTCCTTTTCTGACTCAACTGCTATTATTCTTCCAAAGACACAGGCTCAAAACCTGCTGCTGAGTTACTACAAGTCTCAGACATATCATGGTCTTTCATGAGCCAATAATATTAAGAAAAATTATCCAAAATTTGGGAATAAGATTACTTATCAAATAATAAAAAGACTATTCTGTACTCTTTCAGTGTTGTACTGGAGGATGTCAAATAAGTACGACTATGTTACCTGATGCAAAGCAGTGCTGTCCAACGGAGCCACATATGCAGTTTTAAATTTTCTAGTAGCCATATTAAAAAAAGAAGTTAAAAAGAAACTAGAGAAATTGATGTTAATAATGCATATTATTTTACTCAGTATATCTAAAATATTATCCTTTCAACATATGAGAAAAAAGAGTACCAAAAATCATTTTCCTTTAATATTTGCATCCACACTGATAAAACTAGTTTATTTTTTTCGAAGAATTGATTTGACCTTAAAGTTAAAGCATGTCAATTTCAAAACCACATCTGTCCAAGTTAAGCAAATGCACTTATTTGTGTCAACTTAGTATTCTTGACGTTAAATCCACAGGGGTAGTGTGTGATTTGAGAAGCAATTCTACTTCTCAATGTAGAAATGTACTTCAAAATGTAAATGAGGCATTCTTCAAATTTTTCTTCCAGTATTTACAGTCAATTTACATAATACTATTAAAATTAAAATCTACACATTGATTCATGATAGAAAAATGTATAAAATCACTATTATTGCTTTGAATCATTGAAAAATTTCAACTTTAACATAAATTCTTAGACCTGTCTAGCCAAATCACAAGCTTCTTCTTGGACTTTCAAATTTATCTTGTTCATATGTAGTGTGAAATCCGTGAGAAAACATGTAAGACACATTGACTTTTTTTTTTTAATTAGTGAATATTTGGCAAGCATTACTTTTTTGTTTTGTTTTGTTTTGTTTTGTTTTGGGGTTTTTTTTTTGCGATACGCAGGACTCTCACTGTTGTGGCATCTCCCGTTGCAGAACACAGGCTCTGGACACGCAGGCCCAGCGGCCATGGCTCACGGGCCCAGCCGCTCCGCGGCATGTGGGATCTTCCCAGACCAGGGCACGAACCCGTGTCCCCTGCATAGGCAGGCGGACTCTCAACCACTGCACCACCAGGGAAGCCCTATGCCTTTGTTTTAAGTTTAAAAATTAGTCCATACTTATTTTTTATTTAAAAAATAGCTTAATTATATTATCATTTAAAGCATAAGAAGTATTTCAATTTAGTTACCAATTATGATTCACAAAGGTATCACTGTAAACGGTGCTGATTGCATAAGATGCTCAAATAAACACATTTCAGTGTTATATTAATGCATATAAAAAATAATTTGAATTGATTCAACCCATTGACACTTACTAGAGAGATGAGTTTACGTGTAATACTGGAGACAACTCTTGAAATACAGTACAGCAATATCCACGAGATGCAACAGTTAAAGTGAAATGTAGTCCTACGGAAACAATAAAGTTGAATTTAATGGAAAAATATTTTACACTGCTTCAGTTTTACATTTAAATTAAAGTTGAGTAAAATTAAAAAAAACTAACACTTCAGTTCCTTAGTCTATCACACTAGCCTGTCAGGTGCTCAGTAGACATGTGTGGTTAGTGGCTACTGTATTGGATAGTGTAGCTCTAGAGAAATGTAACTTTAACTTATTAATTACTATTGATTAGGGTCCAGACTCTATGAAGTTACATATTTACAATGTTAACTTGCAGAAGAGATGGATAAGTTGGGAATGAATTTTATATATTTTTGGTCCAGTAGAATTGCCTGGTAAAAATGATAACACTAACGGTTGCATCTGTACCTAGCTTTGTAGCTTAGTAATTTTATTTCAACATTCTCTCTTTCCATATAGTGCTACCCTTTAATTTGATATCCTAGGAGAATATTTGATGATGTAGAAAGATAATCACAAAGTATTGTTAAATGAGAAAAAAGTAGGTCACAAAAGAAAATATAGATCAGTCCTATTTTCATATATTTTTAAGTATACATGTTCTAGAAAAATAGGAAGGATATAAACAAAGATGCTTACCTATGGGTGGAATTATACATGATTTAAAAATATTTTTCTTGGACTTCCCTGGCGGTCCAGTGGTTAAGACTGTGCACTTCCACTGCAGGGGGCGCGGTTGGATCCCTGGTGGGGAACTAAGATCTCACATGCCACGTGGTGTGGCCAAAATAATAATAATAAAAATATTTTTCTTTCTTTGATTGTCTTCATTGTTAAAACTACAGTTTATACTAACAAAAATCTCATTAAAGTATTTTATAATTTTAACTCAGGTTAACTGCAGGAGGCCTTTTTTCACCCCAGTTTAGCAACACTGGTAATCCTAGGTACTTGTCAGCTAATTCAAGTACTACTTTTAAAAAATGATGATGGGGCTTCCCTGGTGGCGTAGTGGTTGAGAGTCCGCCTGCCGAAGCAGGGGACGCGGGTTCATGCCCCGGTCCGGGAAGATCCCACGTGCCGCGGAGCGGCTGGGCCCGTGAGCCATGGC
The DNA here is from genome assembly GCF_003031525.2 of Neophocaena asiaeorientalis asiaeorientalis. NCBI lineage: Eukaryota > Metazoa > Chordata > Mammalia > Artiodactyla > Phocoenidae > Neophocaena > Neophocaena asiaeorientalis. Next base: position 1,127,980 of record NW_020172638.1, read on the forward strand.
CGCTGAGCCTGCGCGTTCGGAGCCTGAGGTGATGACACTGAGACTGTACAGTTCTCTAACTGTCTTTTCTATAGCTATGCTAGGTTCTTTCGGCTGCTAACTGAGATGCTGTGCTTTTTTTGCCCTTCCCTATGAATACTATTCTGATGTGCCTAAATTGTGAATAATTTGACAATGCCTTATAAATACAACAACAACAAACCCAGTGCACATTTATATCAGTGCCTGCCTCTCCCCCCAGGATTTATAATTCGTTGTTTATGTTTCTCACTTTCCATCTAGCCTGTGAGCCCTTGAAGCAGGGGCTGTGGTTTATTAACCTCAGTGGCTCAATGCCTAGGAGAATTCCTGGCACATAACAGGAGAGTGGGTGTGATATAAATCTGTGAGGAATGAATGAAAGAATGGGAATCCTCATGTATTCATCTATTCATGTGTGTACACACTCAGGCCCTATTTGCTAACCTAGGCATGAGGGATATAGCCATGAACGTCTGTAAGTTTGGAATATAAGAGGACCATGACTTAATTGCTTGAATATGATTAAATAGTATATTTAATAGCAGAAATTAAGAGACATGGAACCAAGAAGGCAACATAGACCTGACTAGTTTTATATAGTGGGATGTTCACCCTAACTAGGAAACAATTGCATTGCTGTCAAAGAGAGAAGCAGTGTCCTTAATAGACTTCTTTCTCAGCAGACACCCGATCCTAACTCCATGTGAAAAGCTTAGAATAAAAAGACTGCTCTTTGCTTTTTTTCTTTCTCCAAATCTCATAATTTGGGATCAGAATCACCAGTTGGCAAACCTACACACAGTTTGTAGCATTCTGTTTTAAGCACAGACTCTGTTGAACTACAAATAGAATTGAATGTTTTCATCACAGCTGGATTTCCACCTTTTTATGCCAGCTGTGGAGCCCACTCGCTGGGTAATCAGTCACTGGAGCTCACCTTCTGTCTGTATTCCAATGGCATTAAGGCAGGTATTTCCACAGAGAAAAATGTAACTCTGAAGTAGGGTCCCTTGACTGCTATTGTTACGGCGGTCTTAAATCCACATAGCAACAGTTACTAAAGAAAGAAGATGAGACGCCCCACAGATTACTTATTAATGGAACAATCTGGTAGACAAGACTTTAACCAAATGATACAACTTTTCATCACTGTTAATGGGACAAACTGACATCATGTGCCTTGTGATATAATGCCATGGTGTCTGGGCTATCCATTGCTGTCTGATAAACTACCTCAGAAGTTAGTCGCTTAAAGTAACAATTGAAGGGGACCTTAAAATTGAATACAGGGGACTTCCCTGGTTGCACAGTGGTTAAGAATCCGCCTGCCAATGCAGGGGATACGGGTTCAAGCCCTGGTCCGGGAAGATCCCACGTGCCGCTGAGCAACTAAGCCCATGAGCCACAGCTACTGAAGCCCGCATGCCTAGAGCCCATGCTCTGCAACAAGAGAAGCCACCGCAATGAGAAGCCTGCGCACCGCAACGAAGAGTAGCCCCGGCTCGCTGCAACTAGAGAAAGACGGCACGCAGCAACGAAGACCCAATGCAGCCAAAAATAAATAAATAAATTTATATTAAAAAATTGAAAAAAAAATTTGAATACAAACAGAAACAAATGAACTACGGTTTTTTTCAAATAAATAACATAACAATGGGGAGGGAGTATTAATCCAAGTAACTTTGATACATAAAATTTGTACCACATGCCCTCAGGCTAAAGAGAAAAAGAACTCTAAACAAATATTGAACTCTCTAGTAAGAAAGCTTTTTTTTGGATAGGCAAAAGTTCACAATTCTGAAACTACTTTCTACACATTCTAGGATTAGGCCAATAAGTAAATATATTCTGTATAATGGGATCCAGGTTTTCCTGTTTTGGAGAAGGTAGTCACAATTATGGAAAGAGGAAGGAGTAGATTGAACACGGCTGTGTTGGTATGGAACTAGAGGTATCAGTCAGATGGATAGATAGATAGGTACATAGATAGATACATAGATAGCTTGATATGGAAATGGATATAGATATGTGTGACTATGTATATGTATTCACTACATATATACATCTATTTCCCAGCTCTGTCTGCTGAGAGGGTCTAGAAGTAATGACACCCCAGGAACAATGAACATACCCAGGACCCAGATGATAGTTCCCAAATAACATTCTCCACTAAAAGGAACCAGGGATCCTTGGAGAAATGAGTGGAGCAAGGAAAATACAAACTGAACCTAGATCACCTTCTGCTAAAAAATAAAGAAGAGCTCAAGAAATGATGGGGGCATGTTAAAAGTTCACAGAAGCCAGCTTGAAGAACTCCTTCTGGCTAACTCCAGAAAAATTTGAGCATAAAATAAATAATAACATTAAGGGTTATAATTTATTGAATAAAGTAAGAATCCATGGGCTTCCCTGGTGGCGCAGTGGTTGAGAGTCCGCCTGCCGATGCAGGGGACACGGGTTCGTGCCCCGGTCCGGGAAGATCCCACATGCCGCGGAGCGGCTTGGCCCGTGAGCCATGGCCACTGAGCCTGCGCGTCCGGAGCCTGTGCTCCGCAACGGGAGAGGCCACAACAGTGAGAGGCCCGCGTAGTGTAAAAAAAAAAAAAAAAAGAATCCATGAGTCCACACTTAACTGAATGAACAAACAAGTAAATAAATAAGAAGAGAAAGATTTTTCTTACAGTAGAAAAAGCCAAATAATAAATGTAGAAGGAATGATGGAAATATCAATATAAAAATCACCATTTGGCCACTATCGTAATAATAGTCGCTTCAGACAAGAATCATCGATGTGTGCTAAAACCAGTAGGTGAAATGTGAAGTAGTAACAGGATAGTTACAGTCTCAAAGCATCTCTCCAGAAGAAATTTGTTAACCACAAAGAGGAAAGCAGTAACTTTATAGTTACTGGCAGATGCTAGCTTAACCCAACAATCAAAATTAACATTCTCAGTAACAGGTCTAATTGACAGGAAGTGCCTCTTGGTAGGATGCCGAGAAGAACTCAGCATCACTTCTGCGGGATTCTTGCCCCAAATGCATGATCTGAATCTAATCATGAGGAACAGCAGACAAACTGCAAGTGAGGGACAATCTACAAAACAACTGACCTGCACTCTTTTAAAAATGTCAGTGTTACGAAATAAAGAGAAGACTCACGAAATCTTCCAGATTAAAGGAGACTAAACAGACATGATAACTGAAAACAACATGTTATCTTGGAATTTTCTGGGGTTTTTTGTTTTTCTGTTTTTTGCTATAAAAACAAGTCATTGAGGGCTTCCCTGGTGGCGCAGTGGTTAAGAATCCGCCTGCCAGTGCAGGGGACACGGGTTCGATCCCTGGTCCGGGAAGATCCTACATGCCACGGAGCAACTAAGCCCGTGCGCCACAATTACTGAACCTGCGCTCTAGAGCCCGCGAGCCACAGCTACTGAAGCCCGTGCGCCTAAAGCCCGTGCTCCGCAACAAGAGAAGCCACCGCAATGAGAAACCCGCGCACCGCAACGAAGAGTAGCCCCTGCTCACCGCAACTAGAGAAAGCCGGTGCTCAGCAACGAAGACCCAACGCAGGCAAAAATAAGTAAAATAAAATAAATACATTTATTTAAAAAAAAGGAGATACTAGTACAATACATTTGATAATCTAATATATGATAAAGGAGGCACCATAAATCAATGGTAGAGACATGAATTCAGTAAAATTTTTGCCATATTTAGTTAATTATTAGGTTTAAAAATATTTTAGAGCCTTACTCCAGAATGCCTATTATTTTAAAAGTCAAATTAGGGAATTCCCTGGTGGTCCAGTGGTTAGGACTCTGCGCTTTCACTGCTGAGGGCCCTGATCAGGGAACTAAGATCCCAGGAACACCCAGCAGAAGGCAGAGATGGTTTAAAAGCAGCCTCCCTTTTCCAAGTCTGCTTTTAAAAGCCCAAGCTCCCTGAGGGATATGTGCTGAGTGGAGAGAGGCCAACTGCATAGACTCCATCAATGTTTTTTTTTAATTAATTTTATTTGAACTCATCATACATATTTCACATAAAAGATTCCTCACCTTTAAAATGAAGAGAGTGTATTAACCTAGGCGTTCTCAACCTGGGGTTTAGTAGATCAGTGCACTTCAAAGAAAAAAACGTTTCCTCTTCACTTTCAGTGATCTCTAACAAAAGGTAAATGTTTCCTTCAACTGCGAATATAAGTATCAAAGCACAGTTGTGTTAGAAGGACCTGTGACTTGTCACCAATGGAAATCACAAATATTTTCCTATCACATGACAGTTGTCCCAGATGCCTTGAAATATCATTTACACTCATTGCCACTTCAAAATCATGGGTAGTTATTAGACTGCTGCTAGATCTTGTTATTTAATAGATTAAATAAAGAAGTACATCTATCACACATTTATAATATTTAATACTTTGATAATCACATTTTCAATGTAGTTGGCTTCCTTTGTATTCCTATGTATGAAGTTTTATGCATTCAGAAACATTATTCTGAGAAGGCAGATTGAAAGGGCCCCTGGATCAAAAAGACATGTAGAGCCCCTGGACTGAATGCTCTCTGGCTTTCAACGTGCACATCGGTACATACCCAATATCTCTACCTGTTCCTCTTGGAAAGTGACTCACAACTTAGATAATCATCTCTGTGACAAGGTTACAGTGATATTTTCATCATTCCATATATGACTTGAAGTACAACCTCAGGCCGAAACATCTGCAGGCTGAAACTTTTAAACTTAACTTTCCAGACAAACCCTTCTATTAAAATTATTCTCTAGGATTTTCACGGCAAAATGTAGGAAAACAGCACCAGAAACTGAACCAGAAAACACACGTCTTACTCCCACTTCTGCTATCTGATCCTGAGAAAGTCATTTAACTTCTCTGAACCTCATCTATAAACACATTTAGATGAACTTTAAAATCTATAAGTTCTCAGCTGGGGGCAGGGAGGGGTGGAGGGATGAATTGGGAGATTGGAACTGACATATATACACTACTATATATAAAATAGATAACTAATAAGAACCTACTGTATAGCACAGGGAACTCTTCTCAATACAATGTAATGACCCATATGGGAAAAGAATCTAAAAAAAGAGTGGATATATGTATAACTGATTCACTTTGCTGTACATCAGAAACTAACACAACATTGTAAATCAAGTATACTACAATAAAAATTAATTAAAAAAATAAAATAAAATCTATAAGTTCCCTTTACTATATGTATAGAATTAGTAAAATTCTATACTTCTGACATTTTCTGCCTTTTTGCTGGGTGTGTTCTTTGGGATTTAGTTCTTAGTATTCTATCTTTAATTAGTTCATTCACTTATCAAATATTGAGGTGGGAATAACTAAGCAACTAAGCTAGAGAATTCTGGGAAAATTTTCTAATAAGTCATATTTAAGCTGGGCTTCAAAGGCTGAGTAGGAGTCTGTGAAGAGAGGACTAGGACATTCCAGGCAGAGAGGACACTGCTAATGCCCAGTGTGCTCAGGGCACAGAGCACACTGAGGGGCTTGATAGGAGTTCAAAGGAAACCAGATTTTGTTTGTTTGTTTTGCGGTACGCGGGCCTCTCACTGTTGTGGCCTCTCCCGTTGCGGAGCACGGGCTCCGGACGCGCAGGCTCAGCGGCCATGGCTCACGGGCCCAGCCGCTCCGCGGCATGTCGGATCTTCCCGGACCGGGGCACGAACCCGTGTCCCCTGCATCGGCAGGCGGACTCTCAACTACTGCGCCATCAGGGAAGCCCCTGAGCTTGCTATTAAGGCTTAAAACAATTGCTTCCTCCTCACTCCTACCTTTCCAACTCACCTTTCTTACTCTATAACACATCTCTGTATTAGTTAGAGTACAGGCAAAGTTGCTGTAGCAAAGGAACCCCAAAGTGCAATAGCTTATATATGATAGGAGTTTCTTTCTTATATACCAGTCCAGGGCCTGCAGGGCAGCTCTGTTCCATGACATACAGGAACTTAAGCGGGTGGGCAGCTCTGCCACTCTCAGCATCCCTCTTAGCACTGAAACGATTGTTCCAATCATCGCCATTTCCCAATTGGTGGGGAAAAAAATTCCTGGCAAGCAGCTTCATCTTTATGGAGGTAATACACATAGCTTCTTCTCATACTGCATTGGCCCAAACTAGGTCACACAACCACACCTACCTTTGAGGGAGATCGGAAATGTAGCATCTTGCTGGGCAGTTGTGTGGTAAGCTCACACTCAAGAGAGGCTCCTTTACTGAAGTGCAAAAAGGGAAAATGGACACCAGGAACAATTAGCAAACTGTGACATTTCTAAACCCCTGGCTGTCTAAATATCCATGCGCACCCTTATTTCCAAGACTGAACTACATTCATCCCTCCCCTCGGGAGATAATCCACAGTACGATCCATTTACTGAGTACAAAATAAAGTCTAATATCTCTGGGTAATGGGCAATCCTCTCCATCAAGTCTAGCTCCAGCTATCTGTATAATAACAGAACGTTATTCCCCCACCACTACTCAACTTTCAGTATGTAATGTGAAGCAGAAACAGGATATCTACAGTGAAAACTCCCATTTGGAAAAGAGAAGAAAGGAAAGCACTTAGCAGTCACTGGTGCATAGCAAAAATGAACCATGTTGGACAAGAAGTGCAGATTCCCTCCCCCAGAGTGAAGGAAGTTCTCGTGTCAGGACTTGGATCTGCTCTCTGGGAGGAATGCTCTGTACCTGGTCCTCTCTGGACTTTGTCTTTGTCCATTATTCTCCATGATCATACCTGAAATGGGATGTAGAGAGATTAATATAGCTATATCAGCTTTCTTTTAGTTAACAATTGTGGGGTAAATGTCATTTCTTTTCTTTCTATCTTTTTAAATTCTCATGTATTTATTTATTTATTTGGCTGTGTCAGGTCTTAGTTGCAGCACGCGGGATCTTCGTTGCGGCATAGCGGGCTCTTCCTTGTGGTGCACAGGCTCCAGAGCGTGCAGGCTCAGTAGTTGCAGCACGTGGGCTCTCTACTAGAGGCTCTCTTAGTTCCCCAACCAGGAATCGAACCTGCATCCCCTGCATTGGAAGGCGGATTCTTAACCACTGGACCACCAGGGAAGTCCTACTCTTATGTTTTAAATGTATCTCTTTAAACAACAGATAGTTGGGTTTTGTTTGTTTGTTTTCCATCTCACGATCTTTGTTTTTTCACTGGAAAATTGAATAAATCAGACAAAGACAAATGTCATATGATATCACTTATATGTGGAATCTAAAAAAGTGATACAAATGAACTTATTTACAAAACAGAATCAGACTCACAAACTTAGAAAACAAACTTATGACTAACAAGGGGGAAAGGTGGGGGGAGGGATAAATTAGGGGGTTGGGATTAACATATACACATTACTATACATAAGATACATAATCAACAAGGACCTGCTGTATAGCACAGGGAACTCTACTCAATACTCTGTAATAACCGATACGGGAAAGGAATCTGAAAATGAATAGATATAAGTAAAAAAAAAAAAAAGAAAGTTGAGTTCACTTATATTCAATGTTAATTACTGATATATTTTTGTTTAAATCTACTGTCTTATTACATACGTCTTTTTTCCCTTCTGCTCTGTGTTCCTTTTTCATTTTTCCCTTGCCTTCTTTTGGATTAATCATTTTTATCATTCATTTCAAAAAATCTCTTTTAGTTTAGAAATCATGTACTCTTCTTCTATTCTTTTGGTAGTTATCCTAGAATTGCAGCATGTACCTTTACTTATCTAATGTTAATTGGTATCTTTCCTCTCCTCTAAATGTAAGAAATTTAGAACATTTACCTCCACTTAATCCCCTCCCAAACCTTTATGGTATTATTGTCATGCATTTTAAATATCTATCCATCTATCTATCCCCACAGGACATTATAATAATTGTTCCACATAGTCAATGTTCATTTCGATTTATCCAGTGTAATCCCTTTGTGTCTGCTTTGTTGTTTATTTTTCCTAGTGGTTCTTGCTCATGGTTTTCTGTCTCCTATTAAGGCTTAGTTATCTTTGATTGTGTACAAATTAGTTGTAGAAATAATTTGATACCCAGGTTGATGTGTCTTCCTCTAGAGAGGATGTTCATTTGCTTTTTCCATGTTTGCCTTAATTCAAGATTTGAGATTCTGTAAGCAAGCCACTTCCAATTCACCCTTACTTCTAGGGGTGTGTGTGTATGATGGGGAACGTTTTACCAGATCTCCACCTTAGCAGGTCCTGATCCAACTTTTGTCCCCCTAGTCCCATGAGATTGTTACAAAGCCAGCTCACCCTCTCAATTGTCTCTTCAAAATCAGTTCATGACCCTAAGGGAAAGAAGTTTAAAATTAGGCAGCCTCATCCCTCTGAATTTCTATTCTCTTCTGGATCTCATCCCAGTAATTTATCAGTATTTTCTTAGCTTTCTGATGCTTAAAAAAATATGCTTAATAAATTATGTTCAGCAAGAAGGCTGATCTGAATTAGCTAGTGTGCCATTACTGAAACTGGATGTGTTGCTTCTCTACAGCTCCTAGAACAATGTTTCTCAAGATGGGGGTCCATGGACTATGCGCATCAGAATTACATTATGTTTGTTAAAAACTGAGATTCCAACGCTGCCATCTCTGACGTCATTCAGAACCTATGACACAAAAACCTAGATATCTGCTCTTTTGATAGGTTCTCAGGCTATAATTATGAAGACTTAAGTTTAAGAAGTTTTGCCCCAGAGCTTAGCCCAACACTCTTAGTAATAGGCATTCAATGAATTGATTTGATTCTTGTTTAAAGGTCAGTTAGGGAGAACAGTTCTCAGACCTTTCTGAGATGCTCTTCCTAGGTTATAATCCTCAAACAAATTTGGCTCGAATAAAATTTCCCATTTCTTAAATGAACGAATGAATGAATGTCAGGTAAGGCAGAAGAAAGCTGAATACATGTCCCAGTCAGAATTTGGTCAATGTTCAAATCTCCTATCTACTCACCTTTTGAAAAAATCCTCCTTAAGAGGATCCTAAAGAAAAATTCTCAAGAACCAAGCCCCTATCTGGAGCTAAAGTCTAATCCTGTCACATTCACCTGTCTCATTTTGATCATTTTGAGTAGGATTCATTTTGATCATTCATGGATGACAGGTAGTTCAATGTGTCTCTTAGTCACTAATGAAAGGTATGAGAAAGAATTTACCTAAAGATATCTTGACCCCAAATCCACTGGTAAATCCAATTATGAACTAGCTTCAAAAAAAGTCTGAAAGGAATAAAGATGCAGACCTACTGGAGAACGGACTTGAGGATATGGGGAGGGGGAAGGGTGAGCTGTGACAGAGCGAGAGAGAGGCATGGACATATACACACTAACAAACGTAAGGTAGATAGCTAGTGGGAAGCAGCCGCATGGCACAGGGATATTGGCTCGGTGCTTTGTGACCGCCTGGAGCGGTGGGATAGGGAGGGTGGGAGGGAGGGAGACGCAAGAGGGAAGACATATGGGAACATATGTATATGTATAACTGATTCACTTTGTTATAAAGCAGAAACTAACACACCATTGTAAAGCAATTATACCCCAATAAAGATGTTAAAAAAAAAAAAGTCTGTGAAAAAATAATAGTCTGTGAAGCCCCATCTTTTATGAAATGATGGCAATGATAAATAGTAAGGTTTTTTTCCCCCAGTATTATTGTTTGGCAAAATAAGAGGTTAACACCATGTTAGCTTTCAATATTATTTTGAAAGTTTACTGGTCTAAGAAATCTGCAGATTTTGGAATCACTGATTTAGAATTTCTCAAACCACTCCAGGCTCCAGTATTCAAGAAAGCTCTTAGCCTGAATGCTAAAGTCTCTGCAAACAGCAGGCGAATCTGCATTCCACACTGTCAGGAACATGATTGATTACCTGTTTTGGTTAGCCAGCAGAATCTATGTTCCCATGTTTCTGTGACAGTTACTTAAATTTCTTAGTTTTGGTCATACTTCTTTCTCAAATGCTTGTTTTTGCTTCCTTGCAGGAAAACAAACAAACAAACAAAAAAAAAACACAGCCAAACAGTCAGTGAGCAACACCTTTAGATTTCTCATTTCTGCACCAACATGCGGTGACTTAGATTTCTTCAACTTTTAAAGGAAAATGTTTATGTGAGTTCTTGTATTTTCCACAACTGAATAACCTTACTATGGAAATGTGCTCATGTTACATACCATAGACTTCAATAGAAAGTTTCAGAGAATTTGAGCTTTTTAATCAGATGATCTTACTCTCAGAAAATGAAATTCCATGGGGAAACTGCTACTCAGAGCAGGCTTTGTTCTTTTATAATATTCGTTTTCTTTTATTTCTCTTTAACCAACAGGATACTTCAAAAACCATCTGAATAAGGAGGATGGTATTACAAATGAGCTGTTATGAGCTTTTTAAAAATCAAAACTGTTTTGGAAACTACTATCAGTTGGAGAGTGGGTTAAATGTGAACTGGGCTAAATTCCTTAAAGTTAAGCCAACTCTGAATATGCCTTATCCATGAAATAATGTTTGTCACTTCAGTAACCTAATAGACTAGCATCCATTTCATGGGCTGTGGTGACCTACATAATGCAAGATGACTGAAAATTATCACATGCCCTTATGGTTTCATTTAACCCGATTAATCTGCTTTTAATGGAATCATTTAGGCCTAATTAAATCTATCTAGATATGAATCTAAAAACAGAAAGGGTAATTTGTAATAAAATATCTGTAAAACTGTAAGTTTGGAGCAACATCACAATTCTATGTTTTTAAAGATACCTATTCATTTGTGTCTCTAAAGCAGAAACCCAGACTTGCTTTAAATGCCTATCTTTTATTTCTGTAGGCTCTTTATAAATTCATTCATGGCTCTTTGTTCCAGCAGCTGTCACCAGACTAGGTTCGTGTCTGTTAAGGTAGATGGGGTGTATGTAGTGTTTGACTATGTTAAGAAAAAATTACCTAACATTTGGAAACAAGGCAAAAGGATGACTGCTTGTCCTTTCAATGTGGGACTGAAGCTTTATTTAAGGGCCTTTATCTAACAGGCCCACCCAAGGATTCAGTTCTCCATGGGAATGCTCTGTGGCTTGATTAAGGCTCAGACAGTTAACTTGTAGATTTTTGTCCAGTAGAGATGCAAAAGATTTCTGTGCAGAAGTGAGAGCCCCAAAGATTATGGTTTTATTGCCCTGTTTTGCTTCTAATTTAGCAAACTTATTTCAGCATTCTTTTCCTTTTTGAACATATAAATCTCTGTCTCCTGAATTCTCTTTTGTACCAGATTTACCATCCTGCTGGCTCCCCCATTAATGCATAAAACCTGTGACAAGTATTCACACCATATTTTCATCAGAGTTTCGTTTATGTTTTTTAAAAACCTTAAAAAAAATTTTTTTTAATTACACTTTGTCTCTATGAAGATAAGCGATGGATCTCACAAGACATCCAAGAAAATGAATCTCATCACTTTAGTTCATCTAATTTCACCCCTCTAGGGAACACATTTGATAAGAATTAAACCAATGCATTTTGATTCCCCCCTTTAAATCCTATTCCCTGGTAGCCTTCTGACAGAGTCATCAAGCTTATTGTCCCAGGAAAGAAAGGACAGACAGGTGCTGCCCAGAACAGAGAGGCCATTCATCAACTTTGAATTTCAAAGCTGATTTTCTTGACCTCTTTTTAGTAAGACAATGTACATAAAACCCAGGCTTTCTGAAGAGAGGGATTTCTAAATAACAAAGCTTCCTTTTTAATGCATAGGCTGTGTGTGCAGAATAGAAGGAAGGCCCCCCCCACCCCAGGCTGTAAAGAAGAGAGGGGAAAAGCATTCCCCCAATCCTTCTGGATTCACTTGTAGGGGAAAAACAAGCGGGGAGAGGAGCCTGGGAGGGAGATCACAGGGAACAATTGTCCTGATCTCCTTGTTCCAGGTTGAAATACTAGGGCAGGAGGTATGTTAGCTGGGTTGCTGGGCAAGCAGAGGACAGGAAGAGGCGCTCGGGGTCTGGATCCTACTTTTCTCTGGCAGGATTAACATCTGCCCTTTGCCATTTTGAGGTCAAGGAAACCACATCCCCCCCTCACACACCCAGATGCCTTCTATGAGAGGAGCAGAGGGAGGGGCGGAACTCTTACCGTTGAGCACTTAACTGAGTCATCCAAGTAGAGACTGTTTACCTACAAAGGCATTGTAAATTATGGGATTGAATTGAGGTTAACAAATTGGACTTGATCTTATTCCTCCCTCCCTGCTTCTTCTACCTAGAGGAAGGGAGCTTGTCAGGTAAATCAGAGCAGACTTAGAGAAATAAGCTACATTTTTAACCTAGTTGAGTAATCTTGAGTAAATTTGAAAGGCTGCCACCTATGTATGTATTGCACGTTCTTCTATCCTCTTTCTGTCATACACGATTAACAAATGCATTGATGGTGTGATGAATTGGGAGATTGGGATTGACGTATATACACTAATATGTATAAAATGGATAACTAATAACTTGCTGTATAAAAAATTAATAAAATAACCCCAATAAAGATGTTTAAAAAAATTAATAAAATAAAATTCAAAAATTAAAAAAACAAAACAAAACAAAAACCAAATGCATTGCTGCTTTCTGATTTTACAAAGATCATGTCCTATTCTCTTGTGATTTCTGGTCACCACCTGACACATCTGTGCACTTTCTTCAATGCCTGTATCTGACAAGATCAAGTCGGCCACAGACTCCAGTAGCTGGTGCCAGAAGTACAACCACTGTGATTACAGATTTACTACAGGAATATGAAAAATACATATAAGCAAAATTTTCAAAACATCACCCTCTAATCCCACCACTCAAGCCCATTTTGGGCTTGTTATTTCTTCTTTGGGGAGACGATCCTTACAGACTTATATTCATGCATATAAACATTTTTATCTCTTCCTATTCTTTTAAAGGATGTTTTAATGTATGCACTTTTTTAACTTGCATTTTTTTCACTTAATATATTGTGAACATGTTGTCAATAGACATGTTTCTACATCATTTTATTGGCTGCTCATTTTTCTATTGTATATTTATACCATAGTTGACTTCACTAATCCTTTATGTTTGAGTTGTTGAACATTTGGGTTGTTTCCATTTTTTTTTTTCCAATTTTTTACTAAAAAACCATTAAAGTTGTTTCTACTTTTTTTGCATGGTGATTAATTTCATTATAGCCAATCATCATTTCCCTAGGATCATCTCTTAGAAGTGGAATTTCTGGGCAAGCAGCTGTTTTTTTTTTTTTGGCTGCGCCACACAGACTGCAAAATCTTATTTCCCCGACCAGGGATTGAACCCATGCCCCCTGCAGTGGAAGCACAGAGTCCTAGCCGTGGGTAAGCAGCTTTGATTATACCATTTTATAGGACTTTGCTTAATTTCTTTTCTTATGCTATTATAGTCATGCAATGAACAAAGTTTCATATCCTGTTCTCTCTCTCTCTCTCTCTTTTTAACAGCTTTGGTTTTTTGTTTGTTTGTTTTTAAATTTTTATGGGAGTATAGCTGATTTACAATGTTGTGTTAGCTTCAGGGGTACGGCAAAAGTGAATCAGTTATACATACATCCACTCTTTTTTCTTTTTTTTTCCATCCACTCTTTTTTAGATTCTTTTCCCATATGGGTCATTACAGTGTATTGAGAAGAGTTCCCTGTGCTATTCAACAGGTTCTTATTAGTTATATATTTTATATATAATAGTGTGTATATGTCAATCCCAGTCTTCCAATTTATCCCTCCCCCCCTCATCCCCTGGTAACCATAAGTTTGTTTTCTACATCCATGACTCTACTTCTGTTTTGTAAATAAGTTCATTTGTACCATTTTCTTTTAAGATTCCACATATAAGCAATATCATATATTTGTCTTTCTGTGTCTGACTTAATTCACTCAGTATGACAACCTCTAGGTCCATCCATGTTGCTGTACCTGTTCTCTTTTTTAATGAAAATATCTCCCAACGTTATCACATGTGTTCTGTAAAACAATTTTTAATAGCTTTATGGGAATATAACGCTGAGTCATTAATCAATTTAATCTACCCAGTCCACTATTTTGGTTGTTGGGCAATTAGGTAGTTTCCATTTATTCACTGGGGTAAATCACACTTTTAGGAACATCTCTTTGTAGAAAACCTAGTGTGTACTTAGGATAAATTCCCAGAAAAGGAATTATAGCCTGAAAGGCTATAACCGAGCAGGACCCTATGGGGCCTTCCCACAGGCTTTCCCCCATACCTTCTGCTTTAGCTCCTCTCTGAAGTACCTAGATAACAGTAGTTGATGCAAATTTCCTGAGTTGTTTTGCAGATGTGAAAACCCCCCACCAAATGGAAGATGTTAACTACTTGATGACCATGAGCACATCGCCCCAGGCCTCCTGGAGCCTAAGGACTGATAACGTGAACCCCTGTGACACCACCTGTTCCCTCACCATCAGCCAGTCAGAGGACTGTGCACCATCTGGTCACGTAGCCTATCTAACCTCTGGACCATCAGGGAATTCCCTCACCAGGCTTTTAAAAATGCTTTGCTGAAACTCTTTGAGGAGCTCAGGGCATTTTAGGGCATGAGCCACCTGTCTCCTTGTATGGCCCTGCAATAAACCTTTCTCTGCTCCAAACTCTGATGTTTCAGTTTGTTTGGCCTCACTGTGTGTCGGGCACATGAACCTGCACTAACAAGGCCATGAACATTTTTGAGGTTAGTTGATAAATATTGTAAATTGCTTTCCAAACTAGTTATATCAATCTACATTGTAATGTATCATGTCTTACCATGCTAAATTATAGGCTAGATGTTACAACAGCCTGATAGACTGTAGGACAATCTTCCTTAGAGATCTTCAAAGAGAAAACAAATTTCATTTTTTGTGTTCCAGGTCAGACTTTCAAAGACATAAAAAAGGGTTGCCAACTCTCAATTAAAAAAAAAAAGACATTTAGGGACTTCCCTGGTGGCGCAGTGGTTAAGACTCCGTAACTACTGAGCCCACGTGCCACAACTACTGAAGCCCGCGCACCTAGAGCCCATGCTCCGCAACAAGAGGAGCCACTGCAATGAGAAGCCCGTGCACTGCAACGAAGAGTAGCCCACACTCGCCTCAACCAGAGAAAGCCTGCGCACAGCAATGAAGACCCAACACACAGTCAAAAATAAATAAATAAAATAAATAAATAAAGACATTTAAATCATAAACACCAGGAAGGTTAACATGCACTTGGTGTTCTTTACCTTCTCTCTTATTTCAGATCTTAGACTTGGATGGTAACTTTCTTTTCAAGTGAAATGTTCTCACATTATCTCTGAGAGTAAAGTAGGTACCTATTCTATGGATAGGGAAATACTGAGGCACAAGAGTTTTATAAGTGACTTTCTTTTTTTTAAGTGACTTTCTTATAGCCATATAATTTACATGGCACTCATATCTATAGTCCATACCTTGGGGAGGATCCTTTGCCATGCTAGTCAAGTTCAGGTTCACCTCCGAAAAGACTAGATAAAAAACAATATTTTTAGAGAGGGGGTTCCAGGAAGAAAGGCTTCATCTAAGTTCTGTTAAAAAACAAAATTCAACTGAGTAAGTTTGAAGATCTAATTGACTGTGCTCAATGATTCATGAATCTGGCAGCATCCCATCTAGTAAACAGAAGGGTATTGTGAAGGGTTGTACAAAATGGAAGGTTTTTATAGGTAGAGGCGGGTGGGGCAAGAAGGCATTGGCAAAAGCAAAGAAAGGATAGTTTCAGGCCAGGCCATCTTCTTCTGTGGGGGGAAGGGAATAGCAGGGGTCTTTATCGTGCAGATTACCTACCTCACTAGTGTTGATCAAGAAATTTCAGATTGCCTACTTAAAGGTCACATTCCTGGAAGTGGTTGAAACTGCAAGTAAGTCTTGGTATGTTGTTATCCCTGGGGGCAAATGATTCCATTTTGGGGCTTGTTATTTCTTTTCAACAATTCCCTTCTGATCAAACTCACCCTAACGGAGAGATGTGATAAAAATTTAAGGCATTAGCACCACTCTCAGCTACTGCTCTGTAGTTCCCACAGCTTTGCTGATCCTTGGTGTGGTATCCATAGGTCATGACTTTTTGTTTAATCCCCGTGACAGTCACAGGTCACGGTTCCAGGTCCATAATCCTTAAATCTGTCATTTTCTTCATTCCCTTTTTGACAGTCCTGTCTTAGGGAGATCATTTGCCTGGTGGTTAGTGGCTGTGAACATGCATTTAAAGCTTTTGAGAGGATACAATGCGAGGGAGAACATTATGATAACGATAAGCAGGATAATTTCCTAGGAGTACACTTTGGAGTCCCTATTGATTGAAAAACAAAATGCACAAGCTAAAAGTTGAGAATTATATTTTATTTGGTGGACTTTCTGAGGACTTCAAGCCCTAGAGGTAGCCTCTTAGATAGCTCTGACGGACTGCTCTGAAGAGGTAAGGGGGAGCCAGGAGATATGGGAGTTTTGCGACAAAAACCAGGTAGTCAGGACATTAAAAGATGACTGTTAATTAAAGAAAATCACACATTCCAAGTTAATGACTTTAGAGGTTTTCTAAAGTATGGGAAGATGCAAGAGTCTGGGCTCACTGAAATCCTTCCTTTGCTATGCGCCTCAGCTATCTGGGGCCAGTATCCTGTGCTTTCCCATCCTGAGTCCCCTCAGGGGTACACTGTTGGGGGTGGCTGCAGTGGCTGAGGGCTTGGCAGCAGGCATCCTGTTGGTCTCCATCCTGAGTCCCCTCAGGGGTACACTGTTGGGGGTGGCTGCAGTGGCTGAGGGCTTGGCAGCAGGCATCCTGTTGGTCTCCATCCTGAGTTCCCCCAGGCTCACCTTCAGGGGTGGTGGCAGTGGCTGATGGCTTGATGGCCGCAACATCCTTTGTTTGCTGAGATGGCGGACAACATCTTTTGCCCACATCCTCAAGACCCAAACCAAAGAAAGACCCCATTGAAGGACCCCATTTTAAGCCACATGGCTTGTTCAGTGATCTTACATAACTGAATTTCAACTTCCCCAGAAATATTGATCCAGGTTGTGGACAAAGAATGTCGTATCAGTAAACAAAGTTTACTTTGTTACTGCCTTATCAGTAAACAAAGAATGTTGAGGCCATCCAGCCATCAGCCACTGCAGCCACTTGGACCGTGTGCCCTCAGAGGACTCAGGATGGAGAAAAACAAGATACTAGCCCTAGATAGTTAAGGTGTATACCAAAGGAATGATTTCAAAGAGCCCAGACTCTTGCATCTTCCCATAAATAGAAAAGCGCTAAATTCATTAACTGGGGATGTATGGTTTTCCTTAATTAACAGTCATCTTTTGATGTTTCAACTACCTGGTTTTTGTTGCAAAAATTCCTATATATCCTGGTTGCTCCCTTACCTCTTTGGAGCAGTCTCTCAGTACTGAGAGGCTGTCTTCTGGGCTTAAGTCCTTAGAAAGTCCACAGAATAAAACATAATTCTCAACTTTTAGGTTGTGCAAATTTTTTTTCAGTGGATAAGATGTAAGCACTTATGGTAGGGGGTCCCTGGAGAAAGAGAACCAGGCATGGCTTTCTTGACATAAAAGAAACATTTCTGGCCTAAGCATTTTGTTATCTAAGCCTGGCCACAATGGTTGTCCTTGAACAGGTCTCAGTAATTAATGATCTTAAGGGAAGTAAGGGAATGCAGGAACAAAGGAAAATCAGTCAAGAAACAATAGTTCAGAGATAAAACAGAGTCCTAATTCCCTCTCAAGGGATATACATAACAATCTGATACATATCTTTGAGTTCTGTGGAAACTAAGGCCCCCACCCAGGTGGAGGATGAAATAAGGAGTTGACCTTTTCTGACCCTCGTGACTTCAATCAACAAAGCTTGGACTCTGTTGACCTTTGCCCCAACTCTATGCTGAATCCTCCTCTGCTCAAGCCCCTTCATGAATATGCATGTACCCTTAGCTTCAAACTTCCCCAATTTTGGTGTTCGGGGAGATTCTGCTTTGGGAAAGATCCTTGGGGGTCTCCTTACTTGCTGCAAGTAATAAATCCTTCCTTTTCCTGCTCTTTGTCTTGGTTATGTCTTTGGCTCGACACCCACCAAGAAATGAACCCAGTTTTTCGGGTAACACTCCCAACAACTATGTTTAGATTACCCACCAAAACTTCATGAGACATTGGACAAAAATCAGCCATCGTTCTAAGTTATTTTTCTTGACAAATCCCATAACAGAGATAACATGGACTTATTTGAGTAGTAAGACCAAGTAGAATAAAAGTTGGTTATCTGCCTTATATTCGGGTGTTGATAACTTTAAAGACATGTCTTAACTAAACCAATGAACTTAAACTACCTTTATTTACTGAAGATTATCAACTTAAACTACCTTTATTTACTGAAGATTATCCCAGATTACTTGAACTTGAAAAGCATCTGGGGTACTTTCCTGCTGGTCCAGTGGCTAAGACTCCGCGCTCATAATGCAGAGGGCCCAGGTTCTATCCCTGGCCAGGAACTAGATCCCACACGCTGCAACTAAGATCCCACAAGCCACAGCTAAAGATCCCGCATGCCGCAACGAAGATCCTGCACCTAGCAATGAAGGTCCTGCAAACCGCAACTAAGACCCAGCACAGCCAAATAAATAAATAAGTATTTTCTTTAAATCCTTTATTTAAAAAAAAAAAAAGAAAAGCATTTGGGTTAGTTTCTGTTAATGCCCCATCCTTGCAAGTGCTTGCCTTCAAACCAACTAAATAGAGCTCTCTTACAAATTAATTTTGGCAATACCGTCAAGAGGTAGGAAAACACCACACATTTAATATATATACATATATGTGTGTGTATATATATATATATATATATATATATATATATATATACACAGACAGATGCAAACAGATAACTTACAGTTACTAACATCTGTGGAGAAGATTTGCAAGATTTTTCATTAGCCCAATTGCAAAATACCCCTTTTTCTTTTTTTTTTTCTTTTGATGGGAAACTTCTTCTTAAAGTTTGCATTTCAAAGAATGGCTCTTAGGTGCTGGAGAAGATGGGGGTAGAAAATCTGTATCACAAATGCATAGATTAAGCTCAGGACGATTCTGTTTCCAATGTCCTGATCTTTTCAAGCATTTTGAGAGGAATAGGTGAGGTCTGGAGGATTGGCAAAGAAAAAAACAGCAGGTAAACTTTAAACTTTAGGATTGCAGCCTAAATGATAAAGAGGCTGACCTGTTCTTACAACTACCTTTTCTCCAATTTGCATCTTTCCTTCTGGGTACATGGTTTTATTTTAGCTAAGGAGAGAAAGCATTTAAAAAAAAATTCCTATCAGGCTCTGAATATCAGCTTCTGATTTGGCCAAATTTCTGATCATATAGTTATTAAATCCTTTCAAATATCTTATCAGGTTTCTGGTTGGATAAACAGTACTTCTGGCAGTATTAAACAATCCCATTAATTTTAGTTTCCCCTTGCTGCTTAAGGGAATAATGTAGCAGTTTACCAAAAATTCCTGAGTTTCATCAATTCTAGGAGGAGTACATACAGGTGCATTGGAGTTGATGTTGAAGAATTCACATAGGGCTTTTGAGGACAATCTGTCTTCCAGTGCCCCAGTTGATTGCAATGGAGACATCAATTTTTGGGCCAGTGATTTGATAATGAACCCTAGGAGGGTGAAATGTAGGAGGCCTAGGTATTGTTTTAAATACCTTTTGTGTCTTTAATTTTTCATTAGCCTTTTGCCATGAATCTTTCAACAAAGCAAGTTTGGAATTTTGAAAAGTTTTGGAGCCTCCTGCATGCTAATCAAAATCAAAATCGGTATTCCATTCTGTTAGTTTGATTTGGGAGCCCTTTTTTGAGTCGCATTAGAAAGGATCTTATCTATTTGGAACATTCCTCATAATGGCCATTGTAATCTCCCTGAGGGCTGGCAGCAGGTTGGTAGGTTCCTGGCTGCAAATGGAGTTTAACCCCCATTTCTATGCTGGCCATATTTTGGAGCCCCTACCCTTTCAGCTACCAAGCTAAGCTCTTAGGACACAGAACAAGCTTAGCAAGATATTACCATTTTTGTAACTATCTACAGCTTCCAGAATCACAGTTCTCAAACATATAATAATAAGCAGGTGTGCTTATTTTAGAGTTGAACTTTCAACTCTTTGGATGTAAAGGATCCCATTAGCAGTTAGCCTTTATCTACAAAAAATAAGTCAAGCAAATACATGAAGATATTGGCAGGAACCAAGAGATGTTACTGTGTCCTGGCTGAAAGATGGCCTAGTGCACACGACCAACAATTCCTGTGGACCCTTGAATGGGGGAAGGATTGAACCAGCAAACTTGAAACAATGGGGACTGAGGACTGATTCCAAACAAAATGGAGAACTGCAGCTGCCACCAACAGTGCCAAATGTGGAATCTGGGGAAGGATTCCAAACAAATGGGGGGATTGCAGACTAAATGATCTGCAGTTCCCAATGTGGAATCTGGGAACTGAATCAAGGGCTGGGGTTTTCCATTAAAAAACTTGGGAACTGTGGTCAGAAAGGCTAGGGGCTTGGCTCTGGGCAGAACTATCTGCTAGCTCGACTGAGCTCTGGGCAGAATCATCTCCCAGCTCAAGCTGACCTGCCCCAAAAAGGAAAGCCAGTTAGTTTGGGAGCTTGAATGCAAAGAGAGTGGAGCTCAAATTGAGAGGAACTTACCAATGGCCTTCAGAAACAGCGGAACAACAGTGAACTCAAAAGGGTTTGTGGGGCACCACGCCTGTGTTTCTTGTTGTCCCCGAATGCCATCATAAGTTTGCTTTGGATCCCACCACTGCCAACAAGTCTATTAAAAAACAAAATTAAACCAAGTAAGTTTGAAGATCTAATTGGCTCGATTCAATGATTCATGACTCAGGTAGCATTCCATCTCCTAAACAGAAGGGTATTGTAAAGCATTGTACAAAACGCAAGGTTTTTATAGGCAGAAGGAGGGTGGAGCAAGAAGGTATTAGCAAAAGAAAAGAAAGGATTGTTTCAGGCGAGACCATACTATTTTTGGGGAAGGGAACAGCAGGGGTCTGTGTCATGCAGATGACCTCACTACTGTTGATCAAGAAATTTCAGATTGTCTGCTTAAAGGTCACATTCCTGGGAGAGGCTGAAAGTGCAAGTAAGCCTTGGTTTGCTGTTGTGGAGGCAAATGACTCCATTTTGGACTTGTTTCTTTTTATCAGTTTTGTCTTTGCATGAAAGAAAATATAACATCAAAAGGAGTTTCTCGGGCTTCCCTGGTGGCGCAGTGGTTGAGAGTCCGCCTGCCAATGCAGGGGACATGGGTTCGTGCCCCGGTCTGGGAGGATCCCAC
>NW_020172638.1:1149462-1227036 GCF_003031525.2 Neophocaena asiaeorientalis asiaeorientalis
AAAAAAAAAAAAAAAAAAAAAAAAAAAGGAGTTTCTCATACAAAACACACAATACATACAAGCTGAATGTTAACCTAATGTTTTACAGTTTGTAAGAATCCAGCCTTCCCCTGAGAAAATGTTGAGATGATTTTAAAATGATAATAATCTATTCTTTCCTCTATAGGAATTCTAGTGAACAAAGAAATGTTGTCGAACCCAAGTTCATGTGCCCAATGTACAGTGAGACCAAAGTAAATGAAAAAGTCCGAGTTTGTTTCTTCTTTTTCCTTTGTTTCTGCATTCCCTCACTTCCCTAGTTAGTTTGAATGTACCCTTCGGAACTCAGAGAAGGTCTAGGAGGCTGAAGCCTTTTTCGTACAAAGAAGAAAGAGCGGACACAGAAAGGCTTTGTACCTGGCAGGGCCTTGCAGGGTCCTGCTTGGTTTTAAGCCCCCTCTTCTTTGATACTCCTCAATCTTGAGGGGAACAGGTGTCCGACAAGAAAGGGAATAAAGTTTTGGATAGAAAAGTTAATCATAAACTCGGCAGAGAAACTCAGTTTTAGGTGGACTAGGTTCCAGAACCAGTTTGTGCTGTATTTTAAACATCAGGGTGCTTGGCGTAGACCAGAGTTTCTCAACCCTGGAACTATTGATACTTTGGAGATCATTCTTTGTTTTGGGGGGCTGTTTTGTGCATTGTGGGATATTTAGCAGCATCCCTGGCCTCTACCCACTAGATACCACAGGCACCCTGCTAATTCTCCAGTTGTAACAATCAAAAGTGTCTCCCGACATTGCCAAATATCCCCTGGAGGACACAATCATCCCAGTTGAGAATCACTTGTGTGGTACATATGGTATATTAATTGTATTTGATAAGCTCTGATTATGTCCAGATGAGTAACAGATGGCAAAAGATGAAGAGCTTGGACACTAACATGCTTTAACAGATATTTTTATATTAATTTCATTTATTCAACTCGATTTGATGCATTTTGAGAAAAATATATGTCTTAGCAAAATAAATGGAAAAGGAAAATGGACATCAATTGCTAAGTATAAAGTGTTCCAAATCTGCAAATCAAATGTGTGGGTCCCATATAAATTACAGTAAATCTAAATGTTAATGAAGATAGTTTTCTAGCAAACTCGATAAAAAACAATGGATTTGTTCATTACGTAATTACCTGTGAACGACAATACTTTATCAGTCAATGGCTTTTCCTGTTTTATTAAGAAAAATACAAGGTCAGATAGCTAGGTTTTCTAAGATATTACAGAAACTACTTCTAAGCTGCTTTATTTATTAATTCTACTTTCAATCTGGATGATTTATGTGGCATTTCAAACTGGACAATTTAAAAACCTCATTACAATCAGAATAAATGACAGATTTGAATCCATAAGAAAATCCTTGACTAATTAAGATTGGCAGTCTTATCTTTGCCCTTATTTATTCACTTAGCATAAAACCCTCCAAGTCTATCCCTGTTGTAAATGGCAAAATTTTGTTCTTTTTAATGGCTGAGTAGAATTCCAGTGTGTATTTATATAAATATACATTCTTTACCCATTCCTCTGCTGATGGACACTTAGGTTGCTTCCATATCTTGGCTATTGTGAATAGTCCTGCTAAGAACATTGGGGTGCACGTATAATATCTCTTTGAATTACTGTCTTCATTTTCTTCGGATATATACCCAGGAAAGGAATTGCTGGATCATATGGTGCTTCTATTTTTAGCTTTTTTGAGGAATCTTCATACTACTTTCAGCAGTGGCTGCACCAATTTACATTCCCACCAACAGTGTATAAGGGTTCCCTTTTCTCCACATCCTCACCAACATTTATTTGTGGTCTTTTTGATGATAGCCATTCTGACAGGTGTGAGGTGATATTTCATTGTGGTTTGGATTTGCATTTCTCCAATGATTAGTGATGTTGAGCATTTTCTCATGTGCCTGTCGACCATCTGTATGTCTTCTTTCAAAAAATGTCTATTCAGGTCTTCTGCCCATTTTTTTTTTTTTTTTGTGGTACGCGGGCCTCTCACTGTTGTGGCCTCTCCCGTTGCGGAGCACAGGCTCCGGACGCGCAGGCTCAGCGGCCACGGCTCACGGGCCCAGCCGCTCCGCGGCATGTGAGATCTTCCCGGACCGGGGCACGAACCCGTGTCCCCTGCATCGGCAGGCGGACTCTCAACCACTGCGCCACCAGGGAAGCCCCATTCTGCCCATTTTTTGATTGGGTTGTTTGTTTTCTGATGTTGAGTTTTATGAACTGTCTATATATTTTGGATTAGCCCCATATCTAGCCAAGTCATTTAGCTTCATTAAATGTCCCAACCTGTAAGGCAGAGAAAATGATTGTAAAGGAGGAATCAAAGAGGTAATGTATGAAATTTAGCCACTTAGCTAAACATATGGTGTGATACAAAATAAGTTGTTATCGTGGGGGTGATGAGGGGAGGTTTCATAAGGGCAATGAGATTTGAACTGGTACCAGAAGGGTAGAGAATAACATTTATTGTGTGCCTACTCTGTGCCTATCTCAGTTTACATAACAACATTTTTGAAGGTATTATCCTCAAAAAGAAGGAATTAAAACACAGAGATATAATTTGCCCAAACCTCAAAGTAGCTCCATATTTCAAATTCCTCATTTTTTCCACTCATAGGAAGTTGTGAAATAAAAAGGTGTTGATATTGGAAATAGATGATAATAGAACATAAAAAAGCAGAGATGATCAATAAATGCAGAAGCTGGTTCTTTTCTAAAAAAACATTTTATTTTAAAATAATTTCATACAAAAGTCTCAATAAGAGTACGAAGAACTGCCTCATACCCTTCTTCCAGATTCAATAATTGTTAATATTCTGCCATATTTGCTTTATCATCTCCCTCTCTCTCTCAACCATCTGAGAGGATCATGCCCCTTTACTCTGTCAGAGAGAAAACAGTTTTTCCTCTACCCTCTTAGGTTAATGATTTGGGGCCTACAAATTAAACTGACAAAAGACAGATTAGCAAGAGAAAAAAAACACACCAGATTTAATTACATATATAACACAGGGGTTCACCAAGAAATGTGACTCAAGGAGGCAGCTGGAATTTAGGGCTTATCTAACATCTTAATGGGGGATGGGAAGGGGTGGAGGGGCACTTCTAGAAGAACAAATGACTTCTTAGAAGCAGGGGAGAAAAGGCACTTAGGAAAAACAAATGACTCTTTGGAAAGATAAATGGGCCCTTAGGAGTATACGTAGGAGATAGGGTAGTTTTGTGACAATGTTTGAGAAGATTAGAGGTGCACCTGGGGAGGCACTTTATGATAATTGAGCTCTTCTGGGAGGCTCTGCTTTTAGGCAGATAGAGGGTTTTAGGAACTCAAATGCCTTCCGCTCAAAATCATTTTTATGCCACAATGCCTTATTCTGGACCTCTTCGACTTTTGTACTTCAGCCCTGTGTTTCCTGAGAATTTAGGTAAACACAAAACATTCCTGAAATCACTAAATTCAGTGCTGTTATCCCAGAGCTGAGCACTGTGTGCCTGTTCCTCAAGTGCCTCCGCTGGCAGGTCTTACCTAGAAGTGGGTTTGGCTAGGCTGCTTCTTGCAGCTATGTGAGGACTATCTTACTCAACAAAGATTTCTAGTGCCTACTCCGTGCCAAGCACTATTCTAGACACTTAAGACTCAGATGATGTTTGATGGAGAACTTCAACTGAGGTTCTCCATCAAACCCACAGATAACCACACCTGAATCCGTGTTTCCTCTTTCTCCCCTCTTAGAAAGGCATCCCTCTTGCCGCTTTGCTTGTGCTCTGGATCCCATCTCCTCCCTTGATGGTCTTTCTTTCTCTAGGGTTCTTTCCATTAGCACCAAAAACATGCCTCATGAACTTCCCATTGCTAAAGCAACGACAGTAACACTAAAAACTTTCCCCTACATCCTTCACCAAGTCCCTTCACTCTTTCTCCCCACCCCTTCCAAATGGAACTTCGTGAGGGCATTTTCTGCACTTGCAGTCTCTATCTGCACGCCCCCCCTTCCCCTGTCCCCACAATTCCTCCATTCACTTCAACCTGGCTCAGCTTCCCCTGCTGTACTGGTGCTGCTCTCTTAAGATCACCTATGAACTCCTGCTAATCCCATGGACATTTTGCAGCTTCTCTCAACCACATCTCATGTTATCGACACCTCCTTCTTGACACATGCTCTTCCTTTGGTTTCTCTAATACCAAACTCTCACTTATAATTTTCTTACTAATTTTTCTGAAGCTCCTTCTGTTTCCTCTTCCTTGTACCCTTCTTACCTAAATGCTGGTGTTCCTGAGAGCTCCATTCTAGGACACCTTCTCTTCCCTTTTCCTTTTTCTACATTCTCCCTGGACTATTTATCCACTCCCATGGGTTCAATTACATATTTGGTTTGCATGGTATCTCCAACTAATTTCTTTTGAGTTCCAGACCTGTATACCCAGTGGCCCACTTGAAGTCCTCTCAGGCATTCAGACTCAAGAGTTCCAAATTGAACTGTGCATTTTCTGATGTTCCCTAGCTCTGTTAATGGCACTGCCATCATTTAATTATCCAAGCCAGAAATGTGAAGTCCTCTTGACTCCTTCCTGAACCTAAACTATGTGTAACCATCAAATATAGTGGATTCTACTCTTGAGTTGGTCCTTTTCTCTCTTTTGGTCTTTACGGCCACCATTCCATTCTCTCTTTCTTTTATTTTATATTATTTTTTAATCTTTTGGCCATGCTGTGCAGCATGTGGGATCCTAGTTCTTCAACCAGGGATCGAACCGCGCCCCCTGCAGTAGAAGCACGGAGTCTTAACCACTGGACCGCCAGGGAAGTCCCGTGCCACCATTCTATTCTGTATCATCATCATCTCTTGCTAAGATTACTGAAATAGTCTCCTAACCAGTTTTGTTGCCTACAGACTTGCTTCCCTCCAATCCATGCTTTACCCTCAGCCAAGGTGATCCATACAAAATGTAATTCTGATTATGGCACTCTCCTGCTTGAAACTTTCAATGACTTCCTATTTTTAATGAGGTTAAAGTCCACAGTCTCCTTATCATATTGTAAGACTTGGCCTCTGCTAACCTTCGTTTTCTTTCTCTTTTTGGCTGCATTGGGTCTTCGTTGTTGTGCACGGGCTTTCTCTCTAGTTGTGGTGAGCGGGGGCTACTCTTCGTTGCAGTGCGCAGGCTTCTCATCGCGGTGGCTTCTCTTGTTGCAGCGCGCAGGCTCTAGGGCCTGCGGGCTTCAGTAGTTGTGGCTCGTGGGCTTAGTTGCTCCGTGGCATGTGGGATCTTCCCGGACCAGGGCTCGAACCCGTGTCCCCTGCATTGGCAGGCAGGTTCTTAACCACTGCACCACTAGGGAAGTCCCTCTGCTAACCTTTAATCTCTTGCCACCCCATGCCTACAACACTTAGTAGTAGTCAGCATATACTTACTGTTTTAAAAATAAATGGCATTTTTTTCTTTCAAAATACAAAAGAGAAAAATTGTCTTACTTACTGCAGCATCCTCAGAGCCCAGAACACTGCCCAGAACATAGTAGGTATGCAATAAATATTTCTTAAATGAAGGAAAGAATATATGTATCAGTTCTAGTGACAGCAGAATGAGGATGAGCAAGAAAAAATGGGACATTTTTAATCCAATAAGCATCTATTAGAGTAGCATACTTACAAGTGTCATACTCTAAAATCTGGCAAGTTAAAAAACCAAGTACAATGATCTCAGAAGCATTTTAAATGCGGGGGGAAAAGCACACTTAACCAACTTCTTTTAAACTGATCATTTATTATGAATAGAAAAAGTTAAATTTTTATAAGAAATAAAATACAAATTCATAGTATCCTAACCTCTCATTTTCCTGATTTTAAACCATGACTAAAATTAACGCATATATTTGAACAAGTAATCAAGAAATGCAGTGTTCCATACTTAATCATTATATACCTAAAACAGATGAAGATAAGATACTTACTTTAAAATCAGGACATCTATTTCAAAGAGAGATTTTTTTTTTTAAGCTTTAAAGACTAATATTTAAAATTCCACAGAAAGAAGAATTAATGTTTGAAAATCTCAGCAAAAAAAATTTTAATTAAGAAGTTGATGAAAACAGTACCTTTAGATAATGATATATATTAAGGATAATCTCCAGATTGCTAATCTATATTGTTTAGGAATGAGAAACACTATTTCAAAAAAAACCAAAAACCCGAAAAACTTACCTTAAGGAAAATAAATTAAGCACTCTATTCAATTAAAACACATGAGATATACTCTCAGTTCATTGTATTAATGAATTGGAAAAGTAAAATAATAAATAGTTGCTTCCTATATAAATAAGAATGATTTATCAAATGAGAGATAATTTCACTTATTATATCTATTCTCTCCAAGGTATATAAATGTATGCCTCTTCCTGGCTGGTATGAAAAATCTCTTAAGGCTAAACCATCTCCTTTGAGACGACTGGTTAATCATTTGGGGATAACAAAACACAACATCAAAATACACTGCACGTAGATTAATGATTTGAATGTTTGAAAAACAAAATAATAAAAATATTATAAGAAAATGTGAATACTTATAAAATCTTGAGGAGACTTTCAAAACATATCATCAAAGGTGGAAAGCATAAGGTAAAGACTGACAGACCATGATATATGAAAACATAAAAATAAGCATTATACTTAAGTGATGTTTTAATATATTTGCAAGTAACAAATCAAATGATGGAGCTGAGCTTATGAGGAAAAGCAGTAAGAAGACAATAATCACTCCCTTGCAAAATGGGCTAAGGATAGGGATAAACAAAAAGAATACAATGGCCAATAAATACATTTTAGTATTCAACCTCTTTTCTAATCAAAGAAATGCGAATTAAAATGAGACGCCATTTTACCTTACCCAATTAACAGAAAAAAATGTAAATGCGGGCTTCCCTGGTGGCGCAGTGGTTGAGTCCGCCTGCCGATGCGGGGGACGCGGGTTTGTGCCCTGGTCCGGGAGGATCCCACACGCCGCGGAGCGGCTGGGCCCGTGAGCCATGGCCGCTGAGCCTGCGCGTCCGGAGCCTGTGCTCCGCAACGGGAGAGGCCAGAACAGTGAGAGGCCCGCGTAACACACACACACACACACACACACACACACAAAAAGTAAATGCAACCAGACAATATGTATATATAAAACTTTGTTCAATTTCAACATAGCAATTTTTCCTTTTAGTATTAAGTTTCTAGAATTACCCAAAATCATAGATATGCAAAAAGATGTAGTTATAAGGATATTCCTCACAGCTTTGTTTATAATATTGCAAAATTGGAAGTAATAGGGGGTGATTAACTTATGGCATATTTAACACTGCAATATTATACAGCTATTAAAATAACACCAGAATATTAATAACATTGAAAAGTGCTTATAATATATTGTCAAGTTTAGAAGGTAGCTTACCAATTATCTATAATATAATGCTATTTTTTCAAGAGATTACAATTTACTTTCATTTAACATGTTCTCTATAATGAACCTGCCTTTCTTTTCTAGTAAGAAATATTCTATAAAGGCCCCTAAATTACATTATCTGTCTCTTTCTGTTCCAATTCCATATTCCCAAAGTAAACTCCTGACAACCAACCTCTTTTTCCCAGTTATATCCATAACAGAAAAGGGGATGGCCTGAACTGGATGAATGAAAATTCTGTAAATTGCTAAGTGCTACCTCCCACTGTAGATTGCTGGTGATACAGAAAGCCTAGGAAGAAAATTGGAAGCCATTAAAGGATGGAAACAAAGTGGCTGAAAGGGAAGATAAGAATGCTAGGAATAAAGCATGAAGGTCAAGGGCAGGTAAAAGAAGTTAAGATATGGTCCAATATATTTGCAAACCCTTTGTGAAAATGTGAATCTTGAATGATGACAAGCAGTAAGAAGGTGATAATGGCTGCAGGGAAATATGGGCAAAGGATGTAGATAAAAAAGATCTACAAAACAACAGACATTAAAAAAAAAAAGTTTAGCCTCTTTTCTAACTAAAAAAATACAAATTAAAATGAACTTGTTTAAAAAAAAAAGAGCTTACTTTGCAATGCAATATCCCAGACTGTGTACAGCTTTCTATTGTCTGATTTAGTCCTCAAAGTTCATCCTGCCCCAAATTCTCTCCTACATTGCTTCATCACAGTGCCTCCTTCTGAATTAAGACAGTTTGGGTCAAATGCCCATGTTACTATCAACGAATACACCCATGAACACAGATTATTTTGAATAGTTTCAGTGAGCAAAATCCTTAGCCAACACCTTAAATACGATTTTAGGTCCATTTTTATTGCAGGAAAAAATATTTAAAAGGGTCAAGGCCTGGGGAGACACTCTGGAAAACCAGAGCTAGCCCGAAGGCACTGGAAGCCAAAAAGGCACACCAAATGGAGGCAAGATCTAATGCCAGTGTGGACTGAGATATGAGGGAAAATTTATGTTATAATTCTGCATTCTGAAAGTAAATAGAGTACGTAATGGTAACTTGAGCGTGTCAGGTGCCATATTAAGAACTTTAGGTAAACTGTTTTATTTAACAATATTATAAAGGAAAATACTATTATGCCTATTTTAAAGATAGTTCATTCTATACAGAAAAATAAACCTGGATTTCCTACCTCACACAATATATTCTAGAAATTAAAGATCACATCATGAAAGTACAACTCTAAAGCAAACAGAAGAAAGTATAGGATATTATTGTGACTTTGGGACAGGACAGAACTTTTTAAGTAAGACTCACAAAATACAAACAATGAATCAAGAAATTAATAGATTTGACTACATCAAACTAAAAATCCTTGTTCAACAAAGGACCTCATAAATAAAAATTTATAGATGGATGATAGACTGGGAAAAATTATTTGCAACATCTAAAATGGACAAGAGTTGATATCTAGAACTTGGGTTATTCTGTAAATAGATAGTAAATATTTTAGGTTTTATGGGCCATATGGTCTCTGTTGCAACTGTTCAACTCTGCTGTTGTAGCATGAAAGCAGCCATAAATGAATGAATATGGTTGTGTTTCAATAAAAACTTATTTACCATAATAGCTGGTGAGCAGGATTTGGCCTTCAAGCTATAGTTTGTTGATCCCTAATCTAGAATATACAAGAAATTCCTATTGATCAGTAAGAAAAATTTAGGATGCTTGATGGAAAACTGGACAAAGGATATCAATAAGCAATTGGCAGAATGAAAAATCCAAATGGCTAAACAAATATATAGATGTGCAATATTATTAATAATATGAGAAATGCAAGTTCAAAGGAAATGCCATTTTGCACCTAAGGGATTTGTCAGGACATGGAAGTCAGGTAATTCAGGTGGAGGTAAGGGTGCGGGTAAACATGAAACCCACACGCCTTGCCAATGAATAAATTTCAGTTACAGAGAGCCATTAAGTGCTAAGTGAAATTATTGCATTTCCATACTCCAAATAAAGGAGGGCTCTTTGATAAAGGGCAGCAGGCAAACTTTTAACAACACACATACATACATTATCTTTATTTTGTAATTAGAGATAATACACATTATCTTTATTTCACTATGGATCCAAAAACACCAACATAGGCTGTCACTAGTCTACAGACCAGCTGTTATATACTTTCTACCAATGTGTTTTATTTTATTTTATTTATTTATTTTTTGGCCACACCGGGTGGCTTGCGGGATCTTAGTTCCTGGACCAGGGATTGAATCTGGCTCATGGTAGTGAAAGTGCTGAATCCTAACCACTGGACTGCCTGGGATTCCCTCTACCAATGTGTTTTAGACATGAAGAAAATCTTAATATTCATAGGGTTTAATTCTTTTACAGTTTAGAGTTTCATATCTTTACGAGGAGGACTGGCTTTATGATGCCTGATTAATGGAATGTAAAATTCACATGAATTTAAGATAAGGTGAGATTCAACTTTATAGGATGGAGAGCCAATTACAGGGTTCTACTCTTAGACACTTCTGGGTTTTCCCTTCTCTACAGTGTCAGGAGCACTTCAGTACAAAAGTCTGAGAAGCATTCAGATAATAAGGGACATTTATTGAATATCCCTCAATCTTTAGCTAAATAAAACTAAGATATAAGGGTGTTTTTTTTTCTTTCTTTAATGGGAAATCAAATTACACAATATAACCTGCTTGGTAATTAGAACTGCAACTTCCTTTAGCCATTTTTTTCTATCTCCACCCTGAATATAACCTATTGTAGCATTAGGTTCTGAAATAGAGGCTTTCCCCTCATTGAATTCATTTGCCATGGTCTGATAAAATATACAATGGATTATTCAAATTAGTATGGCCTAAACAGCAAGAGTAGCTTGCATATGCACTGATTTAAAAAGGCTTACTGTTTCAATAAAGTATATCCACATGCTTTCCCTTAAAAATAAATTTGTTACTTAACTCTATCATTGATCACGTGTTCATGTACTTAAAAGGATAGATTATACTGAAGCATATGTATACTATTGTTTGATGAGTCATTAAAAGAAAACTGGTTTACATTGAATCGTACATTTTAAACAGGTGAATTTTATGGTATTTAATTATATTTCAGTAAAGCTGATAGATAATCAATCATCTAGTCTTGTGGCTCTGAACTGTAGTATAATGGGATCAGAGGCAAAGAGGAGGTGTGAGATGGGGCTACTAGCCAGTCAGGAACTGCGGTAAATTCCCAGCCTATTTTATCTGGCCCTTAGTAACCAAGAAGAGAGAGGAAGAGGGGGAGGGGGAGAGAAGGAAAGAGAATGTGAATGTGTGTGTGTGTGTGTGTGTCTGTGTGTGTGTGTGTGTGTGTGTGTGTGTGTGTGTGTGTGTGTGTGTAGGAGGGAGGTTGGCTCTGTGGACAACGGAGGAAGTGCTAGGGCAAAAGGTGAAACACTTTCTTTCACGAATTCCTAAAAACATAGACTTAGAGAAGACTTCTATCAGTCACTAACGAAACATGATGGTCTTCTTTCTTTATCCGTGAACAGGCCATTTCCAAAACAGTAGTGAGAGTACTGGGATTTCATTTGAAAAAGACTTCTTTCTGTGGCCTACCAACAACTTTCATATACGGATTGCTTGAGTGAAAACTGAGGCTGCTTTTAGAATCAAGAATTTTAAAACATCTAAGATGGTACTGTATGTAAAGGGAAAATTTTTGACAGAAAAGAATACAAATTTAAAAAAAGACAACATATAGATGATAAAACATAGAGTGCTGGTACACATTTATTCTTTTATTGCTAAACATTAAACGTCAGCAACTACGATATCTTCAAGTTAAAGCCTAAGAATGAATTACAGCTCAGTTGAAAGATTTATAGAAAAAAATACCTGTGTACCATTAGTATGTGGACATTCAATAAATACCACAGGACAAACTGATGACTAAGAGCCACATATCCATGAAGTGCATGGTTACGATTTACTGTTAGAACAGATAGTGACCTGTAAGAGCGATTATCAGAAGGTCAAGTTTAACTGCATGTCTTTTCAAACTGAAATGCTAAAAAGAATATATACATCCTTTACGGATTTTAAGTGATTAAAAGCAACCCTGAAAAATGTAAACAGTGCAGAATAGAAACACTGAAAATAAAGTTTTACTGCTGAACAACTGCCAACACAACACTTTCTTCAAATCCTCAAAATAATTCATTTTTCTAATTGCTCTACAGAAACCAAAATGGACTATTTTCATAAAGATGATAATATATCAGGGACACAAAGACCTTCCAAGTTATTATTTTATGTTATATATTTACAGCATATTCAATAATACTTTTTACAGCTTACTTAAATAGAAACATGCTTTTCTAATCCATAAATAACACTAATCATCATCCATTCAACCACATTTATTAAGTATTTTTGATGTCTCATGCACTGTGCCAGGGATGCAAAGATGAGTATGACATGGTCCTCGCTCTAGAAGTGCCCGCAATCAAGCTGAAGAAACAACACATAACATTTCCTTTCTTACACAATGAGGCCATTTCTGTAAAAATGGGACTGATGTGCTCAATATCCTACTAGAGTGTTTGCCAAATCCTGACCCAATGTAGCAGAAGACCAAGGTGTTTAAAAGCCACAAGAAAATGACATGCTTGGGGGTTTTTTCCACCCAGAAAAAGAAGTTTACAGGTAGGATTTCATCTATTAAATTTTTTTCTCAGTTTTAAAAAACTGACCTGCACCTACATAGCATTTCCATTAATAAACTGCTTAGTTCATGTAACAGAATTAATTATGTAAGTATTTCATGGTATTCCCCAAACTTTACTACCTGAACAGGTCTGCGTATCACTCTGTTAATATACTTTAATCCTGAAAGACTGTCTACCTAAAAACAGAACAAATGCCTTTTTCCTAGGATAAACCAATAATTTGTACAGTTTTAAGTAGTGGTAGTAACTGATGACCTTGAGTCATTAAAAATATTAAAATTATATTCAATATATAATTTCTGTTTAAGAAGGCAGGCAGATTTATAATACAATCTAAAGTCTCCTTAAAAATGGTTAAAAAGTTTTAGTGCCTATAAAGCAACTCAGTGATCTGAAAGAGGTGAACCCCACGAATACCTCAATTAGTGAAAAAGTTGGATACATGACTACTCATGTTCTTGAGTATATGAGAGAAGCAAATATTTTTCATCAAAGAAAGAGCTTGCTCATATACTTCTAATACCAACAGCTTCACACTGGCCTATTGACTTCCCAGATCTTCCAGGGCTGCATCTCCAGTCCAAAAGATCTCAAACTAGGCAGGGCTCTTTTGGGCTCAAGAGGCAGTTCCCGGGCACTGGCAAATCCACATTTGTACTCACATGCAGCCATACTCACTCTACTACCAAGTCTTTCGTGGACCCACAGAGGTAGCTTAGGGGAAAGATGGAAAGCAAGGACTACATATTTAATTACCCAACACAGAGAAACATCGGAGCCACTGGTGAGGACAGAGTATGTTTCAGGGCTTAAGGTAATTGCTTCTTGAAGACAGGGACCTAGGAGCTAGGCCCCAGGTAGCTCCAGCAGCACAAGAGAAAATATCTACCCTGGAAGGATTCCAAGCTTTGAAGCTCTGTAGAGAACAGTAACCCAGACTGCAGAAGGTCCTGTGATCTCTCTTGTGACCTGCCGCAAGACCCACCTGGCTCATTTCTGAGGTTCACCCCTAACTGTCTCAGCTAACATACTGCAGGTGGCAGATACTTCTGCAGCTCACTCTGAATGTCAAGGGTAGTGTTGCTTTATGAGAGTATAGGGACATATTATCAAAGAGGCAACTCTTGTGGGGCAAAACATGTCTCACCCTATTATAGACCCTACTTCCTCTTTGTTCATTTATTTGGCGTCATTTGACAAAGATTTTCCCTTTCATGTCAGCAGATTCTTTTACAGAATTTTATTAATTTAATTGTAATCAGACCTCAGTTGTCAGAGTACAAAATAATACACAATTTAATTTAAAAATACTTTTCAAACAAGACAAGGGACAAGAGATATAGACCAAGAAAATGCTCACCTTTCCACTTGGCCAAAGTCTGGTCTCCTTCAAATCTGGATTAATGATGCTTTTTCAAGAAGTTTTTCCCAATTAATCCTACCCAATTCTGTTTTCCTTTACATTATTTCAACATGATACGTAGCCACACAAAAATGGTTTAACATGAATTTGCACTTGTTTAGGAATTGTTCCACAAGCATCTGAAGGTTGTAGGTTCAGTCTTTAAAACTAGAATGTAATCAGGGACTATGCCTTTCATTTCTTCTGTTTATCCCATAGTTTGGATACTCTGGATAAAGAACTTAAAGTTGTTGGCTAAAATGTAATTTTAAGGAAACACTTTATATTTCACACCAAGTAAGGTTTTCAATATTGTATATTGTAACTCAGAGATTCTATCAAATGAGTGCAAATATTACCGTGCTGTAACCATCCAGAGTCCCAGGGTCACATTGGCAGCCAAAAGTATACTGCCACCAAGCAAGATGAAAAATCCTATCAGATCTTTGACATCATTGTCTCCAATCACTGAGGTAAGAGTAGCATCTAGGAAAGAGTTTAAAATCCATTGTCCGTCCAAAGCAAAGCAGGGCACTGCATTAACAATAGCCAGAGCTCCCGAGAGGGAAATCAGGTACCTGGTTAAAATCGGTTAAGGAGCTTACGGCGAGGTCTGAGGGCAAAGCACATTGGTGGGAGTCAGAAGCAGGCATTTTACCAGGACTGGATTTGAGATTACAGGTGACTTCCTTCCTTTCTTTAAATCTCTGCTTACCAGTATACACCATTGCTTCTTAGATCTCTACTATTTAAAACAAATGACATATTATTTCGAAGTTCAAAAACCTTGACTAGAAAAATAAAGGCCAACCACTTGTAAACCAAGACAATCTGTAATAAACTCCTTCAGAAGACTAACTCTTCCTAATCCTTTAATTATACATCAAGACAAAGGAATAAGAAATAAGGGAAAATTACTTTTTGATCCTTACGAAGTATACGTTATATTAGATATATAAAGATTTTGGCCCCTTGAACTCTATTTTACTATCATCTGTAAGGTCATAGTGTAAATATCTCTGAGAAAAAGCTGCAGTCTACAAGGTACAATTTTGACTGTACACATTTTTTAGTAATTCATTTGTTAACTAATTTGTTACTAATTTGCTCATCTGTTTTGTTTCATTTTTTTTGCAAATCATTAAGGAAAGAAATTAAAGATTTAAAACTGACAAAAATAAAGAACCTTTCCAAACTGTTCACTTTATTCAAATTCTATATAATAACCAATTAAAATTTTTCTTTACATGCAAATATAATATGCTAAAGAACACATGAGATTTTGTCCTCTGAATGCTATTTTAGTATTGGAAACCAGTTTGATCTCCCTTACGCATTCCTCCACTTGATCGGAGCCAACAGGCTCAGAAGGGGTGGAATTCATCACCGCATTAGTAGCTGAAGCGTTCATCCTTTATAAACGTACTAAAAGGTTTTATACCCCTAAATTCAACTCTCAATTTGTATTCTAGGTTCCTTCACTTCGACATCTTAACCTTTCTCTCCTCCCAATCAATCTGTCTTCTCTGACTTCTTCCTCCCTAGGTACAATCTGATCTTTTTCAACTTTAAAGTCTCTTTTTTTGGTATTAGCAGTTAATTGATACTTGTAAGGTCTGTTCATGCTCTCTAATCACGGTAAAACTAATGAAGTTCCAAGTAGCACTTTTTTTTTTTTTTGCGGTACGCGGGCCTCTCACTGTTGTGGCCTCTCCCGTTGCAGAGCAACAGGCTCCGGACGCGCAGGCTCAGCGGCCATGGCTCACGGGCCCAGCCGCTCCGCGGCATGTGGGATCTTCCCGGACCGGGGCACGAACCCACGTCCCCTGCATCGGCAGGCGGACTCTCAACCACTGCGCCACCAGGGAAGCCCCCAAGTAGCACATTTTAAAAACATCTTTCACGCCAGAAAGGATACTTGACAAATGTCTCCACAACCACAGGCAGATCTATGCTTAGAAAGTTGAAACGTGGAATAAAACTGGTGATGCTCACTAAAAAAGAAAAATAAGAAATAATATTATTTATACAGATAAGCAACAGCATTATGAATTTTACCATATGACTAAAAATTGGGCTAGCCTATTAAATTGATTGAGAAAGCCCTTCCCAAACATATGCAGGCAGGCTCTATGGCCCACATATAAAAGCAATTGGCAATTCTAGAACATCTAATAAAAATAGTGGAATACAGAAATTCATGTCTCAGCGTACTTATATTTTGAGGTGAGAATATGATAAAACTGATTATATACCAACTATGACTACCAAATACAGAGATTGACTTTAAAAATACACTAGAATTTATATCAAAAGAGTCCTTATTCTTTCAAAGAGGTATAACCTTAAAATCACATTCACTCCAACTATCAATATTATGCCACTTAATCTCCTTCTGGTCTCGGTGTTTTTTTCATTGCTAAAACAGGGATTAAGACTAGGGGATTTTTAAAGTCTCCTCCACTTTGTGGATTCCATGATCCTGTTTTTGTTCAAAACATTTAAAAACTCTCTTATAATTAAATAGAACCCATAGCACACATTTCTGAATTACCCTGAAAAGGGACATTTCTACATTTGTTGAGGAGGTATTATACACTCTAGAGTCACTTAGAGTCAAACTAATAAATAAGAAGAATGACCCGACTTTTATCTTAGGATATGACTATGGAGAAATGAGAGAGCTTTTTAAAGAGTAACTTAAAACCCACATGTCCATCAATTGATGAATAAATACAGAAAATGTAATATATCCATACAATGGAATATTACTGGGTTGGCCATAGAAAGGAACTATGTACTGACACATACTACAACATGGATGAACCTTGAAAACATTATGCTAAGTGAAAGAAGCCAGTCACAAAATATTCCATTTTTATGAAATTTGCAGAAACAGAAAGTAGATTAGTGGTTGCCAAGGGCTGGGGGTGGGTGGGTGTAGAGAAGTAGAATGACTGCCTAATGGGTATGGGCTTTCTTTTTGGGGTGATGAAAATATTCTGGAACAAGACTGTGGTGATGGTTCCACAACTCTGAATATATTAAAAACTACTGAACTGTACACTTTATTTTTTATTTTTTTAACATCTTTATTGGAGTATAATTACTTTACAATGGTGTGTTAGTTTCTGCTGTATCACAAAGTGAATCAGCTATACATACACATGTATCCCCATGTCTCCTCCCTCTTGCGTCTCCCTCCCTCCCCCCCTCCCTATCCCACCCCTCTAGGTGGTCACAAAGCACAGAGCTGATCTCCCTGTTCTATGCGGCTGCTTCCCACTAGCTATCTATTTTACATTCGGTAGTGTATATATGTCCATGCCACTCTCTCACTTCGTCCCAGCTAACTGTACGATTTAAAAGGGTGAATTGTATGATATGTGAATTATATTTCAATAAAATTGGTAAAAAAAAAAGGAACATAAAAAAAATCTTGTACAACAAAATAAGTTAGACTGTATGATCTTCAGCCATATGGAGAAGCTATACATTTAATCCAATCATGTTGCCACTGTTAAAACAATTATGTTGGCCCGCTTTTGAAATTATATTCATATAAAATTCATGTGTCATGCACAAATTACTTTATCATCATTATCGCTATGATTCCGATCGCTTCTCGGCCTTTTGGCTAAGATCAAGTGTAGTATCACTATGATTCCAGGCATTCTTTGACATATGCTTCTCTTGCTACTGTTTTGGGAGCCTGGATAAATTTAATAAACGCTCAGAGAATATCTTAGAGATCATCTATGTGATATAAACGGTAGTGAAGGAAAAATGCGTCATGTGTCACTCTCCATAGGCAGACATGGTGTTCAGCTCCATCTTGCTTTATAAATTCAGATTATTTTCCTACTGCTTAAATTTCATTTCGTGCTTAAGAACAAGGTAACAAGACTTTGAAAAGTGATCAAATATAATAAATAAAATTAATGCAAGATGTGTACTGAGTTGCTACCACTGAGAATATATGCCATTGTAGCGATATTCTGAGGGTCTACCACAATAATACCCACCTGTGTAGTGAAGGTGCAGTGGATGTCCTACATACAACATATCGATTTGAGGTGGGTGTTTCACTTTTATTAAGCGAGTATGAGTTTCCAAAGAAGGTATTATACAGAAACTTGAACTTGAGCTTTTTTTACAATCTTTATTGGTTCTACAAACTTGGGTGGCTTCCACTGCTTTCCGGGCAGGTAGACATGTATACTAGGGATAGAACATTAATTAGTCAATATTAAAAATGACTTGTTAACAAGAAAAACACCAAGTTACATTACTTCAATATCTTTCATGTCACCTAGCATATTAGGAATGAAGTTCATATAAAGGAAATGCCATTTATGTGTATCTACTATAAATTAGATTCAATTATTCCAGTTTGGCCAAATAAGATATTACCATTATAAAATTTTTAAAGATTCTCAGATGAAATATGACATGTGAAATGTAGAGATTTTAATAAAATTATACAAAGCAAAAGGGCAATGGTTTTGTAGATTCCATTTTAGTTCTATATGCTTACTTTGTAATAATTATATCAGGCAAGCAAGACTGCTTCAGGGACAACTTACCAAACGCTTATTAAAATTATTTCTATAGGAAAAGCACACATCTGTAAGGCTGTGATTGTTACAGCATTCAGTCGAACCGTCTAGCCGTTTGTATGCTGAAGAGAAATGGTTTATTAAAATCTGTTATTAAAAAAAAAGAATCCATTACATAGAAGTACATTTGTAATAAGAATTTTGCTTTCAAGACAAAAAGAATCAAGTAAAATGCATATGAATTCAGAAACAACTGTATAATCGACAGTTCAGCTTGTCAGCTACTCACTGCAGAGTTTGATTTTACATTATAAAAAGAGATACATCCACATCCAATTTGAAATCAAGAAGCATCAATTACCCTAGGTTAGTTGTCTTCATATAAACTTACCCACTCGTAAAGCTGGAGTTCCAGGGGTCTCAGTAGGTTTTGCAATAACTCCAGGTGGTCAAGCACAAATATTTAATGAGCCACTATTAGATGTCCTAATGCTGCTGATCCACTGATCCAATTTCACTACTGAACTCCTGTGCTGTGCTGTTAGCACAGTGAGCTAGAGCAGGGGGTCCCCAACCCCGGGGTCGCGGACCGGTAGCGGTCCACGGCCTGTTAGGAACCGGGTCGCATAGCAGGAGGTGAGTGGCAGGCGAGCGAGCGAGCGAGCGAGCGAAGCTTCATCTGCCGCTCCCCATCGCTCGCATTACCGCCTGAACCATTACTCACATTACCACCTGAACCACCATCCCTGCCCCCTGCCCTGGGGAAAAATGTCTTCCACAAAACCGGTCCCTGGTGCCAAAAAGGTTGGGGACCACTGAGCTAGAGGATGCCTAAGAGACTCTCATCCCTAAGGACATCCCTATTATATCAAATATCTCTCCCACCTCCAGGCTTATCTTGAGGCTTTCCCCACAGAACCAGGGCAGCCCAATTGGACCCCACAGATATGCACATATTTGCCTGCATACTAGTAATCCAGTTACCATTTCTGGAAGATAACAGAAACAGGGCAAGTATTCCCATTATTCATTTATTTTTTCAAGTTCTTTGGTAGACTGCTTCTCTTGTGTCTAGGGTAGAATAAGGAAGCTAAATCACTGTTACAGCTGGGACAAAATTTTTTTTCCATATATTTATTTCGGAAGGTTTCCTGCATTCAGC
Organism: Neophocaena asiaeorientalis asiaeorientalis; assembly: GCF_003031525.2. Taxonomy (NCBI): domain Eukaryota; kingdom Metazoa; phylum Chordata; class Mammalia; order Artiodactyla; family Phocoenidae; genus Neophocaena; species Neophocaena asiaeorientalis. The sequence goes on from NW_020172638.1 coordinate 1,168,807, forward strand.
ACATCAAACTTGTAAAGCAAAATTGATGCGTGGGGACTTCCCTGGCAGTCCAGTGGTTAAGACTCCCAGCTTCCACTGCAGGGGGCGCAGGTTCGATCCTTGGTCGGGGAACTAAGATCCCACATGCCACGGGGTGTGGCAAAAAAAAAAAAAAAAAAAAAAAAGAGAAAAAAAAATTGATGTGTGGCAAGGACCAATTAAACTTAGAATCTTATATACCTACTACCATACTCATATGTGCTGAAGAAGAGAAAGTAAAGTTATCCCCGATTTCCAATACTACGAAAAGCATTATTAACAAGAGTGTCTTTAGGAGTGCTGGCGTGAAAATGGTTGTTGATATGCAATCTGACTTTATAAGGATTTTATATTTCAGGCAAAGGTTTTTGTTTGTTTTTAAATCTTTTCTTTTTTTCTTCTAGATCATTTGGTTAGACTGGATGTCCTTAAACACGCACTGTTGCCAACGCGAAGAACAAAACAGAGGTGAAGTAAACTAACAGATGCATCAATTTCTCCTCTGCAATGGCTGGCTGTGTGGGTAGTTTTGCCTTGTTTTCTTACCATAACTGAATGTATATTTAAATTCTGGGTGATGAGTAATATTTAAAATATGAAAGCAAACTGTGAACATCTAATGGCACAAACTTGTGCCTATAATCACTCATCAGCCCTAATGGTAAACTATAAGGTAAAAAGGTGTTTAGGATTAAAAAAAAAAAAAAAAAGATCCAGGCAAAAGCCCTCAGTATTTTTTCTCATCAGTTGCCAAGTCGCACCAATTTTTACCTTCTCATTATTTTTCTCTTTATTCCCACTAAAGGGTAGACTCCAATTCTTTCTCACTTGACCCATTTGAAGAGAGTACTAACGCATCTAGTTTACCACCTAGCTCTCATATGCAAACTTGTCCTACATACTGAATGCTTCAGATTAACCTTCCAGTGTAGAACTCTGAGAATGTAGCTCTTCTAATCCAAATATCCAAAGACTCTGTGCTGCTCCCAAACAGTCTAAATGCCATAGCCTAAAACATAAAGACTTCTACTTTTTCTTTTTAGTCACCTTAGCTCATACTCTTCTCTTGCTGAACCAAATTATTAGCAGTTCCCTGACCAACTTCTAGTCTGTGGCACCGAGGTTCATTTATATCGGTCTCCTGAAATTAAACTCACTGTTGAGGCCCAGCTCAAGAGCTGCTGCTATGAAGCCTGTCCTCATCTTTTCAGTCAAGACTGACTGCCATCAACTCTCACAACTCCCAATACTTTTTGTCATTAATTATATTTAACCTTGTACCGTAATGTGGGCATGGTCTAATTCTTTGATTAGACTGTGAGGTTTTTGAGGGAAAAGTTTCTCAGTATCTTATATAAGGTGAATAACTCAATATGCACTGAATACATAAATGGTGTTCTATGCCACTTGCCTTTGTATCAGTAATGATTTTTAAAAATTTACATCTGATGCTTGATTCTTATTTTTTCTTGGAGGAATGTATGCAATACAGAATCGAAAAGTCAAGAATTTGATATCACTGTTGATATAGCATGTCTGATAATACAACAGCTTAAAGGGGCCAAGCAGGTATCAAATAAATGAAGTGGATAGTGTGTGGAAAAAATAGGAAGTGGTGGGGGTTGTGATGAATTAGAGAATACATACCTTGTTCTAAGTAGTGTTAGCAGCCAGGCCACTCAACTTGGGGCCGAGAGTCAAGAGATCATCTATTTTATTCCATGAGAAAGAAGTCTGGACCCTCATGCGAAACCTTTTCTTTTTTTTTTTTGGCCGTGCTGTGCAGCATGCGGGAACTTAGTTCCCCGACCAGGGATTGAACCCGTGCCCCTTGCAGTGGACTCTTAACCACTGGACCACCAGGGAAGCCCCGAAACCTCTTAAATATTAAATATTGGCAGCCAATTAAGAATATTAAAAATATTGTGCAAGCCAAACCATACACATCTGTCAAGGCTGGCTGGATTTGGCCTCTAGGTTACCACCAATTTGTGACCTCTAGGTTATGGCTTCTTCCTATGGTGATTAATCCAATTAAAACATAAACTGATGGCTATGGCTACCATGACAAGATGAAGTGCCTCCTGACATACAGAATTTCCCATTATTTTGTTATCATGTGAGAAGATACTTCTCTGTTTATCAATTTAAAAAAAGTTGTACATTTAAAAATGTATTTTATTTTAGAATCTTTTCTACTGGATCACATTAAAGGACAAGTCACTTAATTTCTGTGACTCAATTCTTAACCTATAAGACGGGTATGCCAGAGGTAATTTTCACATTAGTATACTGCTATCAACATGAGAGACCAATCCAATTCTACTTTGGAAGGCACATTCAAGACTGCAATGGGAGGGCTTCCCTGGTGGCGCAGTGGTTGGGAGTCCGCCTGCCGATGCAGAGGACACGGGTTCGTGCCCCGGTCTGGGAGGATCCCACATGCCGTGGAGAGGCTAGGCCCGTGAGCCATGGCCGCTGAGCCTGCACGTCCGGAGCCTGTGCTCCGCAACGGGAGAGGCCACAACAGTGAGAGGCCCACGTACCACAAAAAAAAAAAAAAAAAAAAAAAAAAAGACTGCAATGGGAGGTCCCAGAGGCATTCATGGGATCAGTTTAACTCTAGGAAATTAGAATTCTCCCTTAAATCTCCCCAGACTGGGAAAGAATTAGGGAAATTAAGACCAGAACAGTTTCATAATTCCATTACAAGGAGAACCTACATATTCTGAATGTACCCTAAGATGGGCCCTAAGATACTTGTAGAAATAGTCTAGTCTTCAAAGGATGGTCTAGACCAGAGGTAATTTTGGAATAAGGCTGGAAGGAAGAGACTTTTTCAATCTATAGTTCACAGTACTCACTACTTTCTACATCACTAAAATGAATTGAACAATTTTCTTACCCTAGCTTAATAAATACATAAATGTAACTAGAGTTCCAATACAGGCATGCAAACCTATTTATTCTATTTATTTATTTATTTACTTATGGCTGCATTGGGTCTTCATTGCTGTGCGCAGGCTTTTGTGGCGAGTGGGGGCTACTCTTCGTTGCGGTGCGCAGGCTTCTCATTGCGGTGGCTTCTCGTTGTGGAGCACAGGCTCTAGGCACGCGGGCTTCAGTAGTTATGGCTCACGGGCTCTAGAGCGCAGGCTCAGTAGTTGGGGCGCACGGGCTTAGCTGCTCCGCGGCATGTGGGATCTTCCCGGACCAGGGATTGAACCCATGTTCCCTGCACTGGCAGGCAGATTCTTAACCACTGCGCCACCAGGGAAGTCCCTTTATTCTTAGTTCTATGGTAGAATTTATACCAGCACCACCTAGTACCAAGTAGTTAAAAAATTATAAACTCTCTCTCTCTCTTCAATTGGTGAGAGCAAAGAAACCTTGGATGATACCTTGATATTCACAATGGGAGAACAGACACTTTTTTCTAAACATTAGAGAAGATTTGAACATAAAAACAATCTGGGTACTCAAACTATGTGGAAAAGATTTCCTGAGTTTTCCTTTTACTATCTTAAACTAAGTCAGGAACGGCCTTTTCTCACTTCAGTTAAAGATGCATAAGACAGGACAATACTCCCTGTGCCAGGCAGTTACAGGTATATACCCTCATCTCCTTTGAACAGGAATATAGGCTATTCAAAGGGGATGCCTGTGTCTGGACTCATAGCTTCATTTTAGGGAGCGGTTGCCTTTAGTATTCAATCTCACTCTTTTTAAAATGCCATTCAAATGCTGGACTTAGTAGTCTTTCTTATTCAAGACAATGCTTCCAAGAAAGAAAAAAAGAAATTTAGCTTTCGGCATATATGAAGAGTGTCCCCTGAACTAAAGAAAGAGGATGCAAGCTACTTGTTAGAAAATAATCCCCAAAAAGAAACAAACTAGTTCTTGTCTGTAACTTTTAGTTTCATTCAAATCACTAAGTGGCATATGGACACAGAGCAATCTTAAATTAAGCAGAAGCTTGAATATGAAGAGGGGAACTTTGTTCTGTTCTGATGCAGAATGAAACCAGAGATTTATTCCAGGTACAAAGGGCTCTAAGCCTCACCCAGTGTCCTTTTTGGGGCTTCCTGGAAAGGCCATTCAATCTGCAAGGAGTGTGTGGGACAAGCTCTTTAGGCTTGCCCCATGTACCAAGGGCAGAGGTGTAATTAAACCAGCCTTGGTTCTGTTGGTGCTGCTCATAGTTTAGCAGGTTAATGTTTAAAAATCAAAAACGAAAGGACTGACAGAAGAAAAAAGTAGTTCCCAACAATTTCATAAAATGAATAGTCATTTCACGTTGATTAACCACATTTTTCTAATTTGCCAGAAATATACCTGTTAATATTTTAAGGAGAACATCTAGTCTGCTTAATTAATACCGTAATTAATTAATATCTTAGGGAATATCTTTAAAAATTTAAAATTACACCTGGGAGAGTCAGGGCATGAAATGAGGCCAGAAATGATTGGCTGGGACAGCTTATGAGCACTTTCAGGGTCAGATCTTTCTAAGGTGGCTTTATTGTTTTCAAGTGGTATAAATTTTCAGAATTTTAATTATGTATATTGAATTCTACTCTAAATTGAATATGAATCACTTTTGGATTATGAGCTACTTTGCATTACCATATTTGGCTATATCTTTGCCATCTACTCATAATGTAGGATAACAAAGGTCCCTAGATACATGTAAAATAATATCAATCCGTAGTTTTCTTTTTTTGCGGTACGCGGGCCTCTCACTGTTGTGGCCTCTCCCATTGCGGAGCACAGGCTCCGGACACGCAGGCTCAGCGGCCATGGCTCACGGGCATGTGGGATCTTCCCGGACCGGGGCACGAACCCGTGTCCCGTGCATCGGCAGGCGGACTCTCAACCACTGCGCCACCAGGAAAGCCCTGTAGTTTTCTTAAATGTCCATAGCCACTTTGGTCAAGTCTGCCATTAAAATTAATCTAGTATATATTTTATTTTTTATTATTATTATTTTTTTTTGCGGTATGCGGGCCTCTCACTGCTGTGGCCCCTCCCGTCGTGGAGCACAGGCCCTGGACGCGCAGGCCCAGTGGCCACAGCTCATGGGCCCAGCCGCTCCACAGCATGTGGGATCCTCCCGGACCAGGGCACGAACCCGTGTCCCCTGCATCGGCAGGCGGACTCTCAACCACTGCGCCACCAGGGAAGCCCTAGTATATATTTTAAGTTACATTTACAGTCATTAAGATTTCTACAGTCTGGCTGAGTATATGTACTCCATTTAAAAATGATTAAATGGAGGTACGGGTTTATCAGATACAGTCATCATGTAAAATCAGCAAGTATCCTAATACAGTCGCTCCTAAGGAAATGAGACATATATTGAAGAATTATTATTTTGGGATTGATTTTTTTATTAGTGTGGGAAGAGTAATATCTGCTTTGGGTTTTTAAACAAATACCTCCAAAATATAGCATATGATCCATAATAGTGAAATACTCAAAAAGTTAATAAGGGAAGAGTTTCAGAGTATTTCAAGAAAAATTTCACTTCCATTCTGTCTGCCGGAAAAAAGACAAAAGCTTAAACATCTGAAATGCAGATATTCTAAATAAAACAATCCTACTGGAGAGAGCTTTATTTGATTACGATGTCATTTTGGCTTTTGTAATTCAAAACAGATTGTACCAAGTTTAGAGAAACTTGAGGAAAATGATAAAGGACTTAAGAAGTATGAAATTATGGATTATTTCTCTTACAGAAGAACACACTGTGGATTACACACCCAACTGAAAAGATGCGATACATGGAAAAATATGAGATGCAATATGAAGTACTGAGTGCTACCTACGAGGTATTTTTGCCCCTGCCAAAAATGGATCCTGAATCTAATCAAGCCTCTGGACCTAACTACCATCTATAGGAAATTTGGGGGATACCGAACATGTTAATGATAAATTTGACAAAACAAATGACTCAGTTTCTTCAATAAATGATATTAAAAATAAAAAGTCAGGGGGAATTGTTACAACTTAAAAGAGACTTAAAAGGCATACCATCCAACTTAAACCAACTATAAAAACAAAACCAGAGAAGAGTGCAGGTATTAGGAATTATTGTTAATTTTGTTAGGTGTGATAATAGTACTGTGGTCATGTCTAAAAGGTCATCATCTATTAAAGATATGCTGAAGTTTATGGATAAAATGACAGGATACCTGGGATGTGCTTTAAAATACTTCCCTCAAAAGTGGACAGGCTGGATAAAAAAAAATGGCAAAATGTTGATAATTGCTGAAGCTAGGAGAAGGATACATGAGGTTTCATTTATACTACTCTCTCTCTTTTTTTTTTTTTGGGCCGTGCTGTATGACTTGTGGGATCTTCCTTCCTCGACCAGGGACTGAACCCATGCCCTCAGCAGTGAAAGCGCGGAGTCCTAACCACTGGACCACCAGGGAATTCCCTGTATTACTCTCTTGACATTTATGTATGTTTGAAAAATGTTTACAATAAAAAAAATTCTTAAAAATGGGTTATACATGGAAGACTACATTTGAAAAAAAATTTTAAATCAGTTCTTACTACTTTGTCACTGTTGTACACAGTACTTTAATACAGTTATTCTTGATAATTAATCATATTTCTTAACCCCAGTAGATGTAGACAAGTATCCAGGCATTTCTTGACTTAAAGATGTAGTCTGTGAGCATAATTTGTGCTTTCCAGCACTTTCAATAATTTGGGTCCCCATAATTTTGTATAAAGAGTTGGCAGACTGATTTTTCAGAGCTGGAAGAGCTAAAAATAAATTTGGAAGCTTCTGAGAATAAACTTGCTTCACCCTGTCGCCTACGACACAGAACAACAGATGTGACTTCAGTGGGTATTTTCGGACACCAAGATGACTTCCTCTGGATGACTGCCACACAAAAAAACCCTACCCCAAATAGCTTTGGACATGCCACCATCCATACAGCACAAGGGTATTTAATTGCTGGAATTTAGTTAATTGGTTATGTTTGAGCTTGAATGCTGACTTAACACAAGTGTTTTTTAAATGCTGAAAGAATTAGATACTAGAGTTCTGAAAATCAAATATGAAATTAGTTAGAAGTTCAACAACAATATATAATAAACAAAACATACATATTAGTATCTAACTTACCAAGAAGAATGTTTACTAGTTTAGGCTTATTATTACTTTACTGATTTGTTTTAAATAAGTTAGGACAAAATAAGTCTACAGACATGATCTAAGAATTAGCAAATGGCAAGTACTGCTGCTTGAAGCATTATATTATACTGAGGAAATATACACACCTCTAACTGGGAAGCTTAACTGCTGTAAAGTTGATGCACTTATACAGTAACCAATTTGGGGCTCATAGGCGATGGTATCGAGACATTCATTCCAATCTTGTACATTTGTAACAGGACAATCCTGTAGATGGGTGACAAGGTCTCCCACAAAAAGGCCTCTGGGTCCAATGGCAGGTGAGTCCTTGGGAAGAGGGCAGAAATAAATCAGATAATGTGTGAAGACAAGCTATGATTAATCTGAGCAAATAATAAAGACACTGACTTAATTAAGTAGACTATTTTGAATAATGTAGAAAATAATCCAGCTTTGAATCCAAGATATATAGTCCTAGAAAATTAACAAAATAACACCCAATAACTATAGTTACTTTTCATATTTCACTAAGATTTTGAATTTTTCACAAATGAAAACCAAACAAACCCCACTTGCCAACAGTTAAGATTAAAATGATAAACTTTTTCCCAAACTGCTAATTAAAATTTTTTGTGAAAGTAGTCATCAGAATGCTTTCAATGTCCTATATCATCAATGGATAAAATTATAAGACTTATCTAAACACAGTCCCAAATATGCAGACAATACCGTCAGCACAATGAACACATGAGTACATGAGGCAGTTGCTCACAAGGTAATTTTCCTTGTCCCAAAGTGTGAAGAGAAGACTTGATACCATCATAGTAGTCTAAGGGAGTGAAATACAGAGTTGAAGACATTAATTTAAACTCCCACGAAATGTTCTGCTGGCTAGCCTAGGTTCCATCTTTCTTACTTCTTAGGAGTAAAGACATCTGACTCAAAAGCAGAGTTATAAAAACAAACAGTAAAGGTAAATGATGCATTTAATCAAACTACAGTTAGAAAGTCTTGATACTATCCTTGTAACTCAGAACAGAAACAATTTCAGTATTTTAAAAGAGCCAATGTAGTTCACAAAACTATTTCTTTGATTTGAAAGGATTACAGTAATTTCTTCAGGAGAAACTGAGCATTCTGTACATGAGAACAGTTTGAATAAAAGTTCCTTAAAAAAAAAAAAAAGTTCCTGACATAAAATGCTAAGTGTTACATCACAAAATCTGGCGAAAGAATACCCCAAGTAATCTATTATTTACCTCAGCAACTTCAGTGATAAGCACCCCGACTCCAGTGTAGTAAAACGGCAAGAGAATTACAGGAAGGAGAACAAGAGCTAAAATACCCAGGAGTGCAAGGACGAAATTATGCCAGATACCTGAAAAGAGGGAAAAAAAGGAATAAGCTCAACCAGGGGCAGGAATGATATCATTCCAGGTAGTTATACTTCATAATACTTAGGCATTCTGATAAATTAGTAAAGTAACCAGAAGAAGCTGTGAGGCAGACAGATCTACTTATTAGTACAGAAGACAGATGTCCAGTTAGAGGTTTCTTCCATTTCAGATATTAAAATCTAAAATGAGCATGTTAATACAATACTAGGAAGACCACATGCTAATATGATTTAACACTATTAGAATCTATATTCGATTACATATATACCTCTATTATATATGTAAAGGTGTGTGTGTATATAATGAATAGAATATCTCCTACTTACTACTCTTTTCTCAGAAAATGTATACATATTAATTTAAACATAGTTGTGAAAAAAAAACATACTTGTGATCTTTGAAAGGAACTTCAGAGCTATCAAATAAAAGTTATGATGAAGTAAAAAACATTCTTGCTGAACTGGGGTATGTATCTTACATCAAGACTATAATTATCTCTGCCATCTCTGCCATCTCTGCAGAGATGGTTAGGTGAACCCAGGGGTGTGCTGGAGCCTGCTCCTACCAGCTTGCCACAGCTGACCGGGCCTCTTTAACCAACTCCTCCTTCAGGAACTTCAAGTTGGCGCTTTGAAATTGGCCACGGTGGGAGTATTTACACCACAGAAACCAGCAAATGCTACATATCAGAGCTCTCCACCCTCTCCTCCAGGGCTAGATGTTAAACATTCACTAGCATACCTCTAGATTACCCCCCCTCCCATACCGATCCTTGCCCTCTAGTACAGTTTTTCTCATAAGGCAGGGTGGAAGCACTACCCACTCTCTGAGCAGTGTGATTCTTAGTTGTGCAGGTCTTGTCCCTTACAATACAGGACATATAGCATTCCCGACTCCATCCTCTGAATGTCATTAGTGTTCTCCAGTCACTGAGACAAGCAAACAACTGCCCCCACCCCACACATTCCAAATATCCCCAGGAAGGTGATAGCACCAGTGGTTGAGGACCAGTGTTCTATAATGATAGAAACATAACTTAAAAGACATCTCCCAGACTCTCAGGAGGCTGAGTATGGCCATATGACTATGTTTCGGCAAAAGGATGCAAGTGGAAGTGATGGGGATTGTCTTACTGGCTGGAATGTAGCTATGATGGTGCTAAACCTGAGTCCATGATGCAGAAGCTGCATGTTGGGAATAGTAGAGCTAAGACAGAGAGTCTGAGTCCCCCAAATCATAGAATTATCATATCAGCATTGAACTACTTACATTTGCAATGTTTTATGAGAGTTTAAGTCACTGCTATTTTTAGCTTTTACAGCAGCCAGATATCTAGCTAATATGGACCATATTCACAATGTAAAATGTTCCTCTAGTCCAGGACATATTGTGTAAACAATATTTTCTGTTTTGCAGACAGCAAGATCTTTTTTTTTTACAGCGGCCATGGCTCACGGGCCCAGCCGCTCTGCGGCATGTGGGATCCTCCCAGACCGGGGCACAAACCCGTGTCCCCTGCATCGGCAGGCGGACTCTCAACCACCACGCCACCAGGGAAGCCCCAGAAAGATCTTTTAAAAACACTAATGGTATCAAGCTATTTATCACAAACTATATTTTGCTTTTTCATTTATATATTTTCGACTTCTTCCTCACCTGCACATTCATATCTAACCCACTTCTTATATCCACTACAGAGTAATCCATTTAAAAAAAAAAACATTGACTTATTTATAAGGTTCCCTCCTAATGATCACTTAGGCTGTTTGAACTTTTTCATACAATGCTGCAACAAACAGCTTTGCTCATATTGTTATGCATCTAATTAAGAATGCATCTGAGGGTATGGAAAATTGCACAGAAATGGAATTATTGGGTCAAAAAATACATGCATTAAAATTGACCTCCAACAAGTTTGCATTATATTCTCGTAAGTGGCATATGTTTCCCCACCCTCTAAACAATACTGGATGGGATGCTATCATAACTTTAGACTGCCATCTGCTAGGTGAAAGGTAAAATCTCATCCTGATTTCTATTTCTTTAATGATGAGTGAGCTTGTACATTTTTCATGCTTATTAAATGGTTATTTGTATTTTTGTCTGAGAATTGCTTACTTCTATCCACTGTCAGTTTACATTTTTTGACTGGGTTGTCTTTTTTTTCTTAAACTAATTTATATATATTATTATTTGTAATACATACACTGAGGAATTTGTTCTTCTGTACGAGGTATTATAATCATTTCCTCCAGTTTGTTTGGCTTGGTTTATAGTTTTGCCTATGCAGACATTTTAAATTTTGGTGAGGTCAAATGTCTCCTTTTGTATTAAGCCTTTCCCAGTTCAAGACTACAGAAGACACTCACCTTTGTTTTCTTGTATTGTTTTCATAGGTTTTTTTTTTTTTTTTATTTTGCACTCGAGGCATGTGGGTTCTTAGTTCCCCCACCAGGGATTGAGCCCATGCCCCCTGCAGTGGAAGCACAGTCTTAACCACTAGATGGTCAGGGAAGTCCCTAGCATCATTTAAAAAACAAAATTAAAACAAACAGAAAAAATCTCTAATTCTTTGACCCACTGGAATTTACTCTAGTGAAACTAATTAGGAATACAGCTATACCACCCCACCACCCTGTTGCTAGTCCCAAGACAATTTCACAAAATAATCCAGCCCCATTGATTAGATTTGCCACCATTACCATGTGCTAAATTCAACTTTCCCCTTAACCCCTCAGGAGGGCCTAAAAGCTTGCACCAGACCTCTCCCTTATCAGGATGACACCACCATACAACCCCGGCTTTTCTCATCCAAGCAACAGTCAGAGGGGCACACAGCAGCACTGCTTCTTTGACTCTCTGGGCTGGACTCTCCTATCTCTTGTCAGGGATGCAGCTGGTACCAGACCACCCTGTTGGATTCCAGATTTGACCATGATGGCTAAATTGCAATGCAGGTACCTTTATTTCCTTTATTTAAACAATCTCTTGTTCATTAATGATTTGCTTTTTGAGTATACCAAACAAATTTTTGTTACAATTTTTACTTTCTCTAGAGCAGGGTTTCTCAACAGTGGCACTACTGGCATTCTGGGCCAGATAATTTTTTGTTGTGGGGGACTATCTTGTGCACTGTAAAATGTTTAGCAGCATCCCTGGCCTCTACCCACCAGATGCCAGTCGTACCCTCCCTGTTTTCTCTATTTTCTAGGCACAATATTTATATAGGCAAGTTTTTTTCTTTCTTTAGAACAGGTATTTTATTTTTTGCTTTTTCTATTACAAGGGATGTATATACCAAGTATTAAAAAGTCAATACACACACAACATATTCCACAACTGAGCACCACTCCTTAACTAAACAGGCAAAGAAATGACACTAAAAGACAGCACCTGGTAGTATTTGGGGGAAAATAAAAAGACTAAAACAGGTTTAAATCGACTACTACATCCCATCCAATATTCAATACTACACAATCTAGTGCATCTAAAAGGTAGTTATGCAAAATGTGTTAATGTCAAAGAATACAACCAAAATTAAGATGGCAAACTAAACCTATATAACTTTTAAACAGGAAAATACTTTATATATGCATGTAACTGTCCTTCTTTTAAAGAAAATCTGCAAGCAACGTTATCTACTTCCAGAAAAACCATATATAGAACTACTAAACATATTCTTAAAAGTATAAAAGTGAACACTTAGAAAATCCGTAATTTTAAAATCATAAATAGATGAACTTTATATTTAAAAGAATGTGAAAAGAAGTCCCATTTTTAGCACAGTTGTATAAACAGTCTTTTGATGTGAGCTTCATGAATTGTCCTCCTTTTGTGACCAAATATTACAAAAACATAACGTTTTTCAAACTGTATTACAGAACAAGACAGAACATCTTAACAATGTTATCTTATATAAAGAATTACTTTTTTTAACCTTTTAAATTTTACTTTTACTAACCTATCAAAACCTGACTCTTAGACGTGTTAGAGTCATTAAAAAAATTCTTTTCTAGAAACAGTACACAAAAAAGAGGCATATTTATTTCCCATCACATTATTGGAAGATGCTTTCCGAGCCTGAGAAGTTTCTTCTCTCCTTTTTACTGTCTATCTTTATTCTTAGTATGTGTTAAGATATGAGTTTTCAGGTTAGCTGACTGAGTAAATGTCCTATTACAGTAATCGAAGGGGCACATGAAGGGCCTCTCTCCGGTATGGATTCGCATATGGGTACGCAAATTGTAATCCAGGGAAAAGCTTTTTCCGCAGCCTTCGAAGGTGCACTGAAAGGGCTTCTCTCCCGTATGCACCAGTTGATGACGTTTCAGTTTTGAGCTCTCAACAAAAGCTCTGCCACATTCTGCACATACGTGGACTCTGGGACCATGGGTGTGCAGATGCTTTCTCAAAGCAGACTTATCCCTGAACATCTTCACGCAGCCTCTGCTAGGGCAAGCTATTGATCTCGGGGGCTCTTCTTTGGTTTTCTGGGGCTTCTTTCTAGTAAATTCTGCCACTTGTTTGGGATCTGAGAGGTCAAGGCCAGGAATTCCTCCAGGAGGCAGCTTCTTCCCCGTCAGGTACTCTGAATAACCAAGAGTTCGTTTCTCAGCAGCCTGTCTAGTCTCGTGGTCTCTCTCATCGCACGCGGAGCACATGGTGACGGCGAACACGCCTTCCAGGGATTTGACGCGCACCTGCTCCTGCTCCCACTTCTCGCTGCCCACCTCGGAGCTGCTTGCCGCCCTGGCCTTGCCGCCGGCGTAACTACTCTTATCGCTGGGCTTTGTGCCTTGGCCACTGTCCTTCCTGCTGTGGCTGTAGGCCGAGGAGGACGTGGAGGGTGGTGACAAGGGAGCCAGGGTCTCCTGGAAGCAGTTGTTTTCGTCGGCCAGGATGGCCGTCTTGTTCTCCAGGTTGGTGACCTGCAGGTCTTCAGACCGGTAGTAGCCCACCACCTCCTCCTGCATCTGCATCATGATCATTTCCTTGTTGTAGTCCCCTTGGTTTGGGGTGCTGATAATGAGAGGTTGCAGCACGAGCAGAGACGTACGGTGGTGGCCATCGTGGACACAGCTGCCGCTGATGTCTTCGCACTCCTTGGCTGCCTCAACCGCCATTGTCTCCACAGGGACGGTCTCCACAGGGATGGTCTCCACAGGGACGGTCTCCACAGGGACGGTCTCCACAGGGACGGTCTCCACAGGGACGGTCTCCACAGGGATCTGGTGCAGCTCCACAGCATCTGCGTACATCTCCGAGTTTTCTGTCACGATGTAGAAAATGTTGTTTGAGGCCATGGCTGAGGGCTCTTCTGAGGCTTTGGCTACTGGGCAGCGAACGAACGACAAGACGGCCGCGGAAAAGAAAGGCTGTGAGAGAAAAGCCCGAGCTCCAGAGGAAAGAGAGGGCGCTTCCGGTGCGGGACGCGGAAAACGCAGACGACGTGGAAGCTTCTGGACCCGCTGCACACGTTCGCTTTGGGGAACGCCCCCCACCGTACATGCGCTTTACGTCACCCCAAAAAAACTTTGGGGCACCCACGCAGGTGTGCTTTGGGGCACCCCGCACATGCGCTTCTAAGCTGGGGCACCCCAGCAGAGTGCAGCACCATGCTCATGCCCACGCTCACACACTCGTGCGTGCGCCAGCTCTCCTGCCACTGCGTGCCTCTTCGCTCAGCTCGCCAAGCTATTGTTTCTTTTGAATACAGCAACCAGGCTCTACAGAATTTTTCTGTATTTCATTTCCATTGACTTTTTTGTCCCTCCCCCTCCCCCCGCCAGGTATATAATAGTATGGGCGGGGAAGGCCTACTCCTTTCTAATACTTATGCTTCTTTTTTTTCTTATTCGATTGCACTGACCCACATTTACAGGCCATTTTTAACAGTATCAGTGGAATGCTTGTCCTGCCCGTTAATAGGAATGCTTCTAAGTGTTATACCATTAGGAAGTAACCAGCTATTTCTGTTTAGTACTTCTACTAAAGATTTTTGGTTTTTAGCCATTAATAGATGTTGAACTTTGTTAAATACTGACTTCAATATCTGCTGAGATGAGGATATTTTTCTCTTAAGAGTAATTAATGTTTACCACATTCAAATAAGATTTCCTAATTTTAAGCCATCCTTGCACTGTTTAGATACACCAACCGTCTGTAGAATTTTTTTTGTGCTTTACAAGTATCAGTGGTATACTGACTTTTAAAAAATTCTTAGTTTCCTTCTCTATGCGACCTGGAAAGTTTATACTAAATTGGAATTGAAAAGAGAAATCTTTTCCTTCAAGATTCCTTCAAGATTTGAAAGAATTCTACCTATGAAACTTTCAGGACCACTCTTAAACTTTCTTAATTTCTCCCATGGTAATTAGCCTATTTATATTTTTTTTCTGTCTCTGCTGGGGTTAATTTCGGCTGTTTAAAAAAAAGATAATTATCCAGGTTTGTGAAAATTTTTTGCAGAGATGAACAAAGAACACTTTAATAATTGTTTAAAATTTCTCTATCAGTTGTCATTCCCCAATCTGACTGCTAATTCTGTCTATAAATGCTTTCTCCGATTTAATCTTTTTTTGTTCTTCAAAGAACTCTTTTATTTAACAGTTCTGTTTTTTCTAATTTATTATTTTTTGCCTATATGCCTGCTAATTACATCATTTCTTACCTATTTTATAGTTCTTTTCTCACTTCTTCAGTTTAACTGATTTACTTTAATTTCTTACTTCATAATAATTGCCTAAGGCAGTGACTTTTCCTTTTAGCAAAACTTTACACATTATTTCATTATCACTTTTAAACATACTGCAATTATGGTTTTGAATTAAATTGGCCAATTTTTATAAGTTTCATGGGTACTTGAAAAGAAATTGTCATGGTATAGGATTTGACATAACTGTTGATTTTGACCTTGCTAATTAGAACTTTGATGATGAAGACTTTTTCATACTTAACCTGCTGTGTGTTGAGAGATGAGATAAGCCTCCCTGATTACATTTCTGTTTTTTCCTTGTACTTTTCCCATTTTTGTTTTGATGATGTGTTACTTTATTTAGTAAGAAAGACTCACGATTACATTTCCATTGTGGATTACACTCCTTATGATTATCAAGTGACTTCCTAAGTCTAATTTAATGCTTTAGTCATATTTTCATGATATGTTCTCATTTTTTCAATCTTTTAAAAATAATTCATGTTAAAAAAATGAAAAAACTGGAATGTAAATTATTTTGCTCTACCACTTCTGACTGAGAGTCTTTTTTAAAAAAATTTACTTATTTATGTATTTATTTTTGGCTGCGTTGGGTCTTTGTTGCTGTGCACGGGTGTTCTCTAGTTGTGGCAAGCGGGGGCTACTCTTCGTTGCGGTGTGTGGGCTTCTCAATGCGGTGGCTTCTCTTGTTGTGGCGCATGGGCTCTAGGTGTGTGGGCTTCAGTAGTTGTGGCACACAGGCTCAGTAGTTGTGGCTTGCGGGCTCTAGAGCGCAGGCTCAGTAGTTGTGGCGCACGAGCTGAGTTGCTCCGTGGCATGTGGGATCTTCCCGGACCAGGGCTTGAACCCGTGTCCCCTGCATTGGCAGGAGGATTCTTAAGCACTGCGCCACCAGGGAAGCCCTGACTGAGAGTCTTATAAACTGAATTTATCAACCAAAAGGTGAGGTGTTTTCAGTTGTGATGTACTTTCCATAAAACCACTAATAACACACAGATGAATAAAGAAATTTAAGTCTTTTACCTGCGCAAAATATCCTTAGCTGCTGGACTGGTGATATAAGTTGCAAATGAGTGGTGAACAGATCAACAAATGCTCCAGGATAAATAATGAAGAGAAAAATCCCAAAGCCATTAAATCGAACTTGTTCCCTAAGAAATCACATAAGAAAAAGGAATTTACTACTAGTATTGCATTTTTCAGATTAATAATGCATGTAATCTTAAAACTTCCCACTGTAATTCAAATTCTTGCTTAAAATACAAGTCTCTCTGGAGAGTCAAAAAATTATATATGATATATATCATCATAATTTTATAATAGCATACAGATTTAGTTACCAGTGAAATTGCATTTTGTAAAACAGGGCATTCTGAAATAGACTTAACAACTTCAAAAATTTTTAGAAACCAATATGCTGAGCAAATAACTTAAAATTAGTCACTTGTATAAAGAAATAGTTAATATTTCTATGAGAAACTAAATGAAAAACATTTTTATGGTTTATTCTGAATTATTTTCAGGGAAGGAGATAGTAGAAAATAGAATTCAAGTATATTATCTAAATATTTATATTTCTCTTAGCCATTATAAAGGTGGAGGTTTATGTAAGTGTATTGCTGTTGAATTAATGTTAAAAATAAGTACTGCATTTAAAAATACATAATGCTCAGACTGTCCTCAAGAGAACTATTTTTTATCAATTCATTCTCTAAAACTGGAATTACATTTAAAAGCCTCGTAAGACCATACAGCTACTCTAAAAAAAGCGTCATCTAAATATATTGTGCTGTCACCTAGCATTAACTATATAAGATGACTGTAAAATTCACTTTTTCTTGGCAGTGGGATTTTATAAAATATTACCAAACTATTTCACAAACATATTATGAATGATTAAACTGTAATAACAATACTTTTCTATGTAAAACCCTAAAAGCTGCAAAGTTAAGGTGGAAGTAAAGATGAAAGAGAGAAAAGAAAAAAGTAGCCGACCACTTAAACCACTACATGGCACACCTGTGTAACAGTATATGCTCTGTCAAGATGAGGGTTTATTGCCAGTCAATAGACTCTTGTTCATAAGCAACTGGAAAGTAATAAGAAGTGATTAAATCTTCTCCTCTAAAACCTTTTATCTGGTCCACACACCCAAAGGATGAAACACATTGCCATCAGTATGTGTGTTCATTATGTGGGAGTGAAGGGGAGTTGAGACTCTATCTCTCCCCCCATCAGGATTTTACACATTTAGGAGTCTTTAAAATGCTCAGGTGTAATTACAATGATACATTTGGACAGTCAAGACGAGAACATGGCATGATACTTGAAGCAAGTCCCAGGTCTCATCCTCCCTTATCTTCTTCCACTTGGATTTCTAGATAGGCTATGATATTTGTTAACAAACCCAGAGCTTTCAGTGTTCTTGCTGTAGCCAGCAGAGGCCATGAGTAGAAGCAGGAAAGTATTTCAGATGATGAGCCAAAGAAAGTACTAAGAAGGCAGGTGGATGGGCTTTGATTTGAGTGCAGTGGTTATCATTCTGATCCAGTGATGAATAGAAAGATTAGGTTTCAGGATTGGATGAAAATAGTGAAGAACCATGAGGATATAACCATGCTGGCAAAGGACAAAGGATAGAAAGACCCAGATTATAGATGTGCACATAGTTAATTGAGCATATTCATCAATATATTAATCTCTACAAAAGAGAAGTTACCTTAAAATAATAATGGTGGATATGCACTGGGCAGTATCCAAAGAAAGAAAAAGTATCAAATGTAGCAGATTTTAGTAATAAATACTCCTAAATGAAAAGCTTCTTTGCATGGAATAGAGAGAGAGAGGTAAATATCATTACCTAATAGCTGCTATCCCATGTCCAATTTCATGTACAACACCACTAATGAGGACTGCAGCGAAGAAATAGGTCAGTTGGTTGACGGGTAAATTTATGCCAGGAACCTGTTCACAGACACAATGATAAAAACACACTTGGGCACCAAGAGAACACGATGTTCACTCTGTACTAAAACTTAAACTTCCAAACTCAGTGTTAGGTAAGCTAAAACTAATATGAACACTGATGGTCCACTTCTCCATTTCTATCATAATAAATTTTATAAAAACACCAGTCAGTTTTTTTGAACTAGGCAGTTTTTGAGCTAAGCACACCACCAATCTAAAGAGAATAGGAAACACCAGGTTAAAAAGTTGAAACGTTAGCTTCCTGAAGTCTTTACCACGGGAAAGAATTAGGGAGCCTGGCATAGTGCCAGGGAAGGCAGAGTGGCAGTGAAGGAGTCAGTAGCTGATCCACCCTCGAGGGCTGGCAGCCCGATTTGGGAATTCTTGTTACAGTTCCCATTCCTTCCGCTAAAGTGTTATTGCAAGGCTCCAAGTACTTATGTGAGTAATACAGGATGTCCCCACCCCCCTTCAATGAGTTTCATTTTAGTATTATCAAGTTATATGAGAGTTGATCATTAAAGGCAGTGTAATAAAGTGCCTTATTGGTGTGGGAGCACCAGGCCCTTCATTTCTTCTATCAGTTTGTCTAGAACATTGGTTAGAAAAATCATATCAAAGTGATACATAAATATTATACTAAAATTGAAATTTAATGCAGAAAGTAAGGCATTTGGAACATACAGACATGTTAAGGACCCACGTGCTCCACTGTTATGCACTTAAGGTTGCTATTTTAAAGGCTGCACAGTAAAATTTTTTTAGATACCCAAGAATCTTCTTGCAAGATAAATAATCGTTCCTAAGTTCTATTTCTCACAATCCAGGCAGTGGGACTCTAAAGGTATCCTTCTGGAGGAAAGTTTGTCTTTCTTTCATTAGTTAGTATTTTAAATTAATTACAAAATATGTTTAAAGCAGGAAAACTTGAAAACTCAAAGAATAATAGAAACCGTTCCTGTTCCCCAAACACAAAACAAAAAACCATTCTCAGTGTTTCAATGCATGTCTTTCCAATCTTTTCATGTACACATATTTAAAAAAATTATACTCTTTTCTTATAAATATGGTTTTGAAATCTACCCTTTTCACTTAATAGTATCACAAACATTTTCCCATGAGTATTTCTGGTTCAACATGATTTTTAATAGCTGCATTGTATTTCATGGAGTAGATTGTTGGGCATTTAATTGTTTTAAAGGTTTCTGCTCTTATAAAATACTGTGATAAATATATTTGGACACATATACACAAATATTTGGAGGGAATAAATTGTTAGACAAGCACGGTTGGTTCAGGCTCTGGGGACATATCATTTGGGTTTGGTGTTCTGGCTCCATCATAACTAGCTAAGGGACCTTGAAGAACCTTGGATTATTCCTCCAGTACTTCAATTTCCCCATCATTAAAATGGAAATCACCATATTTACATAAAAGGGTAATTCTGAGGATTACAGGAGATAATCCTTGTCCACTGTTTAACATTACGTCTAACAGAGAGGGTAATTATACACAAAATTTAAAGGACTTTGATACATATCAAACTGCTCTCCAAAGGCAGACACTTCAATAACCTTGGGTAAGCTCATTTTATTCAAATCTGCAATTTGAGAGGAATAAAAAGCATCCCATTGTTTGATTTCTATTTCTTTGATGACTATTAAGCTGAATATTCCCCCTACTTTTTGACCACTGATAGATCTTTTGTGAGTAGCCTACTCCCGACTTGTCAATTTTTTTCTCCTTAGAGTGTTCATGTTTTTCTTATTGTCCGTAAGATCACTTCAAGTATCAATTATTGATTCTCTGTGATACACATCACAGATGCATTCCCAAGTTTTGCCTTTTAATTTTATTTTGCTTTTGGTTTTTTGATATGTAAAAAATGTTATGTAGTCAAATCTATCAATATTCATGGTTTCTGCCATTAGTTTTATGCATATGTCTTTCTCATTCTGTGTTCCTATAAATAGAAACCTGTTTTTATTTCTTTCAAGGTCTTTTATGATTTCACATTTTAATTTTAATTCAATTGCAATTTATTTTTGTGTATAACAAAGGAATTTCATTTTTAAGCCTTTTTTAGTAACTGAAGAGGAGATTCAAACCATGCTGCTTGGATTGCTTTCTAAATTCACTGATTCCAAGAGTCCTTTCTCTAGTTATGAAACTAGCTTTCATAGTCATCATTTTTAATGTATTCATAACATTTCACTGAATGACAATCTCATAATTTAACCATTCCTCAATTACATATTGTGGTTGTTTCTAATTCTTCATAGTAATAAATGTTAGGATAAACAGCTTGATGAATACTAATTTTTCTGTAATTTGGAAGTGTTTCCTTAACCTAGAGTCCCAGATGTGGAAGTAAATGGTCAGAGGATATTTTTATGATGCTCATTATCTGAAGTTCTCTCTACTCAGACCCTACTAAGCAACTCTTTTCAAGAACATCAGTGTACCTTTTTCTACATATCTGCTCCATTCCCATGTTGTCAGGCATCTGTCTGTTCAGACCTGTAGTTTCCTTTTCTCTGATTCCTCTCTAAATTTATGTACTTAAGATTAATACTCATACATTCCCTCTATATCACAAAGTATTCAGGTTATCTTACCTTTATTTCAAAAAAATCAGTAGCCTTGATCCAATAGGATATTGATTTCTTCTCTTTATTATTTCAGTGATGTAATAATGAAATAAGGTAAGGATTTGAACATGTGACTACACCAACAGATGGTAGGTCTTATTTGCTGGCAACAATACTCGACTGCCCATCTGTCTCGGCCGTGATCACACAGGGTATTAGATGTACCAAAATACTGATCTCTCAATAACATAGAGTGCCAGGTTTTGGGGAATTAATACTGAATGAGGCTGTAGGGAATTATAGAGTAAACAGAAAGTATGTGCTCTAAGCTACAAGAGCTCATATCAAAGTCAGGAGATACAACAAACTTAAACAAAAACATGCCAGGTAGATATACAGAGGGCAGCTGACTTCTTAATGGTTCCAAAGCATGGCTCTCCTAACTGAATCAATATTTTGTAAGCTCTATGAGTAAGTTGAAAAGCAAACAGAAGAAATAATTTCTTCTGTAAATTAACACTTTACCATTCAGGCAATGATTCTTTGGACAGGATGCCAAAAGCACAAACAACAAAAGCAAAAATCAACACATGGGATTACATCAAACTCAAAAGCTTCTGCATAGCAGAAGAAACAACCAATGGCAGCCTACAGAATGGGAGAAAAGTTTTGCGAACCATATACTGGATAAGCGGTTAATATCCAAAACATATAAAGAACTAACAAAACAAACAACCCCCTGCCCAACAATCTGATTAAAAAATGGACAGAACTACTATTTAGTAGTTCCAAAGAAGACAGCATAATGGTCAAAAGGCACATGAAGGGCTTCCCTGGTGGCGCAGTGGTTGAGAGTCCGCCTGCCGATGCAGGGGACGCGGGTTCGTGCCCCAGTCCGGGAAGATCCCACATGCCGCGGAGTGGCTGGCCCGTGACCCATGGCTGCCGAGCCTGCGCGTCCGGAGCCTGTGCTCCGCAACGGGAGAGGCCACAGCAGTGAGAGGCCCGCATAGTGCCAAAAAAAAAAAAAAAAAAAAGGCACATGAAAAGATGCTCCACATCGCTAATCATCAGGGACATGCCAAGCAAAACCACAATGAGATACCACCTCACACCTGTCAGAATGGCTATCATCAAGAAGAAAAGAGACAACACAGGTGCTGGCAAGGATGTGGTAACCCTTACACACTGCTGGTGGAAATATAAATTAGTCCAACCACTATGGAAAACAATATGGAGGTTCCTCAAAGAGTTAAAAATACATCTAAGGTATGATCCATCAATTCCACTTCTGGGTATATACCCAAAGGAAATGAAAATATTTCAATGAGATATATGCATATCTCCGTTTATCACAGCATTATTCGCAATAGCCAAGATTATGGGAACAACCCAAATGATCACCAACAGATGAATGGATAAAAACAATGTGGTACATGTACATAAACAATGCAATATTACTCAGCTATGAGAAAGGAAGATATCCTCCCATTTGCAACAACATGGATAGACCTTGAGCACATGATGCTAAGAGAGATAAATCAGAGAAATACAAGTACAGTATGATATCACTTATATATGGAATCTAAAAAAGTCACATCTATTAAAAAACAGAGAGTAAAATGGTGGTTACCAGGGGATGGGGTGGATATGAGTGACGGTATTTAAGGGTACAAACTTGTAACAAGTAGTAAATAAGCCACAGAGATCTAATGCACAGTATAAAGAATACAATCAATAAAACTGTACTATGATGTGATAAATATTGCTCCAATGGCAATCATATTACAATAAATAAATGTATGAAAGTACGTAAGGTGTACAGCGCTGTACACCTTAAATTTGCAAACAGTAACATGTCAAATTTATCAAATAAAAAAATTTAAAAAACTTTGTTAGCTTTGTTTCTGCCCGTGGACGCCACCGAGTAAGCATCATTAAAGTCTCCCCAGCCCCACTGCTGTCACGTCTAAATCAGAGTCTCCCAAAGAGCCCGAACAGCTGTGGAAGCTCTTCGTTGGAGGTCTGAGCTTTGAAACAACCAGTGAGAGTCTGAGGAGCCACCTGAGCAGTGGGGAACGCGCACAGACTGTGTGGTAACGAGGGATCCAAACACCAGGCGCTCCAGAGGCTTTGGGTTTGTCACGTATGCCACTGTCGAGGAGGTGGATGCAACCATGAAGGCAAGGACACACGAGGTGGATGGAAGAGTTGGGGAACCAAAAAGGGCCGTCTCAAGAGAAGATTCTCAAAGACCTGGTGCCCACTTAACTGTGAAAAAGATTTTTGTTGGTGGCATTAAAGAAGACACTGAAGAACATCACCTAAGAGATTATTTTGAATAGTATTGGGGAAAAAAGTGACTGGCTGAGGCAATGGCAAAGAGAGGCTTTGCTTTTGTACCATTTGATGGCCATGACTCCGCAGACAAGACTGTCATTCAGAAATACCACACTGTGGGCTTCCCTTGTGGCGCAGTGGCTGAGATTCTGCCTGCCGAGGCAGGGGACACGGGTTCATGCCCCGGTCCGGGAAGATCCCATATGACGCGGAGCGGCTAGGCCCGTGAGCCATGGCCGCTGAGCCTGTGCGTCCAGAGCCTGTGCTCCGCAACGGGAGAGGCCACAATAGTGAGAGGCCCGCGTACCACAAAAAAAAAAAAAAGAAATACCACACTGTTAAGTAAGGAAAGCCCTATCTAAGCAAGAGATGGCTAGTGCTTCATCCAGCCAAAGAGAGCAAAGTGTTTCTGGAAACTTTGGTGGTGGTCGTGGAGGGGGTTTTGGTGGGAATGACAGCTTTGGTCGTGGAGGAAACTTCAGTGGCCGAGGTGGCTCTGGTGGGTGGCAGCTGTGGTGGGGGATATGGTGGCAGTGGGGATGGCTATAATGGGTTTGGTAATGACGGAAGCAATTTTGGAGGTGGCGGAAGCTACAATGATTTTGGCAGTTACAACAATCAATGTTCAAATTTTGGACCCATGAAAGGAGGAAACTTTGGAGGCAGAAGTTCTGGCTCCTATGGGGGATGAGGCCAATACTTTGCCAAACCACGAAACCAACGTGGCTATGGCAGGAGGTTTTAATTACTGCCAGGAAACAAAGCTTAGCAGGAGAGGAGAGCCAGAGAAGTGACAGGGAAGCTACAGGTTACAACAGATTTGGGAACTCAACCAAGCACAGAGGTGGTAGGGCCTAGTTGCTACAAAGACATGTTTTAGACCAGCGGTCCCCAACCTTTTTGGCACCAGGGACTGGTTTCATGGAAGACAATTTTTCCATGGATTGGGGGGGGGATGGTCCAGGCGGTAATGCGAGCAATGGGGAGTGGCAGATGAAGCTTCGCTCACTCGCCTGCCACTCACCTCCTGCTGTGCGGCCCGGTTCCTAACAGGCCACAGACCAGTAGTGGTCCGCGGCCCAGGAGTTGGGTACCCCTGTTTTAGACAATACTCCTGTGTATGGGCAAAAATACCCCAAGCACTATATTTGTGACTAATTGTATAATAGATTATTTTAGCTTCTATTCTGTGGAAAGTGTAAAGCATTCCAACAAAGCGTTTTAATATAGATTTTTTTTTGTACCCACGCTGTTGATTGCTAAATGTAATAGTCTGAATAAATGTGACACTGAATAAATGTGTCTTAAAAAAAAAAACAAAAACACAAACTTGTTAAACTGAAATAAAACCAAAAACCCCAAAAAAACCCTTTTGCCATTCTAATCCTAGCAGGCAGACAGGCCAGTGATCCTATTTCCTCCAAGCCTGCTTCTTTCTCTACTATCCTCTTTCTTGGCAAACAATAAACAGCCATGCAGCCTGAGAGTCATCCTCGACTTTCTTCTCCCTCCAGCCTCATATTCAATTAATGATTGAGGTCTGAGAACTCCACTGCAAAAGATCCCTTGAATCCAGCCCCTTCATTCTCCTTACCACTAATTTAGTTAAGATCTTTATAACTTCTAACATGAATTATTCCAAATGCTCTCTTAAACGGTCTCCCCATCTTCGGTGAAACCCTACTCCAGTCCATTTTGCATAGACTTGTTATCTACAGATAAAATCAAAACTTCTTAGAATGGCCCTTCATAACTCAGACCCTACCTATATCTCCCATCTTATCTCCTACACCATATACCTTCCACCATATACCTCTTAGATACAGGTCAAAGTTACTTTATAGTTCCTTGAGGAATTACTGGTCTTTTTTAAGAGAGTAGAGCATACTGTGCACAGGCTCTGAGGTCAGTGGTGGGTGAATGATGGACCCACCATTTACTAGCTGTGATCACAGGCAAGTGACTTAACAGCTCTGTGCCTTGGTTTTCTCATCTGTGAATCAGGAATAACAATGCTTACCTCTAGATTGCTGCAGGAATAAAATAAAATAGGCACAAAAAACCTCACATGGGAAGCATTGCATATTAACTAGTATTTTTAAAAAATAAATTTATTTAATTTATATTTATTTTTGGCTGCATTGGGTCTTCGTTGCTGCGTGAGGGCTTTCTCTAGTTGCGGCGAGCGGGGGCTACTCTTCGTGGCGGTGTGCGGTCTTCTCATTGCGGTGGCTTCTCTTGTTGCGGAGCACGGGCTCTAGGCGCACGGGCTTCAGTAGTTGCGGCACGTAGGCTCAGTAGTTATGGTGCATGAGCTTAGTTGCTCCATGGCATGTGGGATCTTTCCGGACCAGGGCTCGAACCTGTGTCCCCTGCACTGGCTGGCGGATTCTTAACCACTGTGCCACCAGGGAATCCCCTAACTAGGTTTTACTATTAGTATTATTATTCCCTCTGCCTTTCCATGTTATATGGTTCCCTCTGTTTCCGGCATGCTCAACTGCCATCTTCCTTTCCCAGGCTATGTGGACTCTCCTTCCCTTCCCTTCTCCTCTACTCTCTTCCCAGTGCCAGGCACACCTCAGCAGGGCTTGTCTTTGTTCCCGCAGCACCTTGTACTCTGTCCAACTGTAGAAAATCATAGCAGCTCTCCCTCTAGACTAAAAGTTCTGTAAGTGCTAGGATTGGATTTTGTTCCCTGTATAAGCAGGACTAAGCACAAGGCCAGTAGGCAGACTACACTCAGTAAATGTTTGCTGAAGAAATAAATCATCTCGTCTGAGGCCTCACCCACCTGAATCCTTTTAACCTCTAAGAAAGAGCTATTACCACAGAAGAGATTATGTTCTGCTACAAATGACTTGTAATCTTCCCATAGTGACACAGCTAGTAGAGGCCACAAAGAGATGAGTTAAAAAAAAATCTGTCAATCTTGAATAGACATTTTTCCAAAGAAGACATACAGGTAGCTAACAAATGAAAAGATGCTCAACACTGCTAATTATTAGAGAAATGCAAATCAAAACCACAATGAGGTATTACCTCACACCTGTCAGAATAGCTATCATCAAAAAGTCTACAAATAACAAATGTTGGCGAGGATGTGGAGAAAAGGGAACTCCTGTGCACTGTTGGTGGGAACGTAAATTAGTGCAGCCGCTATGGAAAACAGTATGGAGGTTCCTTAAAAAGCTAAAAATATGACTACCATATGATTCAGCAATCCCACCCCTGGGTATATATCTGAAAAAAACAAAAACACGAATTCGAAAAGATACGTGCACTCCAATGTTCACAGCAGCACTATTTACAACAGCCAAGACACGGAAGCGACCCAAGTGCCCATCAGACGAATGGATTAAGAAGATGTACTTATATATATATACACACACACACACACACACACACACACACACACTGGAATATTACTCAGCCACATAAAAGAATGAAATACTGCCATCTGCAGCAATGTGGTTGGACGTACAGAATATTATGCTTAGTGAAATAAGACAGAGATAGACAAATACTGTATAATATCACTTATATGTGGAACCTAAAAAATAATACAAATGAATGTATACGCAAAACAGAAGCAGACTCACAGATACAGAAAACAAACCTGTGGTTACCGAAGGGGAAAAGGAAGAAGGGAGGGACAAATTAGGGGTATTAACAGATACAAACTACTATATAGTTTGTATATTTGGGATGAAGTGAGAGAGTAGCCTTGACATATATACACTACCAAATGTAAAGTGGATGGCTAGTGGGAAGCAGCTAGATACTCCGGTAAAGATATAAAAATAAAATAAAATAAAGTAAAATAGATAAGTAACACGGATATACTGTATAGCACAGGGAATTACACCCATTATCTTGTAATAACCTACAATGGAATTTAATCTGCAAAAATACTGACTCACTATGCTGTACACCTGAAACTAACATAATACTGTAAATCAACTATACTTCAATTTAAAAAAAAGTCACTAACTCATATAGTCTATTTCATTAATAAGAACACGATTAAAAACATAACGTCCATGACTCACGGAAATGGAAACTATTAACGTAAAAATTTTAAAATTGAAGTTAGTCAGTGGTAAAGCACCCTTTCAAACTCTGGAAACATGAATTGATAAGGTATTGGTCTACACATGTGCTTTAAAGTGGGAATTATTTTAAGTAGCTTACAGTCAAAGGAGTACAACTCAGCACATTATTCTTCATATCAAGAAATCACAGTGATCATTCAAAAGGTCTTTTACCTTTAATTAAAAGGATATTATTGCTTAAGAATCTGAAAGCCATGAAGAAGAAAGGGGAACATTTTGCATAGGATTAAGATGCAATTTATTTCTACATTATAGACATCTTAAATCAGTATGCTTATTCCTTGACAGTAACAATTATTCAACACCTCAAGAAGACAACATGAATGACCAAGTTAGGTATAAAACAAGCTACAAGTATATATTTTACAACACAGGGAATTGAGCCGATATTTTATAATAACTATAAACGGAGTATAACTTTAAAAAATCGCGAATCACTATATGGTACACCCACAACTTATATAATATTGTACAGCAACTATACTTCAATTTAAAAAAAACCTTGCACTGAAAAAAAAACACAACATGAATTAAATCGAATACTTGTGTAATTGTTGACAGTCTTAGTGGTGGTCCGTTTGTTCTATTATTACTACTACTACTACACATTGCAACAATTCTTTGCTATACTCTTACTAATGATTTTGTTTAAGCAAGTAATTTGAGAAATTGTGAGACTTTTCATTTATTTCATATTTATATTATGGATAGGAATTATGCTATCCAGAAGAAATTTCTTATATCTATGTTTCAACAAAGCTACATAAAGCAATAAGAAGGCACTTACCACAACTTGTAGCACCTGTTCGTTGTGAAGTGAGGAAGAGGAAGAGGATGAAGAGGAGGAGGAAGAAGAGGAAGAGGAGGAAGAGGAAGAGGAGGAAGAAGAGGAGGAAGAATAAGAAGCGGGAGAGTCAGCCATCATTTGGCCTAAAGTCTGCATCAGCGTTTTCCCCAGAAGAAAAAAAGAGCTGAACATAGCAATTACACCAAACACCATTCCAAAATTGAACCTGTCAAGAGGAAAAAAATTACATAAATGTACAATTCCTCACAATTCATGGACTAAAAAATTCATTAACCAGCCACCT
Organism: Neophocaena asiaeorientalis asiaeorientalis; assembly: GCF_003031525.2. Lineage (NCBI taxonomy): Eukaryota > Metazoa > Chordata > Mammalia > Artiodactyla > Phocoenidae > Neophocaena > Neophocaena asiaeorientalis. The sequence goes on from NW_020172638.1 coordinate 1,197,194, forward strand.
TTCATAGCTTCAAAACAATGTCTAAAAACTTCAATAACTCTGCTTCTTTCTCCTACTTGAAGTTCAGATACTTGACTGAAGCATGGGCACTAGTCTCTTTAAGCAGTTATAATTTACAATTCTCTCATAACTGAAGAGGCTGATGTTGTTCCCAATAAAAAGTTTGTTTCCTCTCATATTTTTTTGCTCATTTACATAGCATTGTTTTGATCTTGTTCTCATGTAGTTACGAAAGCTCTTTTGACATTATAGACACCATTCTTTTTCATCTACCGATTCTTTTGTTTGCATTTTATTTTACTTGAATTTTGTAATGAGCTTAAATATTAACATGGTAAAACTTAACAACAGTTTCTTTCTTCTACTGTTTTAATAATTAGACATTAGAAATCACTCCTCTGTAGTTGGGAATAATCTATTACATTTTCTAACTTTTTGATAAGTTGCGTTTTTCAAGGCACTTGTCCATTTCATCTAAATAGTCAAATTTATAGGTATACAACTGTTCACAATAGTTTCGTTTTTCAAAATGAGTCTCACTCCATTCTCTCATTGCCAAGGGCATGGGTTCAGTCCCTGGTTGGGGAACTAAAATCCCAGAAGCTGTATGGTGTGGCCAAAAAATAAATAAATAAAAATAAAATAAAACAAGTCTCAGAATCTATAGTAATGTTTCTCCTTTCAATTCTGATTTTTAGTTATTTTGTTTGCTTTTTTCCTTGATCAGTCATAGTAGGGTTTTATTAATTTTATTAATCTTTTCAAAGTACCAACTTTTGGCTTTGCTGATTTTCTCTACTGTATACTATTTCATTGATTTCTGTTCTTATCTTTATTTCTATTTTGTTTGCTTTGATCTGCTGCTGCATTTTCTGCTTTTTGATGACCTGATTGTTTATATTTAGCCCTACTCTAGTTGGAGCTAAATTTTTAACAGAAAGGAATTTCGACAAAGGCCCCCTACTGCCATTAGAAATTCTGTCAAGTACAGAAACCGTCAGTCTCTAGGGTGTCCCAGAGATCATTGTAAACCCCCTAACCACAAACACTATAAACCATGATTTTAAAAATATTTTAAATTAAAGGGATATGCCTGGTATAGCCAGAGGGCTCCAGGACCCTGCTGCTGTAACCTGGCTGGCCATTTTCCTGATTGGTTTGTTTGTGTGTATGCCTTACTGGATGATAAGTATTTTAAATATCCTTGCCCTGGATGGGTATCACAGAAGAATTACAGAGGAAAGCCGGCAGACTTTTGGGAGCCCTATGACTCCCAGGACCCTTGTTTCTATGTGTCATGATGGGGGAGAGAATTCTCCAGGATTATTTTCCTGGTGGAAAATGCTCCATATGCTTTTTGCCTTTCTATTGGTGTATAACTTACACAAAGTGCCTAAGTCTGAAGCGTACAGCTCATTGAATTTTTACATATGTATACCGACGTATCCACCATCCAGATCAAGACACAGAACCTTGATTTTGAATGTATGCAAAAGCACAATGATTCAATCCCATGAATTTATATAAAGCCAGAAAGTTTTTACATTGTCAACATTTTAAAACTCAATAAATTGAAAATGATGGAAACAGTTCATTTAACTAGTATTTCTCATGATCACAAATGACTAATTTAAACCAAAAAGAGAAAGTAAAGAATACCACTGGTAAAGCATCCTTGCTTTCCGCCGTCCCCAACTGTAAAACGCACGATTGAAAACAGCAGTCTGCCATCTTATGTGAAAAGGGGAGATGCTCAATCCGTTGTTTTCCAGCCAGTCTTCATAAGAATGCTTAAAATACACAGATGACTAAGAGAGAAAGAAAAGTTCCATATCACTGAATTTTGAAGAATAATTTATAAGTCTTAAGAAAATAAAAGTGTTTTCTACAGGAAAGCAAGATATTGACTAATCAAATGTTTATAATTTTAAAGCTTTATGTTTATTCTTCAGGATATTAAAGTAAGAGTCTTGGATTGGCTGATGTGCTGAAGTCAGGGTCTGGCAAACTACGGCCCACGAGCAAAAAAGTTTGCTGGCCTTTGCTTAGAACAGCATCGTCCAATAGACATATAATGGGAGCTATAAGTGCAAGCCACATATGTAATTTTTAATTTTCTAGTAGCCGAATTTTAAAAGGCAAACAGAAACAGAGATTAATTTAAATGTATTTTTAACTCAAAATATCAAGGTATTATCATTCAGAATACAATTAATATATTGAAACACGTCACATTCTATTTATTTACTTACTTACGTATTGAGTCTTTGAAATTCAGTGTCAGCTTTACACTTACAGCACATCTCTATTCAGACTAGCCCCATTTCAAATGCTACATGGCCACATGTAGTTAGTGGCTACCATACTGGACAGCACAGGTCTAGAAGCCTTGTTACCAGAGAAAGAGGTCTTTTGTTGTAATTAAAAAAGACCCCCAGCCAATCCAACAGAGGGGACAGGTTAGTTGGAATTGGTGCTTTCTATCCTCTTCTGAGCAACAACCCTAAGAAATTAGGCTGAATTTGACCATGAAAAAGCACAAAACTTATCTAAAGCCACCTTGGTCTCAGTAACTTCTTACATTCTTCACTGTTGGGGAGATAGCTGCTTATACGCAGCCTAGCAAAGAGTTTTATCTTTAGGGAAGTTTGAAGTCTTCTTGAGTAATGTAAGATTTTGGATAACATAAGGCTGTTTTACATACACTGCCACTGACCTCTTACCTCTTACAGTAAGTATGGTAAGTATTTTGTCATATAGATGCCCATCCATTTGAGAAACTTATCTAGAAGGATATTTCAGCCCTATCACAGTCATAAAATGACCTGAGTCTGAATATAGGTATCTGTTTGCCTTTGGATCCATAATGCTCTCTGATCTCAATCTTCAGGTGAAGTTATTAAACCTGCTTGTCTTCTAGGACGTGGAAAAGGAGAGTGGCACACCCCTCCAGGTGTCTACTGAGGAAATCCTAGACAAACCAAGGATGGAACAGCAGACCAAGTTAGAAGCAGAGAAGCTGAAGGTGCAGGCTCCTAAAACCTGTGGTCTCTCCATTCCCCAAGCAGATACTCTGAATGAGAGATCGGTCTTTCGCTCAAGGAATAGTGCTCTCTTAGCGAGTTGGGAGCTGTTACTGAAATTAAAGTGACATCCTGATCACCTCACACACTGGACCAGAGACTATAGAGATGTGAAAAATTCTTTTTATTTTGGATTTTTGTCACCCATGCAACATGAAGAAATCATGCGGCTTTATTTTTCCAAACAACAAAATCACTGTTTAAACCAGCAGTGGCCTGTACTGCTCATGACATGCTAAGCACCGTGCCAAGTATGTGCAGAGAAAGCACCTGGGGATCTTATAAGGATGCAGATTCGGATTCTGTGGGTCAGGAATGAGGCCTGAGATTCTACATTTCTGACAGGCTCCCAGATGATGCCAAGTGCTGCTGGTCCTTGAATCTCAGGTTGAGTAGCAAGGCTCTATGTGGATGAATTAATGAAATCCTCTCTATAATCTCAGGAGAGCTTTACATTTATTATGCCAATTTTAAAGATGAAGAAATGGAGGAACAGAGAGTAATCTGCCCAAGCTCTCAATGGATAGGAAGTGGGAGAGCACAGCTCTAAGGACTGCTCTAAGAATTCAACTGTATAATCTCCTCACATTGCAAGTTTGAATGCAACAAAAGTTATTTTGCTCTTAAGCCTAAACCACACAATACTAAACTACAGTACTCTATTTAAAACTATTCATAACATGAAGGTTTTACTAGTCATAATTGGAATTTTCATTAAATATTTGAGAATTTACATGATTTTATTCCACGCATACAATACTCCCACCCCCAGTATGCAATTCCGAAAGGCTGCCTGAAGCATGTGGTCAGACAACTGTCCATAATATCTGCTACCCAAATAAGAATGGACCGTGCACCCAGGGTGTGTGTGGGGGGCGGGGGTGGGAGTATTAAGGGGGGTTAGTGTGAAGAAACGGCGTCTAAGATACAAATTAGAATTCGAGTAGTCAGAAACTAGTTATCTAAAGCCTTGCTACTTTGAAGTATGGTCTGTAGATTGGCAGCATTGGTAGCACTTGGGAACTGGTTAAAAATGCAGAATCTTAGGCCCCATGCCCCAGACCTGCTGAATCAGAATGTGCATTTTAACTGGAACCCCAGATGGTCATAAGCACTTTAAAGTTTGAGGCCACTGATGTAAATCACAACTTGATTTAGATTCATTCCAATACCAGTCTCTGGAGGGTCGTGGCCTTAAAGACAAAGAGGGCAAACAATGTCTTTCCCAGGAGGATATTTTATTTCCTCCCAGGTGCAACGCCGCGGGGTTTGGCAGGGCCCCGGCCCTCCCGAGCCCACTACCGGCGCCTCCCGGGCAGGATCCGAAGGCTGCGGGGCCTGCAGAGCCCCGCAATGATACTGCGGCAGCTGCGCAGGCCGCCACACCCCTCCCGCGGCCAGCCGTGCTTTATTTACTCCATGGGACCCGGCGCCGCGCGGAAGGCCGCACGTGCGTTCCGGTCGCACGGCTTTCAGCCCGGGAGGCACAAGGCAGGGGAAGAGAAAAGGCCTAGGGCCTTGTGCCCCGGCCCTTGCACCGCGGGCTTGGGTCTTAGGCCCGAGGCCCTCACCTTCAACACCAAGTCGGTCAGGTAGACGGCAGTCCAGCCGCCCACCACCACCACCACCAGCGATACCGGAATCATGGCAGCGGCGGGGGCAGCGGACGGAAGGCGAGCGCCGGCGTTCTCCCTGCGAGCCGCAACCAGCCGGCCGCGCAACGCCTACAGCCCCAGCATCTGCGCAGAAACCCAGCTGCCACCGGCTCCTTTTTCGTGGTGGCGTCGTTTCCTTCCGGATCCTTCTGGTGGGTCGCACGACCGGCAGTGTGCGCACCGGAAAAGGGCGTGGGGGCTTATTTTAGCGGGGCACTCGGGCGCCGCCGTCTAGGTATCAACTAGACTGCGGCTGCCAGCCCTCTAGCGATTTCTTAGGCTATGGCCCTCCCTGCTGTCTGCTCTCCATTCTCCGGTTCTGGTCTGGGGTTTGCGCTTCCTTTTAATCTAGTGGGGTTTGGGTAATCCCAAATAATAATCGTCTCCGCCGCTCAGACTCTGTCATAGGTATCCAGATTTAAGTTAATTATGTTTATTCGTTCTTTTTATTGAAGCGTAATTTACATATAGCGAAAACATAATACGGATCTCAACTATTTCGATGAGTTTTGATAACTATGTATCTGTGTACCCTAATAAAAATAGAGAACATTTCCATCTCAGTTTTCTTCGCTCGCTTCCCGGTTAATCCTCTCCTCGCCCTCCCATCACCTCTTTTCTAATTTTTAAATCTTTGTGTAAATAGAATCATACAATAAGTACACTCTTGTGTCCGACTTATTTCGTTCAACATGATTTTTTTGAGCTTTAGGTTCTTTTCTCAATCTCTTCCATTATAAAATTTGAGATTGGTGCTACATTAAAAAAAAGTTTTGAACATCTGTACATATTTTTTTGTTGACGTGTACCTGATCATATATTGACCTGGCGCAGTGGTTCTCAACCTTGGCTGTAACATTAGGATCACCAGGGGGCTTTAAAAATTCATGATGTCCGTTCTCTAGCTTAGACCACTTGAATCAGAATTTCAGAATGAGATCCAAGCATCAGTATTTTTTAAACTCAGGTCATTCCATTGTGCAGCCAAGACTGAGAACCACGGAAGGAAAACTAGTATTTATGGAGTTTTGTTTGTTTGTTTGTTGTTTCTTTGTTTTTTGCATTCTCTTAAGGCCCAGGTCTTTAAAAGTTATTTGTTTTTACTTTTCTGGAAAATCATCATTAGCAATAGTAATACTAATACCGAAATATTGAGAACATAATACTAGCTTAAGAACAAGTATCCCAAATGAAAGTGCACCCTCAGCCTTCTTCAAAGTAAAAATATAGTGTCATACCAGGAACCTGTATGACAGATACTGTTACTCATTTGCCTCACTCTCCCATACTTTTCCTAAAGTTTTAATAATTTAGCACCGTATCTCCCTAGCTTCAAGAAACCTTATGACTCAGTTTTACATCTTCTTGCCTATATGTGTGTACATGTGTTGTTTTAAAATCTTTCAATTTATTTTGGACAAAGCTAGGTATAATTATAAAAGTTTATATTCAAGCACCCTGTGACTCCACAGTTTTCCATGTACAGGTTTCCCGAAAGTCTTAGTGCAGTTTTAGGTTTTGATACTTTCAGAAGTATAAATGCCGAAAACTTGCAAAAAGCATCACTTGAAAATGTATTTAAATTTCTTTTACACTATTTAATTTGGTGAATTTCGAGTAATTTTAAATTTCAAATTTTTTAGTCCCCCTGAGGATGGCAAACGTTGACTGAAACAAAAAATTGAATTACATTTATTATTCAAAAATTCCCGAGACCAAAGAAGCATGAAAGAAATTTAAATAATTTTATTTTTCAAGTGATGTTTTGTGTAAATTCATAGAGTTTGTACTTCTGAAGTTATTAGAGCTTAAAACTACACTAAGACTGTTGGTACACTATTGTATTTGAACTGACCTTTGTTTGCTCTTGTATAATGACTGTAGCTTTTAACACTGTTCTTTCCTAGGATGAGAAAATTTACTTAAGAATTAAAATGTCTTCTCTTTTGTTAGCCTGAAGCCTTGTCTGGACCACCTGCTGGGACAAAAACCAGTTACTGTGTGGCTGATTACCCAAAATATGTAGGAAATGAGTTGATTGTGTTTTTCTGTTCCCAACCTAAAATTTTACTTGTTCAGCTGACTTGGTGTTCTCATCAGGGACCCAGCAGTCAAAACAAAACACTGAATAGAATCCTGCTGGTTTCTGGAATTTATCAGTAGTGGAAGCCAGCTGGTGGCAGCAGAAGAGACAAGACCTAGGATGCAAGGTGGCAGCAAAAAACACCTGTATTCCATAAGATCAAGGTATTCTTCCTTAGAAGAAATGTGACCTAATTTACAAATAGTTTCAGGTTTCTGTCAAGTAACTATCTTGAAGGACGCACAGCCAGGCTTTTATTCATATCATTTTTATTTAGTGTATGTATGTGTGTGTATATATAATATATATTTATTTATTTGTTTGTTTATTTATTTATTTTTTGCGGTACGCGGGCCTCTCACTGTCGTGGCCTCTCCCGTTGCGGAGCACAGGCTCCGGACGCGCAGCCTCAGCGGCCATGGCTCACGGGCCCAGCCGCTCCGTGGCATGTGGGATCTTCCCGGACCGGGGCACGAACCCGTGTCCCCTGCATCGGCAGGCGGACTCTCAACCACTGCACCACCAGGGAAGCCCTATTTAGTATATTTTTTTTAGAGAGGCACCAAAAATATATTTTGGCTGAATGCAAAACAGCTACATGTTAGGGACTTCCCTGGCTATCCAGTGATTAAGACTCCATGCTTCCTCTGCAGGGGGCACGGGGTCGATCCCTGGTTAGGGAACTAAGATCCCACATGCCACATGGCGCGGCTGAAAACAAACAAACAAAAACCAGCTACATGTTAAAAATCAATATTTGGCTGAAGCAGAATATCACTATTATATAATAAACTTCTGAGATACCAGAATCAACATGAAATATAAAAATTAGATAATATTAAAATATTATAATTTTGTTGTTAAAATGTAAGTATTCAGATTTTTAGAGTTTGACATCCCCTTCAGGAGTATTTATTTCTCATCAATGTAAGCTGATAGTTTGCTTCTGGGGTCATTATACTATATGTTTATGATACTAACTTACACCAGTCAGGATAAGCTAGGTTATGCTTAGGAAATAAGCCCTAAAATCCCACAGGCTTAAAATGAGAAAGATTTATTTTTTGTTTGTGCTGCATATCCAACAGGGGTTGGTAGACTGATGGAGACTCCATTTTATCATGCCCAGTTCTCAAAGTGAGGTTCAGGATTTAATGCAGCAGAGAGAGGACTAGAGTGTTTACCACTGGCTGTGAAATGCTATGGCCCAGATATGCACATGTTCCTTCCACTCCAGCTTCATGAGCCAAAACTAGTGAAATAGCTGTTCCTAATTTAAAGGGCAGAAGGAGTGTAATCCTCTGTATACCTAGAAGTAGAGAAAAATATACCTGGAACTAAACAGTAGTGCCATCTACCACATAAATAGATTCTCTCTTTCATCTATGGAGGGCAGTGTAACAGAAAATGTTTGGTTAGTGCTGCCATTATGGGATACTGCTAGTATTGATGCCGCCACAAAATTATTAAGCTTTCCCTTCTCTTTAATAGGAACTAACTAAGATAAAGGCTCATGTCTGTTGTTTTTTTTTTTTGGCTGCGCCGCACGGCATGTGGGATCTTAGTTCCCCAACCAGGGATCGAACCCACACCCTCTGCAGTGGAAATGCTGAGTCTTAACCATTGGACGGCCAGGGAAGTCCCTCATCTCTATTTTATATCCTCAGCTTGGTGTGGTTGCTGATGATGGTACAGTTTGGTTGAAGCAGTCCCACAGACGGAAGCTTCTAGTCCCAGGTGAAGAAAATTTTTTTTGAATCTTTGCTGAAAGTATTATCCACGCTTATATTTTTTACTCCAAATATATATACAAACACACACACACACACACACACACACAATATTTGCCTGCAACTGCTGCTTTACACGGTCATGTGAATAAAATTTGTCCTTAAACCTTGGTTCTAAAACTGTGGCAAAGGAGCAATACAATTGGCCTTCAAGAAACCAGTCATCTGGGGTTTTCCATTTATATTTCAGTTTCATTTCATGTACACCAGTCTCAGCATCTTCCTGGAGTAGAATGATAAGAGAATCTTTTCAGCCACTGTCATGTAAGAAATACTTGTACTCTGAAGTCATCAGTTTGATTACTTTTCCTCAGGTTCCAGAAAGCAAAGTATTTTTCTCTGCAAGCAATTTTAATAAGTTGATACATTGTTTTCATCTAAAAAGCATGTTATTTTAGTTTTGCTCTAGATGGCTTTTAAACACGTAGTAGCTGCTATTCCATCTTGTTTAAACATCTTGTTAAATATATGACAAGACGATTCAAAAACCTTTGGATGGCCACCGGGGCCAGGAGGCGACTGGAGTGTGTCAGCCCTGTTTGAGAAGCGCAATGGGGCGGTTCCATGCAGAACGCCATGGGGCCAGTGGTACCAGATCTTGGAGGAGGTGTTCATTGAAGTTCAGGTGTCGCCAGGCACTCGCGCTCAGGATATCCAGTGCGGCCTGCAGAGCCGGCATGTGGCGCTGGCCGTGGGTGGCCACGAGATCCTCAAGGGCAAACTCTTTGATTCTACGATAGCTGATGAGGGAACCCGTGGACTCTGGAGGGTAGAAAAATGGTCCGTATTGTTCTTACAAAGAGAGATGCAGCAAATTGTTGGACTTCTATTCTGGAATCTGAGTATGCAGCTGATCCTTGGGTGCAAGACCAAATGCAGAGAAAACTTCCAGAAAGAAAATCCTCGTTTTGACTTCAGCGGAGCAGAAATCTCAGGAAACTACCCTAAAGGTGGACCAGATTTCTCAAATCTTGAGAAATATCTGTGAACTTGCTGCATTTTGTGGATCCTAGCAAATGTTGCCAGCTTAATCAAAGGAACAGATTATGTGGTGGAAGAAAAATGTGGATGCCTACAGTTAACAAATTGCAAAATATATTTAAATATGGTTCTGAAAATTGCATTCAAATATGATTTACATAGGAAACAAATACTGTAGGAACTATTCTATTGATATATGGTAGCTTTTTTTTTGGACTTGTTTTTGCTCAGCATGAACTTTCATATGCTGCGGTTTACTAATTTCATATTTAACCTGTATTTTTTTTTTTTTTTTTTTTTGCGGTACGTGGGCCTCTCACTGCTGTGGCCTCTCCCGTTGCGGAGCACAGGCTCCGGACATGCAGGCTCAGCGGCCATGGCTCACGGGCCCAGCTGCTCCGCGGCATGTGGGATCTTCCCGGACCGGGGCGCGAACCCATGTCCCCTGCATCGGCAGGCGGACTCCCAACCACTGCGCCACCAGGGAAGCCCTAACCTGTATTTTTAATACAAAAAACTTTAGGGTATAGATCATGTGAAATGACAGGGTGCCTTCAGGGAAAATTAAGTTTTTCTTTCAATAAGTGTGATGCAGGAATAATGTTCAATAAACTTTTCTAAACTTTTCTTGGAAAAAAAAAAAACCTTTGTACATCATGTATTTTTGTCTTTGACTGAAGTATGAGGCAGTGGCCCACTATCTTTCTGCTTATAGACAGTTATAATTGCTTTCGGATTACAGTACTGAAGGTTATATGAACAAAACACTGTACGCTTATGATTCCTAAATCACTCTTACCCTTTACCACGTTTGTTCTATTATCCATAACAATTGACACATTTTGAAACTGATTTTCCATCCTATAAGTAGTTCTTCAGTCAGAATGCATTATGTTGATAGCTGTGTGAGGGAGGCCTCAACAATTGAACAGAATCAGAGTTGAATTCATTATTAATCTACAATACTGTTAGACTTAAATATGACTTATAGTCATTTTTGCATATCCAAGTGTCTGATGTCCAAGGTGTAGTGGCACATTTAATACTATTGCATTTTTGTTCATAGCAGAATACAATTCAGGAAGTTTCTCAATACCATATTTTCTAGAAGGAACTTAACAACTAGGATTTATAGCTTCAGCAAATATGAAAAATCCATCATCTTCAACTACTGAAAATAGTTCATAGTTTGTAGCAGGAATTGTCAAATTATGGCCTGGGGATCAAATCCAGCCCTCTGCCTGTTTTGTAAATAAAGTTTTATTGGAAAACAGCCATGCTCCTTTGTTTGCATTACCTTTGGCAGCTTTGCATCACAACAACAGATCTGAGTAGTTGTGACAGAGACCTAATGGCCCACAAAGCCTAAAATATTAACTATCTGGTCCTTAAAGGAAAAAGCATGCTGATTTGTGGTCTGCAGTGATACTGTCAATAAGATTTTTCTTTAACTTTAGCTTCCCTAGACATAGAAGTATAAGGAATTCTCTACTTTTTTTTTTTTTGGCCGCACCGCACAGCCCTGACCAGAGATCGAACCCGCGGCCCCTGCACTGGAAGCACTGAGTCTTAACCACTGCACTGCCAGGGCAGTCCTAGTAATTCTCTTCTTAAAGCCTTCTCATAAAGTCTATTATTTTGGACTTCCAAAGGCAAAGTTGAGGGCCCAAATCCCAAGGCGTAAACTAAACATAAGTACACCCCTGTTATTTAACTCAGCAGGCTCTAAAATTAATCTCTTACTGCTTCTCTGAACATATTTTGATTTCCCTCTTATTTGTAGATAATAGTTCTATAGGGCATATAATTCTAGACTGAAAGTTGTTTTCATTCAGCATTTTGAGAATGTGACTTATTTTCTGGCTTCCATTGCTGCTGTTGAGAAGTCTATTGTTAGTCCAACTGTCACTTCTTTTAGGCAATCTGTCTTCTTTCTAGTTTCTTTCTACTGATCTGAGTTTGACTTTGGTGTGTCTAGGTATAGATTTCTTTTGTCTAACTTGCTTGGAATTCGTCATTATATGAATCAGGGTCCAGGCAGGAGAACAAAAGCCCTGCTAGGTACTTCAAAACAGAGAGGATTTGATAAGGGAATCGGCTACACATGTATTGGGAGATTGAAAGAGGAACAAAGGTCAGGTAGCCTGGAGATTAGAAAGCAGAAAGTATTAATAGTTAGCACATCCCTAGGGTTCAAGGCACCAAAAGGAGGAGGTTATGTTACCAGAACCTAGGAGGGTGGAGCAGGTGGCCACCATCTCAGGAACAGCTATGCTATTGGGGATGGATGGGTGGCTGTTGCTAAGGGCTTGGGACCAGAAGGAGTAAAAGGAAGAGAAAAAGAGAGAGAGAGAGAGAGAGAGAGAGAGAGAGGAACTCCTGCTGTTACCCTCCTCCTACCTTTTGATCACATACCAGCATTTCTTATTGGTGGAACCCAGGAGGAAGCCAGCTGCTAGAAGAGCCTGGAAAAGCATTGTGGACACCCAACCCCAGTGCTGCCTTACAGGGAATAGAAGCCTGGGTGTGGAGCTGAAAGACCAGCACAGTTTAGGTTCCTGAATTTTAAGATTTGTCACCTTCATCAAACTTGGCAAATTCTCAGCCATCTTCTCTTTGAATGTTCTCTCTCCCTTGTTCATCTCATTTTGAAAGTCTGATTGGATGTAACAGCTTCTCTATCCTCCATGTCTATTTTCCTTTAACATTTTCCATGTCTTTACCTTGCTGCATTCTGGGTAATTTCTTTCTTTCTTTCTTTTTTTTTTTTTGGCTGTGCCACGCAGCATGTGGGATCCTAGTTCCCAGCCAGGGATAGCATTGGAAGTGTGGAGTCTTAACCGTTGGACCGCCAGGGAAGTCCTGGTAATTCCTTGAAATCTATCTTTCAGTTCATTATTTCTTACTTCATTCAGTTGTGTCTAATCTGCTGTTTTGACCCGTCTATTGATTTTCTGATTTCAATTATTTTATTTTATTTTTCATTTCTAGAAATTATATTTGTTTTTGTTTCAAATCTGATTTACTATTTTTTGCTTTCTCTTGTTCCTTAGCCATATTTTTAACTGTACAGATTAAACATGCTTGTTATATACTGTGTATCTGATAATTGCAGTATCTGTAGCATTGGCAGATCTGATTCTTTGTTTCTGCTAATTGTCATTCAAGGTGACTTGCATTTTTTTCTTTTTTATTGCAAACTCATGTTTGTTGGAACTCTATCTAGTGGAAGTACTTAATACCTGAGCTTGAGGTAAGTTTCTCCAGAGATAATTGGCATTTACTTTTCCAAGTACCTAAGGACCTCACTAACCTGGGGTCACTTAAATCTAAATCCTTAATGTAGGTCACAATTTTAGGTTTCAGATTAGAAGTTGATGTCCAGTTGTAGTAGGCTGCTTCTGAAATGGCTTCCAATGGTCACTGCCTCTTGGTAATCACGCCTTGTGTAATCCCCTCCCTTTGTGTGTGGGCTGGACCTAGTGACATGCTTCTAACAAACTGAATATGGTAAAAATGATGGAATGTCACTTCCATGATTAGGTTATAAAAGACTGTGACTTCTGTCTTCCTTTCTCTCTCTCTGGCTCTCCTCACTTTCTCACTCTGATGAAGCAAATTACTATGCTGTGAGCTGCTCTGATGAAAGGCCCACATGGCAAGGAACTGAGGGTGGCCTCCAGCCAACAGACAGCAAGGAACTGAGGCCCCCAGACCAACAGCCTCAAGAAACTAAATCCTATGCAAAACCACAAGAGTGAGCTTTGAAGCAGATCCTTCCCTGGTTGAGCCTTGAGAATGACTGCTGCCCCAGCCAACAACTTGACTGCTACTTTGTGAGAGACCCTGAGCCAGAGGACCCAGCTAAGCCACAACCAAATTCCTGCCCCACAGAAATAGTGAGATGATAACTGTTGTCATTTCAAGCCACTAAGTTTTAGGCTAATTTGTTATTCAGTGGTAGATAACCAAAACGTCAATCATGAGTGGTAATAGTTCCATTCTAGTCTGTCGGTTGAGCTAAATCTGTTACTATTTTCCATATGACTATCTCCTTAAGGAGATACTGGAACAAGCTAGAAAATACCCAAAGGGATACTGTTAGGGGGATAAGAGGTCTGAAAAATATATCATATGAAGAACAGGTGAATGAATTGGGTGTGTTCTACCCCAAAAATTGATCTATGATAATTTTTCAAATTTTGAAAAAGGTGGTAGAAAAGAAGCCTAATCTGGGAGCAATAGGAATGACCAAGATGTATGGGCTTCAAACCTACTAGAGTCCAGTTTGTAATCAGAAAACTACATGGGAGACTTTTTTTCTCCTCTATTTATAGCCAAGGCCAAGAGAGGCAAGTTTCATTAAGGTCACATTCTGGGAGTGGTTGGTCTGTTCTAGTTCATTCACCAAGGGTCCAGTTTCCAAGTCTCTGAGCTTTATCTTCTGCCCCTACTGAAGGCCCACTCATATAGCTAAGGTCAGCAGATGACAGCAGGGCAGACACCAGCTTTAGATCTCACCTCTCTGGATTTATGTTTTTTCATCTTGCCTTTAAAAAAAAGAAAACAAAAACCTCTGAGGATTTCCCTTACTTTCCACTACCTCTACTACGCATTTATGAAATATTTACAGTACTTTATCCAATGCTTTATGTATTTTTGTCCCAGGAAGGTTTTTTCAGGATGGCTAATATGCTATATCGCTGGAAATGGAAGTCCCTATGGACCAGTTTTTTAAAAAAATGGTGGTAAAATATACATAACATAAAAAGATCCCGCATGCTGCAACTAAAGATCCCACATGCCACAATGAAGATCCCGCGTGCTGCAACTAAGACCCGGCACAGCCAAATAAATAAATATTATTAAAAAATAACCATTTTAACGTGTACAGTTCAGTGGCATTAAGTACATTCACAATGGTATGTAACCATCACCACTGTCTATTTCCAGAAATTTTCCATCATCGGAAACAGAAACTCTGAACCCATTAAATAATAATTCCCTACTCCCCCCCCGCCCCCTGCTCCTGGTTACCTCCTGTGGGCCTGTTCTAAAAGGATAAGTTACTACAGACCTTTGAGAATATATGTGCCAAACCCCAGATATTCTCAGATACCAGGGGGAGAAAAAAATGGTCTATGACTATAAATTTAACATTGGGAACTTACACCAGGGAAGTGCTATTGATTACCTCTGTACTCTGTGCCTATGACCAGTTCCTTTCAAAGTTGACATGTGCTGCCAATATTCATATTTTAGGAAACTACAACTCGGCTTTTCTACTATTCTCCAGAAGCCATGCTAATTCCCAACTTTACTTTTACAGTCTCCAGCAAAACAAAAAAACAAACAAACAAACACAAACACGCAGCATGGAATTCCTAGTATAGGCTAGTAGATACTGCTAAGAAGAGCAAGACCAAAGTTTACTGCCTTTTACGTGAGAAGCCAGTTGTTTGTACTGGTGCCCACTATCATTCAAAAGAAATAATTACTCAGTGGTATTTCTGCCCTAGGAAAGTTCAATTAACTTCATAACTGAGGGTGTGAGAGAGGAAAAGATACATTACTGGCTGAGCATTCTCTACTTCTCTCCCTGTAACTATCTAGTAAAGAGAATTTTGTCCTTGCTGTCCTATTTGAGATTTTTCAGGATGCGGAATTGGGAGAACGAGATGGACTCAGAAAGGGATGGTCCTGAGAGACCGACAAGAGAAAAGGATTTAGTGGAAAGCCAAGTCAAACCTGGAGTTAAGGTTAAAAGAAGGGAGAGATAAAGGACAAACTAAGGGCTGGATGTCAGAGAGAGGTTGGGGATTTGGTCAGTCAGAGAGACTGTAGCAAGTATGTGTGTGAGGGAATCGGGGAGGAGAGGAAAGCTGACTCTAGGGCTGTTGCTGTCAGTTATAATCTGGATCCACTTTCATAATCTTCGCTGATTTCACATTTTTCTTTTATTTTGAGATGTTACTCATATACAGTCATGCGTACAAATCTTAAGGATTGAGCTTGATGAATTTTTACATATGTCTACACCTGTGTAACCACCACCCAGATGAAGATACAGAACATACCAGCGCCCCACAGCTCTTCCTCATCCCCTTCCCAATCCAGCACTCAGGAAGTGATCACTCTTCTGCTTTCTCTCACCATAGATTAGTTTTTGTCTGTTTACTTAACTTCATAAGAATGGAATCATATGGTAGGTACTCTTTTGTGTCTGCCTTCTTTCACTCAACATTACGTCTGTAAGACTGATCAATATTGTTGTAGGTAGCAAAACAGGTTATTATTTTTTTACCATTGTGAAGTATTTCACAAATTATTTCTCTGGACTATATACTTGATGAACATTTGGGTGTCTCCAGTCTTTGGCTATTACGAATAACAATGCTATGAACATTCTTGTATATATGTGATGGTGGACGTAATCACTCATTTGTGTTGGGTATATGTCCAGGTGTGGAATTACTGGATCCTAGAGTGGACATATCTCCATCTTTAGTATTTGTTGCCAAACAGTTTTTCAAAGCAGATGTACTAATGTACATTTCCACCAGCAATGCAAGAGAGTTCTGGCTGCTCCCTGTCCTTGTCTAGACTTGATATTTTTAAAATTAAAAAAATGTTTCCCTCTAATTTATTGTATATTATTGACATGTACGGACTTGATATTTTCAGTCCTTTAATCTTAGTCACCTTTAACATTCTTTGAGGGGCACAAGCAGACATCAGAAATCCTTTAAAATTATTTTTGTTGTTAAACTCTGCTTCAGCATAAAAGATTCTATGCATAGACTGGGTACATGAAGCCTTGGAAATTATCAGGGTCAGAGGCCTGAGGTTTTGGATTTGTGCAGATCCAGTTCAGCTGTTGCAGGAAGAACATATCTGAGAAGAATTCAAGAAGATCACTGTGTTCTTGAAGGTGAAACTTTACTCCATAAAGATAGAACACTCTCTCTCTTAGAAGATGGATCGTTCAGTAGAGACCGTCTGAAGTAGGCAAAGCTGTCAGAAGACTGGACGAATGCATCATTCTGTTAAGCCAGTTGTTAAACTTGAGGGTGCATCAAACTCTACTGGAGGACTTGTTAAAACACAGCTCGCCAGTCCCACCCCCAGACTTTCTGAGTCAGCAGGTCTGGGACTTGGAGGGCAGAGAATCTGCATTTCTAACCAGTTTCCAGGTGATGTCTATACTCCTGATCCCAAGACCAACACTGTGCCATGAAGGCCACTGAGGTCCCTTACTGCAATGTCCCAGTGAGAAGCAGTGAAGGCAGTGAGAGGTAATTGGATTTGGGATATATTTGGAGGGATCGAGCCTACAAAACTTGATGTTAAACACTGTGATCCTAGAATGTTCCTTAAGTAGGTTTCTTGCTTGTGTGTTTTTGTTTTTTAGGTTTTAAATTTAAGAGCCATGCAGTTTTGTTGTTAAGCATATAGGCTCTAGAGTTCAATGGCCTGGGTTCAAATTGCAACTCTGCTACCTATTAGTTGTGCGGTCTTGCAAATTCATTTCTCATTTGTAAAATGTGGATAATATGAGCAGGGGGTTCTTGCAGGGAATAAATGAGATATCATATATAAAACACATAGTATAAGGAATATAGATTTCTGATTGCTTCAATTTGGGGCAAGAACACATTGCTTAGATATGATAATGAGGATTGTCAACATAAAATAACTGAGAAGAAAATTCTGCATTTATTTTCTAATATTTTTTGATAACTAATAAAATTTACAGAAAGCTAATTTTTAAATTTAGATTTTTATTACTTTTACATAAAGCATAAATTGTGTCAAAATAATTCTGATAGGTGACTTGAAAAATTTCATTTGTACCTTCTGTACAAATTCTGTACAATATTCTGTACAATATTCACAGTGGACATTATATCTATTCAGATTTAATGGGTTTTGGTAAGAATGGCAAATTAGAGAGCAGTTGTACTTGGCATTTGAAAATTTTCATCTAATTAGTTATCTTATCTGTGACACAATTAAAAATTGCTGAATTATTATTCATTCAGCTAAAACACTGCCAAAGGTCAAAATCTCTGATACTGGTTTTCAGCATATTGACAGGGCAAAGCAAATGCTATAAAAGTTTTAAAATGTTCTCAGAGCCCAGCAAAATTTTGGCCAAGGAGTTTTCAAGCAGGAAATATGAGGTAAACATCTATTTTTTCTTACCCTTTTAGAAAATGGAATTGTACACTATATAATGATACATAATTCCAACAGGGTCTTCTGCATCCAATTGGCTGTAAAAAGAACTAACCACCCAAAGGCAATCCTCTGTAGCAAAAGCATTTTATCTTTGTAGATGTCAATAAATTTTTCATTTCTTTTGAAAAATAGGCAAAGCATGTTTTCCTGCAAAATATAAACAGTCTCCTCACATGATATGATTATCCAAGCTTGTGATTTTGTGTTCCAGTGGTTCTTAAGCTGGTTCACACACCAGAATTGCTTGGTGTGGGGGTGTGTCTTCAAAGTACCCCTGACCCTGGCCCCTGGCCTGATGCAAGGCTGGGACTCTCTGAGGATAGAGTGTGGACACGCCCATGTTTACAGGCTCCCTCAGCTTCGACACCGCCTGCATTTCGGCCATGTGGCAGTTTGGATAATCTGCAAGCCTTTCTGCTCCTTTTATCCTTTTTTATCCCTTTTATCCACCTAGAAGTGGCAGATAAAATAAGGCAAGCATCCTTTTAAATGCATAGTTAGGATAGTAAGGGAAAAACTGAAGGGCCAAAATCAGAGCCAGACCTACAGTTGCCCATGGTGAGTGGCTGCTGACACTTCATTTTTCCTGGAAGAGGAAGAGGGTACGCCCATCTTTGTAACCAAGTACTCGTAACTTTGGGTTTGGGTTTTAACAGCTTTTGGGGTACAGAGGAAAGGCTCTGGGCACAGACAAGATGGGGAATTGGAACTAAAAACCTTGTACAGACTTGGGACCCTGATTAGGCTACAGTGGAGTAGAAAGCAAAGCCATCCATCAGCTGAGGCAGAAAACAAAGAAGCTTGTCTGCCCTTGTCTGAGTTTTGAGTGGAGGAAAAAAAAATACACATATATGTATAAAAAAAACCCCACACATGTAGAAGCTCCATAGGAACTAATAATCACCACCTTTCCTCAGGTGGTTTTCTTTCTGTATTTACACTAGTTGTGTGGTCTGGCAGCCCCCACCCCCAGCTGAGAAATTAGTATATGAGATGGTTCCAGGCTGGGACACTTTCAGGGCTCCTGGCAGGTGGGAATGTAAATTGATACAGCCACTATGGAGAACAGTATGGAGGTTCCTTAAAAAAACTACAAATAGAACTACCATACGACCTAGCAATCCCACTACTGGGCATATACCCTGAAGCTGTGGTTGCAGTGGGGTCAGGGGAGTGATTTAAGTAGAGCCGAGGCACTTCTGGGGTGCGGAGTGGCTGAGGGCAGGGTGCACTCCCTGCAGACCCTCATAGCTGATGGAGGCTGCCTTCTCCAAGTGGGTTCAAAGGTGTACCTCTAACCCAAGAATTTGTTTGGTGGGACGAGAGTCAACAGGCGACTGACTCTATTTCACCATCCTGTCCCCAGCACATAATATATTTAGTGCCTTCCTTGAGGATTCGCTTATAGGGAGTACTTTTTTTTTGCTACTTCCCTTGAACTTTGGAGCTGACCCAGATTAGGGCCTGGCCTTCAGTCATTACCTGTAGATATTACCAAGCCAAGTAGCAAGTACCTCTAAGGGAATGTACGTTCATAGGCCAAAATAACCAGATATCTGAAGAAGATAGATATCTTAAAAGAAAAACGACAAACTGGAAACCATGTACCAATTTTAGTAGCAACACTAACAAACCAAGGGATTTAAACAAATATGAAAGGACTTCCTTTTCTGGTTAGGGTGTTAAAAGTTGTAAGAGATAGCTGTTCTCCCTCTACCAGTTGATTCTGATGTAACCATCCATTGAAAATGGCTACTCTGGGGACTTCCCTGGTGGCACAGTGGTTAAGAATCCGCCTGCCAATGCAGGGGACACAGGTTCAATCCCTGGTCCAGGAAGATCCCACATGCCGTGTAGCAACTAAGCCCGTGTGCCACAACTACTGAGCCTGCGCTCTAGAGCCCGTGAGCCACAACTAATGAAGTGCCCGCACTCTAGGGCCCGTATGCTGCAACTACTGAAGCCCAGGCGCCTGGAACCTGTGCTCCACAACAAGAGAAGCCACCACAGTGAGAAGCCCGCACACCGCAATGAAGAGTAGCCCCCACTTGCCGCAACCAGAGAGAAAGCCCGCACACATCAGCAAAGACCCAACGCAGCGGGGGTGGGGGGGAAGAAAAGAAAACAGCTACTCTGTTCCAATAACCTGTAGAGCAGTAAGTGCCTGGGTTAGGCTGATTTTCGACAAAAAGAGTGATCTATAGTGATATTGTTTGCCTTGATTTTGACAAGAGTCAAAGCTTATTGTGATAAGCTTAAAATGTAAGCTTGTGCTTACATTTTATTCAGTGCCATGTAATTTTATCTTGAAACTGCTTAATTAGGGGTTAGTTGGGGGAGATGTAAAGGTGAATACACCACTGACAGAATGATTTCTTACTTTGTGGTTCATTGGAAGACCAAAGATTGTTCAAACAAATACTTGTGAAATTTTCCCTAATCCCTTGTCATGGAGGTGTAACCCCCAATTAAAATCAGTGTGCCATTATTGTAGTACTACGACCAGCTTTATAAGAAGAGCCAGCCAAATTTTATTTATTTAGCACTACTTCACTTGCTGTTTTTTTGTTTGTTTGTTTTTCTTTCTTAACAAATTGTATTTGCCTATTCTACCCTGCTGTATTAAAACATTCCACGTGGGAAGGTCCCATGGCCTTGATGTAGTGAATTCCCTACAGAGGCTTCATGGAGACCCAAGAGTGAATCAGAAACAAGGGTGGCCAGCAATGGAGCCTAGAAAACAACAGGGTGAGCTAGGTAGACATGGGCAGTGCCTTTCTATGCACTGTCCTGGGGAGACATTCTCTAAAACCTACTGAATGAAGTGCACTAAACTAAGTCCTAGCTCTTTCTGGATAGCAGTGTTCAGGATGGGTAGCCGACAGTGCTTTAGGGCCAGCTGTAGCCTGTGTACTCGTTAGTACACCTTAGGTTCTGGGAGTCTCAATAAATACCCCCCAAAATGTCTGACACTTCAAACCATGAAACTAAGTCAGGTTAAGAAAAACCTGATTGTATTTTAACATTTAAACCCTCTTTCTTTGCTCTAATTCCATATACCTCAAGCCACCTTCTGACAAACAGACAACCCATATAGCTTGTTTAAAGGAAAAAGTATACTGGTCAGACAGCTAAGAATAAAAAAAGTCCACACAATTGTCATATTTCTCAATAAAAATTAATCATGAAGGGTATTAGTGCATAATATTTAGTCCCTTGTGGTTAGCATGAATCAGGATCTCTGAGAGAAAGCTCATAGACAGTAACAACTGAGGGCCAGACATAGACCAGGGTGAATTCGTTAAGGTAAATGCCATTAAGGTAGTAGCCATCCTTCTAGCCCTTCTTAGCTGTGTACCTTCCTTCCCACATCTACAGTGCATATGGCGAGTATGCTAATCCCCACTGATGGAGAACTTAAAACCAAAAAAGCAGGATGAGGACACTTGCTCTTACAGTGTGGTCTCCTACCCTAGCACTCTATCAAAACTCTGCCCTCAAAAGTCAACAGCAGCCTCCTGGTGGCCCAGTGCGATGTCTTCTCAGTTTTCCTCCGACACTCTCTTTGCTACTCACAACTATTGACCATCAACTCGGTTCCCCGGGGAATGCTATCTGAGGTAGTCCAGACCGGAGAGAGACAGAGGGTGAATCTGAGCCAAAGTCTAGGAAACTAAACACAAAAACCAAATATTTATTAACCATCTACTAATCATGGGTGCTAGGCATTTTCTTTTAGGTACCTGAGATATTTTAGTGAATAAAACAGACAAAACCCCCCGCCCACACGAATGAATATAAATGTCTCCAGGAACATTAATAAAGTAAAGGATCGTACTCTCCTCTATGTTCCTGTAGGTTTTATTCTCACTTTTATTGTAGTACTTCCAACTTATTATTGCAATTATTTGTTTACGTGTCTGTCTCTGCTTCCTGAACTGTGGGTGCTGGGATGGCAGGGATGTCATATCTTATTATTCACACGGCAGGCATTCAACAAATGGCAGTAGAATGAATACCCGAATGAACAAATGAAGCTCGACTGCTAAATAGGCTGTTGAGCTCTAATGTATTAGAGAGATTGTGCTTATCTTGGTCTTAGAGGAAAATAGGTTTTATGTTAGAAAGAGAAAGCCCCACAAAACAAGAATACTGCACAAAAGGAATACTAAACAGGTATTAGCACTTCTCTCTGTCCCCTCCCACTGACACCCTAGGCAAGGCCACCATCATTTCTCTCTCGATTAACAAAACCACGTCCCAAATGGTCTCTACACTGCTTCCAACTGGTCCTCTCTCCTTTAGTCTGTTCTCCATAATGGAGCCAGGGAGTGTTCTAAATTATAACGATGACCATGTCACTCCCCTCTGGAAAATTTTGCCATGGTTTTGTATTTTAGTCAGTTTTTGCCATATAACAATCCCAAATCTCAGTGGCTTACCAAAAGAGATATTATTTTCATGCTCTCGGGTCCGTGGGTTAGTGGCAGTTCAGCTCACCAAGGCTGGGTTCAGCTGGGTAGGATCTCAGGCTTCTGGCTGGGTTTAGTTCTAGCTCATGAAGTGTCTGTCATCCTAGGGCTCAGGCTGAAGGGGCAGCACCTACCCAAAGCATATCCTTTTCATAGCTGATGGCAGGGGCACATGAGGGGGAGTCAAACCAGGTGAGCTCCTTCAAGCTTCCTCTGGCCTTCTCTGTTAACTTTCCTTTGGCCAAAGCAAGTCACATTGCTAAACCCAAAGGCAGGGACGTACACTCTGCCCGTTGTGAGGGCATGATCACTTCTGTAACATGAACGGAGTGAAGAATTGGGAATAACAATCAATTCTACTTTTCCTTGACCTTAGGGTCAAGTCCAAAACCCCTCACAATCTTATTTTTTCTTATTTTCCACCTTGTTCTCTTGCAACCTCTCCACCTCCTTCACTGCATTCTTCTCACTCTATTCTCCTGATCATCTTTCAGGTCCAGTTATGGGACATACTATTTCTCACTCTCAAGCCTTCATCCATGCTACTGCCTTGTGCTGCCGCACTCTCCCTTCTCCCTTCCCCACCCCTGTCTCCCCGCCCCCCACTTACGACAGGGTATCTGCCTCTCCCAGCCATCAATGTAAATGTCACCACCTCCTGTAGGACTGAATTAGTTCCTCTTTCTCTGCATTGCCAAAGCTCCAACACTTGATTTTATCAGAGCCTTTAGCGCAAGGCGTTGTTTTTTCTTACTTAATTGACTGTCTTCCCTGATAGGCTACGCGTGACCTTCATGAGGTTGCCAACTGTGATGTATTTCACCATCCTCTCCCCAGCACCTAACACTGGTGGTGCCTTGCATATAGGGAGTGCTCGTTTTGTTTTTATTTAACGAATGCATACATGAGTGAGGACAAACAACCAAGAACACAATTTGGTTTGAGGATCTGCTCAAAGTAATTTATTTTGCAAAGTCTAGTATATAGACATGTCCAAAAAACTCATGGCAATGAAATATGTGCATATCCTTTGCCTTTCTCAAAGTCCTCTCTGCTGTTTATTTTTATTACACAAATCTCCCCTTTGTTAGACTTTTGTCATCCACACACTACACTGCAAGACAGCCTGCAGGTGACCCTAGTAGTTTGAAGAGAGACTTTACCTTGTGGCTATAATAAAAAAGACAGAACTGGGCTGGTAATGTTTGCAACAACTCAAAGGATGCAGCTGCAGTAATGATCAGCTCTGGTGGCTGATTGGATGCCAAGGGACAAAGGCATCTCCCCCAGGAGGGAGTGGTAGGATCTGCCTTTGTAAGATACACTGCTCCAAGTTATTGTTTATAGCCAGGAGACTAATTTTAATCGATGCATTTCTGAGTGAAGAGACCCAGATGTTACATGCTAATTTTCCTTTTTAGAGTGTGTCAATTTATGCAGTCTGGCTTGAGGGTTGGGAGAGTCTATCAGTCACCCCTGACTAGCTGCTCTGCATGAAAACATGAGCAGTAATGTTTTGTCTCTGGAATTTGAGGAAGAAAATTTCGTTAAAGACAGGAGCCATTCCTAGTCGCCAATAAGAGCAGACAAGAAGGCCGATTAAGGATTTGAAAGTGACTGGCTGGTGCGTGGTGTGGTGTGGGAGGGTAGCAGGGTGCATAGAGGGGATGGGAAAAGTCACGGAAGAGACCCAAACCTTCCAGGGTCCCAGCATATGGATTTGTTTACTTCGAGAGGTAATTGGCAGCTGAGGCCCATGATCTTGCAGCTCATTTCAAATTCTGATGATAGAGAAATTATTCCTTTTTCTGATGATGAGAAATCGGATCCAAGTTGCATAGGCTTAGAAATGTCTCTGCTAGTAATTTGCTAGATTAAAGGATATAGGATTTCACAATTAGAGTCTCATTTAAGAAAAACCATCTTGCTTATTTAGAGAATTAGTCTTTTATTAGTCAAAATGGATTTGCTTCTGAGGCCTAAACTACTTGGACTCATTTCAGGCAAATGTTTTTGAAGAGCTGAATTCTTAAATTGAAAGAGAAACATAAGCCAACACAATAACATATTTAATGAACTGCATGAATGCCTTGGAAAATTCCCATCCTGGCCAAACAGTAGAACAGAAATCACAGCTGAAGGTGCCAAATAGTTCCCATTTCCCCCAAAGGCCCAAATCATCCTAGGTCACGGTACTGACTCTTGCATTTATTGATTTTTTTATGTTCTGCATTTCTTACATAAAACCCGATCCTTTAAAAACGTGGCCTGATTGTTCTAGGCATGATTGGCAACACTGAATTGTTTATTTCTCAAATGAGATCAGTAATCCCTTTGGGCAGAGCGTGTTTGTTCGTGTTTGTGTTGGGGGGTGGTGGGAGATGGTTATGAAGAGACTTTGAAAACTTCACTTTATACGTAGGAGCAGGGATGTGGAGAACTCTAGACTGTATGATTAGCCTCTTCCTAAATGTGTAATACCTCCCATCCTTTGTGTTGTGACCCTTCATCTCCCAATTATTTCAAAAGTTACCACGAAACTCTCGGCATAGCTACCTAACAATGGCCTTGGGGAACTCTGCCCATTTACTCACCCACAGGACAGTGAACCCTCAAAGTGGAGGTGGGAATTGTTCTGGTGGCCAGAGAGAGGAGCCCAGCAGGACAGGGCCTGGGTGAGGAGTGGCGGTGAGGGAGAGTGGGCTGAGGGCTGGAGGGAGGGGGCAGTTCTGGGAGGATCATGATCTGTAGGGTGAAGAGATGACTTCTCAACACACACAGTACCTAAGTTCCGGGGAGAAGCCCTGGAAGGAGAATGTCCATGGATGGATGATCTGCTGCCCATGCTGTTCTGACTCAGCCCCCTAAATATGACCTAGTCCTTGGGGTTCTCTCCCCAGCACTCTTCGAGCTCCTGTAAATGAATCTAAGCCAGTGTGGCTGCTCAGACATTGCCAGGCTTTTGGATTAATATAGGAAAAGACTTAATGATCAGAGACAGATGAGAGTCCTGGATCTCCTCCCTTACAACCAGGCGGGATATTACTGTAAAAGCACATCACAGACCAAATTCTGCCAAACATACAAGTAACTTAGAGCCAACAGTCCCCAAACAGGCAACCTGTTCCTGTGAGTCAGTTCCTTAGTCATTCCGACAAGCACCTGGCCTCAAAGGTTTAATCCACGTGGATTTAGCACTATTCTGAAGACAGGTGAGCAGGTCTTTTAGTCAGATCAGGCCACACTGTCCTTTCTGAAGGATGCAGGACACCAGTTCAAACAGAATGCTGTGCCAACATGTTAGGCTGCTGGGTACGCCGGACTCTTATTTTCTCACTACGCAAGAGCTGTGAGCCTCATGCAGTCTTTCTAGCCCAACACATATCTCGAACACCACTCACTTCACCAATGAGAAATTCTTTCTAACACCCTTTAAGTTAACATAAAAGCCCCAGTGCAGATTCACATGGCCATGTTTGCATAGCTACCCCGGAGGGTGGATTATTGATTAGAGCCCTTCAGTGTTCACTGACTGTCCCTGGGGTGCAGATTAAGGTACATTTTCACTCACAGATTTAGCAATTCCTGTGTTCCTCCCCCCACCCCCCACTAATCCCCATGAGTGATATTATAAACTACATTCATTGAAATAAGATAACTCAGTTAAACCCCTGGCACTCAGAGGAAAGCAGTGCGCAGGTTATTAAGCCATTGTTTCTCAACTCCGAACTCTTCTTTGTGATGCTAGGGCGGGGACTCTGCAAACATCTCTGCTTTGCCAGCTGTCCCTGTTAGGCTCTGTCTGTATGGGCACTGGAGAGAGACTGCAAAGCTGGGAGACTGATAAGGGACTGCTCCTTCTGAGTCCAGCATCAGCCGGCGACTATACTTCACTTTATCAGTAGCCGTGGCTTCCAGCACCAATTGGTTCCACTTTCTAGGTTGTTTATAGCACTCCTGGAGCCTCTCGTCATGCTCTCCTCAGTTCCACGAGGCTGTCTTCTCACACATCTGAGGCACCAGCACCAGCCAAGCAGCTGCCCACTCAGGGTCCCAGCTCCATGGGGCTCTTCCTCTGAGCTTCGAGGCTCCAGCAACTCTGACTTCTTTCCTTTGTTTCCCCAGCCCCAGGGCTGGTACCTACTTCTTGCAGTTATTGTCTTTCTGTTACCTCAGTGTTCCCCTTTGGCTTTTCCAACCCTCCAACACCTGCTTTATTAAACCCCTATATTAAATTTTCCCTGTTAAAATAAGTGGCCTGGGTTCTATTTTCAGACTGGATGCTGAACAGTACAGTCAGGGTCTAAAAATAAGAACAGAAGCAATATTCTAAGAGCTTTACAAAGAAAATTTCAAACCAAAAGGTTGGTTTACAAGGAAAGGACTACTAGAATATGATTATCTTTGGATAGCCCAAGATCTAAAATGTCAATATCGTAGGCCTGCATGGATAATTAGAAGATTTTCCAACACCTAGTTATCACAGTGATCTGACAGCAGATATTGGGGAAGCAGGCACTAAGCGCCGAGGAGTTATAGACAATGTGCTAGCTAGTCTCCAAAGATGGCCCCAGTAATTCCTTCTCTCTCTCTACGCACATGCCACTCTTTTTTACATCAAGGGTAGAACTTATTTCCCCTCCCTGTGAATCTCGGCTGGCCTTTCAACTGGCTTTATGCTGACATTCTGGGAATTCTGAGCCCAGTCATTAAGAGGACTGGCAGCTTATGCTTCTTCTGGGGTTGCTCATTCTTTTTTTTTAAAATACATTTATTGATTTATTATTTTTATTTTTGGCTGCGTTGGGTCTCATTGCTGCGTGCGGACTTTCTCTAGTTCCGGCAAGTGGGGGCTACTCTCCGTTGTGGTGCGCAGGCTTCTCGTTGCGGTGCTTCTCTTGTTGCGGAGCACAGGCTCTAGGCGTGCGGACTTCAGTAGTTGTGGCACGTGGGCTCTAGAGCGCAGGCTCAGTAGTGGTGGCGCACGGGCTTAGTTGCTCCGCGGCATGTGGGATCTTCCCAGACCAGGGCTCGAACCCGTGTCCCCTGTATTGGCAGGCAGATTCTTAACCACTGCACCACCAGGGAAGCCTGACTGCTCATTCTTGAGACACTCCCTCTCATAACCCAGTCACCATGCTATGAGAAGCCTAAGCCACGTGGGGAGGCCATGTAAAGGAGAACTGAGGTATGCTGGTCAACAGCCCCAAATGAGATCCCACTGGATAGCCAGCATGTACTGCCAGCCACATGAATGAGCCATCTCAACTGTTTCAGGCCACTTGGGCCCCCAAATGACTGCAGTCCCAGATGACACTATGCGGAGCAGGAGAACCACCCAGCTGAGCTCAGTCAACCAAGGGGCTGGTGAAAGAGAAGGAAACGGTTATTTAAGCCCCTAGGTTTTGGAGTGTATTGTTCGCAGTAGGAGAGAACCAAAACAGATAGGAAACCCAGTACCTAGATACTGGGAGGCTAAGATCACTGATAGGAAATTTGCTGACACGGTTACTAAGGTTGGTCAAACCCATCCTAGCAGGAGTATTTGTACCTCTACCAAATGATTCCTTTTAAGCTAGCACAGCAGGATGAAAATTTGATTATATCAGCTGCTACCAGAGTGTAGGGAAGGGTCTAAGTCCTCTGATAGGCTGTTTGGGAGATGGAAGGTGAATCATGTGGACACTGAGTGAAAGGAGATAACAAAGAAAATTGCCTACATAGAAATGGATAGGAATTCCCACAGTGAGTGAAGACAGGAAAGAGGAGAAGGGGAAGTAGAGAGTGAGAGAGCAAGTGAGCAAGTAAGCAAGGACTAGGGTGAGAGTGAGGCTGAGAATGAGGGGCAGGGTGAACAGGTAATGATGCAGCAGGCTGGATGCTTGAGAAATTCCTGGTGGTGGAAGTGGGGACGACTTTTAGAACAAGGTCATCCAGTACTTGGTATTTGCTGTAAAAGTAGGCCTTTGGGGAATGTTTTCTTTTGAAATTGATGTGGCAATGAGACCAAAGACTCAGAAATTTTTGAAATAGAAACATTTGACATTTACTAAAACATATGCATGTGAGAAGAAAGGAGAGCAGCTCCAAGCCAGAGCCAAAGATCAACTTGCCTCAGTTCTTTTTTTTTATAATTAATCTTTACTGGAGTATAGTTGCTTCACAATGTTGTGTTAGTTTCTACGGTACAGCAAAGTGAATCAGCTATATGTATACATATATTCCCTCTTTTTTGGATTTCCTTCCCATTTAGGTCACACAGAGCACTGAGTAGAGTTACCTGAGCTATACAGTAGGTTCTCATTAGTTATCTATTTTATACATAGAATCAATAGTGTATGTATGTCAATCCCCGTCTCCCAATTCATCCCACTCCTCACCTTTCCTGCCTTGGTATCTATAAGTTTGTTCTCTACGTCTGTGTCTCTATTTGTCTTTTGCAAATAAGATCATCTATACCATTTTTCTAGATTCCACATATATGCGTTAATATACAATATTTGTTTTTCTCTTTCTGACTTACTTCACTGTGTGTGACATTCTCTAGGTCCATCCACTTCTCTACAAATGACCTAGTTTTGTTCCTTTTTATGGCTAATATTCCATTGTATTTATGTACCACATCTTCTTTATCCATTCCTCTGTTGATGGACGTTTGGGTTGCTTCCATGACCTGGCTATTGTAAACAGTGCTGCAATGAACATTGGGGTGCATGTGTCTTTTTGAATTATGGTTTTCTCTGGGCATATGCCCAGTAGTGGGATTGCTGGGTCGTATGGTAGTTCTATTTTTAGTTTTTTAAGGAAACTCCATACTGTTCTCCATAGTGGTGCCTCACTTCTTAACAGCTTTACCATTTCTCTTATTCACGAGTACAATTCAAGATGCCCACCCCACCCCTCCCAACCCTTTCCAGAAACTATGTTGGGATCCACAGGGAATGGAGACTCCAGTATTCATAAGCAAATATATATGACTTTGAAAAGCAATTCAAGTGTACATTTTGAAAACAAAGAGAGTCACAGCAAATAGAATGACTATTCACCTGGAAAAATATTCAGGTGACTATTGAAATAGAAAGAATTACAGTATTCACTCAGAAGAACAGAGGCATTAAATGTTGAGGGAACAGGACTTCCCTGGTGGTCCAGTGGTTAAGAATCCGCCTTCCAATGCAGGGGACGCTGGTTTGATCCCTGGTCGGGGAACTAAGGTCCCACATGTCACGGGACAACTAAGCCCACACACTCTGGAGCCTGCGCACCACAACTAGAGAGCCTGTGTGCCACAACTAGAGAGCCCACATGCCACAACTAGAGAGAAGAGAGAATCTCACGTGTTACAATGAAGAGCCCACACGCCATAACTAAGACCCAACGCAGTCACATACATACATAAATAAATAAATATTTTTTTTAAATGTTGAGGGAACAAAACATTAAGGATCTATTTTGTTACTTGGGTTTTTCACTTTTGGGACACGTGACATAGAGTACTTTTTTTTTTTTTTTGCAGTACGTGGGCGTCTCACTGTTGT